>NC_137243.1:4091721-4635456 GCF_051294905.1 Botryllus schlosseri | reverse complement strand
TTTGATATCAAAATAACTTTTTTACATGAATGGTCACGTATCTTAATATTCAAATAACCCAACACAGAACTAGTATTACAAGAATATCATAGTTCTTGTACCAAAGTTGTTTGTGCACAATATATGTTTAAGGTAAGTCCTACACATTCATGATTTCGTCCGAGTTTGTATTTTAGAAAATAATATACCGACATCGCGACATCTTTCAAAAACAAAACCATGATCACTGCTTGAGAGACCTATCAATGTCATCACAGTAATCTTGTTACTTCCACAAAGAGTAGATATGTATTTGACTTACGTTCCACAAAGCTAACGCGCAAACAGTTTACTTTACTAACGAGAAGTATCGAGTTATCGAATGATTTTCCCTTACATCAAAACAAATAGAATGTAGATTGTAGAACTATATTTCTAACGTTCCTAACCCTTTGCACACCGCAGTTGTAAATCACACAAGCAACACGTTTCGAGAAACGAGTTATTGGATAACGTAAAAGTCATTTTCCAGTGTCAAGTCGTTATGTTGAATAAAGCATATATTGTAATACCATGAAGTGAGACTTCGAAACTATCGTCAGTTCTCCATGAGCAAATATCGTGTTCTAGAAGTGTTAATATATTGTATTATGTAGCTAGTAATTGGTGCACGTAATCTCGGGATCGAACCAACCTGTGTTAACTTGCGTTACTATGTACCTAGTAATTGGTGCGAGTAATGCCGCAACTGCTGTTGTTCAATGCATTTACCATGTTCGTAGCAAGCATCTTAATAAGGATAGACAGCCCCAAGCAAATAATGTAAGTATGTATGTATGAATGTATGAATGATTGGTCTAATGGTGCTTAACAACAGAAGATGGTCTTCTATTCTATATTCCGAAATAATCAAGTTGGTGGTTTACCAACACCTCGCCTCATAGAAACTTGGTAGAATCACTTATAAATCCTCACGCTCACTTAAGTAAATCTAATTTGATACTCGAGTACTGAACCTTAATTTTCCAGCAGTGTGATAGACGCCGTCAGATGGTACTCAACATCGCATAATTCTGCTCGAATACAAGTAAAAGTACAGATTTCAAAGTAAGTAAGTAAGTAGGTAAGTAATTGAGTAGCTGGTTATGTTAGTAGACTATATCTCCACTTCTACCTTTCAGAGATATTGAGCAGAGAAGTACATGTGTTTCTTCAAAGTAGTCAAGTAGGTTTTTGGCTACATGCACCAACTACTCAAGTGTTTATGATATAGGGCTGTTTCGAATTCAAGACAGTTTCAGTATTAAACAAAAATGGACCTTGAATACAAACTTTTTATAATATGAAATTTTAAATGCATAAACGAAGAAACGTCACTTTTACAATGGTTCGGTATGATATCTATATTATTCCACTCTCGTTATTGGAGTGCGGTGTGACGATGAGCTATATCTCCATGCTTGGGCTTCCGAATTAATTTTTTCGATTTATTCTACCCTATGTAGATTTAACATAAGGAAGGTAATTTCACTCATAAAATTTGAAATACGTATTTGCCCGAGTTAAAGCCATAACGCTTGGAGTCAAATTTTACGTGGTTTTCGTTAATATCCAACTGGGCTAATTTCGAAATGTAAATAGAAAAACTCAAATATCGCATAGTAGGACTTCGCAAATTTTCGATATATTTTTGCTATTTTTTCATAGTGATAAGTCATTCGGGACGGTGAAATGCATCATAGGAAATAGATGAAACTGGTACAATTCATCAAGACCCCTGAAAAAAGTACATTACATTTCAACATTTTATTAGCAGGTAATCGAAATACCACAAACTGTGCTAAACTTCGGAGTTGCTTAGTAAAGAAGTACTCGTACTTCTTCGGAGTACCCAAGTAGGTTTTTCGCCTACATGCACCAAATACTCTCAAATCCTTATGATGTTGGAGTGCTTCAACTTCATGATAGTTATAGTATTAAGCAGAAATATACCTGGAGTACTAACGTTTTACTTACTCGGAAATGACTACTTCTATCTTATTTTAAAGGATTTCTCGCTCGACGCGTATTTTATTAGGTTTTGAATAATATCCAACATGTAGGTTCACTTTGAAGGGTACTTCGTAAAACTCAAATATTGCACAGTGAGAGTTCGCTAATTCTCGATGTATTTTTTGGTATTTTTATTGCGGTAAGTCATTCTGCAGCGCGAAAATGCATCGTAGGATATAGATGAAACTGACAACGCTCACCAAGACCACTGGACCACTGAAAAAGTACGTTTCAATATTTTAGTAGCAGTAAATTCGTAGTAAAGTACAAGAAGTGATGATTTCCGAGTGAGTTAAAAAGTAAGTATTGTAGGTATAGTTTGGTCGAAAACCGAAAACTCTGAAATAGAAGTAGATGCAGTGTAAAAAAGTTAATCACTTGATCAAGTATAGCGCAAGCAGACCAAACCTATACTTGATATTTCAAAATGTACAAGTACTTCGCTATGGACTCCCTCCACGTAAAAAGTGACTAGGTTTTAGACTATTTTATCGGTACTTGACAGTTTCAGTTTTAGATAAGATTTGGAATAAAAACTAGCTCATTCACCCTCTTGGAAATCTCTTCTTTAACCTGTACTTGAGCATAGCAAGTAAATCTCATTTAATATTAATTCTACACGTACACTTGACCATATTTTATGACTTACATAATTACTTTTCCATATATTTGAAGTCAAGTCTGTCAAATAGCATTAAATGTTAGGATGAGCCTATATTCGTTCTGTTTGATCATCTTGACTAATGATTTTCACTCGGCGAGCTCTCCAGTGATAGCCTTGGGACGTAGAACAGTGTTATATGACATCATAGCGATACGAGGTTACGACAGTTTATAATTAGCTACCTTACGACACCAAATTTCGTTAGTTCATCTCCACCTTCAGATATCGTGTTATAGAAATATTGTGTATACGGAACAAATACATATATGGCTATGTTGTTGCAATCTGCAAAAAAGTACCTCCCTCAGTAACCAATTTCTAGTAGGTTATGCATAAAAATGAGGACAGTTTCATCAACGACTCGTAACTTGTTGTATTATGTAGCTAGTAATTAGTGAAAATGAGTCCGCAACTACTGTTCAAGACCTTTTCCGCGTTTTTTGTCAAGCATCCTCGTAAGGACAGACAGTCCCAATCAGCTAATGTAAGTGTGTATGTATGTATGAGGGGTCTTTTGCCGGTTGACGAATGAAGTTGGTCGTCTATTCTATTCCGAAATAATCAAGTTAGTGGTTTTTAACAGGACCTCACCTCATAGAAACTTCAGTAGAATAACTTATAACTCCTCACGTTTACTCAACTAAATCTAATTTGATAATCAAGTACTGAATCTTAATTTTCAAACGAGTTCAAATTTTACTCTAACTTATGAAATTAAATATAATAAGTTTTCACGATGCAATGTATTTTACAGCATGAGGCAAGTGATTTCATAATTAACACAAGATAATTAAATGAATTTGTAGAGTATTATAAGATATTCGTGTCATCCTCCTTTGTATATCATAAAAGAATACCTACTGCAGTCGATTTGTAATTATTTGCGCTGTATTTGATCAACTCCATCATGTTGCAATTATTTTTTTAATAACGAAACTCTTTTACAGCATAAACCAAATAATTTCATAATAAACACAAGCTAATTTCATAGTAAACATAAAAAATATTTCCGCGCCCTCCTAAACCTAATTCCTCCTAACCCTATAACCTAATCCTGAGGCGCGGAAATATTTTTTATGTTTACTATGAAATTAGCTTGTGTTTATTATGAAATTATTTGGTTTATGCTGTAAAAGAGTTTCGTTATTAAAAAAATAATTGCAACATGATGGAGTTGATCAAATACAGCGCAAATAATTACAAATCGACTGCAGTAGGTATTCTTTTATGATATACAAAGGAGGATGACACGAATATCTTATAATACTCTACAAATTCATTTAATTATCTTGTGTTAATTATGAAATCACTTGCCTCATGCTGTAAAATACATTGCATCGTGAAAACTTATTATATTTAATTTCATAAGTTAGAGTAAAATTTGAACTCGTTTGAAAATTAAGATTCAGTACTTGATTATCAAATTAGATTTAGTTGAGTAAACGTGAGGAGTTATAAGTTATTCTACTGAAGTTTCTATGAGGTGAGGTCCTGTTAAAAACCACTAACTTGATTATTTCGGAATAGAATAGACGACCAACTTCATTCGTCAACCGGCAAAAGACCCCTCATACATACATACACACTTACATTAGCTGATTGGGACTGTCTGTCCTTACGAGGATGCTTGACAAAAAACGCGGAAAAGGTCTTGAACAGTAGTTGCGGACTCATTTTCACTAATTACTAGCTACATAATACAACAAGTTACGAGTCGTTGATGAAACTGTCCTCATTTTTATGCATAACCTACTAGAAATTGGTTACTGAGGGAGGTACTTTTTTGCAGATTGCAACAACATAGCCATATATGTATTTGTTCCGTATACACAATATTTCTATAACACGATATCTGAAGGTGGAGATGAACTAACGAAATTTGGTGTCGTAAGGTAGCTAATTATAAACTGTCGTAACCTCGTATCGCTATGATGTCATATAACACTGTTCTACGTCCCAAGGCTATCACTGGAGAGCTCGCCGAGTGAAAATCATTAGTCAAGATGATCAAACAGAACGAATATAGGCTCATCCTAACATTTAATGCTATTTGACAGACTTGACTTCAAATATATGGAAAAGTAATTATGTAAGTCATAAAATATGGTCAAGTGTACGTGTAGAATTAATATTAAATGAGATTTACTTGCTATGCTCAAGTACAGGTTAAAGAAGAGATTTCCAAGAGGGTGAATGAGCTAGTTTTTATTCCAAATCTTATCTAAAACTGAAACTGTCAAGTACCGATAAAATAGTCTAAAACCTAGTCACTTTTTACGTGGAGGGAGTCCATAGCGAAGTACTTGTACATTTTGAAATATCAAGTATAGGTTTGGTCTGCTTGCGCTATACTTGATCAAGTGATTAACTTTTTTACACTGCATCTACTTCTATTTCAGAGTTTTCGGTTTTCGACCAAACTATACCTACAATACTTACTTTTTAACTCACTCGGAAATCATCACTTCTTGTACTTTACTACGAATTTACTGCTACTAAAATATTGAAACGTACTTTTTCAGTGGTCCAGTGGTCTTGGTGAGCGTTGTCAGTTTCATCTATATCCTACGATGCATTTTCGCGCTGCAGAATGACTTACCGCAATAAAAATACCAAAAAATACATCGAGAATTAGCGAACTCTCACTGTGCAATATTTGAGTTTTACGAAGTACCCTTCAAAGTGAACCTACATGTTGGATATTATTCAAAACCTAATAAAATACGCGTCGAGCGAGAAATCCTTTAAAATAAGATAGAAGTAGTCATTTCCGAGTAAGTAAAACGTTAGTACTCCAGGTATATTTCTGCTTAATACTATAACTATCATGAAGTTGAAGCACTCCAACATCATAAGGATTTGAGAGTATTTGGTGCATGTAGGCGAAAAACCTACTTGGGTACTCCGAAGAAGTACGAGTACTTCTTTACTAAGCAACTCCGAAGTTTAGCACAGTTTGTGGTATTTCGATTACCTGCTAATAAAATGTTGAAATGTAATGTACTTTTTTCAGGGGTCTTGATGAATTGTACCAGTTTCATCTATTTCCTATGATGCATTTCACCGTCCCGAATGACTTATCACTATGAAAAAATAGCAAAAATATATCGAAAATTTGCGAAGTCCTACTATGCGATATTTGAGTTTTTCTATTTACATTTCGAAATTAGCCCAGTTGGATATTAACGAAAACCACGTAAAATTTGACTCCAAGCGTTATGGCTTTAACTCGGGCAAATACGTATTTCAAATTTTATGAGTGAAATTACCTTCCTTATGTTAAATCTACATAGGGTAGAATAAATCGAAAAAATTAATTCGGAAGCCCAAGCATGGAGATATAGCTCATCGTCACACCGCACTCCAATAACGAGAGTGGAATAATATAGATATCATACCGAACCATTGTAAAAGTGACGTTTCTTCGTTTATGCATTTAAAATTTCATATTATAAAAAGTTTGTATTCAAGGTCCATTTTTGTTTAATACTGAAACTGTCTTGAATTCGAAACAGCCCTATATCATAAACACTTGAGTAGTTGGTGCATGTAGCCAAAAACCTACTTGACTACTTTGAAGAAACACATGTACTTCTCTGCTCAATATCTCTGAAAGGTAGAAGTGGAGATATAGTCTACTAACATAACCAGCTACTCAATTACTTACCTACTTACTTACTTACTTTGAAATCTGTACTTTTACTTGTATTCGAGCAGAATTATGCGATGTTGAGTACCATCTGACGGCGTCTATCACACTGCTGGAAAATTAAGGTTCAGTACTCGAGTATCAAATTAGATTTACTTAAGTGAGCGTGAGGATTTATAAGTGATTCTACCAAGTTTCTATGAGGCGAGGTGTTGGTAAACCACCAACTTGATTATTTCGGAATATAGAATAGAAGACCATCTTCTGTTGTTAAGCACCATTAGACCAATCATTCATACATTCATACATACATACTTACATTATTTGCTTGGGGCTGTCTATCCTTATTAAGATGCTTGCTACGAACATGGTAAATGCATTGAACAACAGCAGTTGCGGCATTACTCGCACCAATTACTAGGTACATAGTAACGCAAGTTAACACAGGTTGGTTCGATCCCGAGATTACGTGCACCAATTACTAGCTACATAATACAATATATTAACACTTCTAGAACACGATATTTGCTCATGGAGAACTGACGATAGTTTCGAAGTCTCACTTCATGGTATTACAATATATGCTTTATTCAACATAACGACTTGACACTGGAAAATGACTTTTACGTTATCCAATAACTCGTTTCTCGAAACGTGTTGCTTGTGTGATTTACAACTGCGGTGTGCAAAGGGTTAGGAACGTTAGAAATATAGTTCTACAATCTACATTCTATTTGTTTTGATGTAAGGGAAAATCATTCGATAACTCGATACTTCTCGTTAGTAAAGTAAACTGTTTGCGCGTTAGCTTTGTGGAACGTAAGTCAAATACATATCTACTCTTTGTGGAAGTAACAAGATTACTGTGATGACATTGATAGGTCTCTCAAGCAGTGATCATGGTTTTGTTTTTGAAAGATGTCGCGATGTCGGTATATTATTTTCTAAAATACAAACTCGGACGAAATCATGAATGTGTAGGACTTACCTTAAACATATATTGTGCACAAACAACTTTGGTACAAGAACTATGATATTCTTGTAATACTAGTTCTGTGTTGGGTTATTTGAATATTAAGATACGTGACCATTCATGTAAAAAAGTTATTTTGATATCAAAAACATTTGGTAGAGACTATATCATTCTATAGTTCGAAAACGCGTCTATTCATTCTTCAGTTTCGTAGTACGAGAATATCGACTAAAGTCGATTACTCATTCATCAGCAGTGAATTTCTAGTAAAGTACAAGAAGTGATGATTTCCGAGCGGCTAAACAAGTAAATGTTGACTTCTTCAGAGTATACTCAAGTAAGTGTTTAGTGTACATGTACCAAATACTCTCAAGTGTTTATGATATTGTACTGCTTCAAATCCATTATAGTTTCAGAATTAAGCAGAAATAGACCTAGAATACTAACCTTTTACTTACTCGGAAATAGCTGCTTCCACCTTAATTCAAAGGATTTGTCGCTCGGAGCGACATTCTACGAGGTTTTGGATAATACCCAACATGTAGGTTCACTTCGAAGGGTAATTTGTAAAACTCAATTATCGTATAGTGAGACTCCGCAAATTCTCGTTGTATTTGTGCTATTTTTCATTGTGACAAGTCATTCTGAAGTGCGAAAATGCATAGTAGGATATAGATGAAACTGTGCCCGCTCATCAAGGCCAATGGAAAAGTACATTTCAACATTCTATTACCAGTAAATTTCTTCCAAAGTACATGATGTGCTGATTTCCAAGTGACTAAAAAAAGTAAGTATTGAAGGTATTATTTGTCTGATAACTGAAAACTCTAGTCTAAACAGATAATCGCTTGATGGAGTATAGCCCAAACAGGCGAAACCTATACTTGAGTACTCCAAATAATCAATTATTTCGATATCGAGAGGGTTTGGATGATATCCAATATGTAAGCTCACTTTGAAGGATAATTCGTAAAACTCAAATATTTCGCAGTGAGAGTTTGCAGATTCTCGATGTATTTTTGCTATTTTACGATGCGAAAAGTCATTCTGCTGTGCGAAAATGCATGATAGGATATAGCTGAAACTGACGCTGCTCATCAAGGCCATTGAAAAAAGTACATTTTAAAATTTTAGTAGCAGCAAATTTTTAGTAAAGTGCAAGAAGTGACGATTTCCGAGCGAGTAAATCAGTAAGTATTGAAGGTATAGTTTGTCTGAAAACCAAAAACTCTGAAGTAGAAGTAGATGCGCTGTAAATAGATAATCACTTGTTTAAGTATATTGCTATCAAGGCAAATCCAATACTTGAGTACTCCGAAATGTACAAGTATGTCGCCATCGACTCAAAAGGTAGTTTTTTATTTTTTTATTTTTATTTTATCTACTCTACAAAATCCGCACTGTAAAACGTTATTACATCGGAAAAGTATTTGAGTCGAAAATTATTAATCCATATAAACCGTACTGGGTGTGGTGTTCGAAGCCTAGACTAATAAGAGGATCGTGATTGAAAATAGATGGAGGATCACTGGATCACTGGACAAGCATGTAATGTAGCATATAATTATACTGTGATCGCAAACAGTACTGGGTGTGGGATTCGAATCCACGTGAACACTTGTTCATTGGAACTTAGGTCCAATGCCTTAACCGCTCGGTCAACTCAGTAGTTATTTACGGCGTTTAGCCTCAGCTATGCAACTAGTATTTAGAGCTAGCAGTGACATCCACTAAGTCATTTGTGTTTTTGTTATTATAGAGTACACGATTGAATCGCTACGACTAACGCATTGTTGTCTAACTCATTGGGGAATAGATTTTTTCAGCGGTTAAGTATTTAGAGCCAACAATGCTCTATGGGATCCACTAAGTTCGAACAATTGCGTTTTGTTATTGTCGAATACCGCGCACCTATTGCGATATCAGCTCTCCGCATTTTGTTGTATTTAGGGCTATTGCACAAGATATCTCTAATATGTTGCAATATATACAGGTTCGGACTTGTCTAGGGTATTCACTTCCCGTCAACTAGCTTTTCAAGACGCATTGATAGGCGCGCGTATTCAATTACCTAATCGTTAGATAAACATTCCTGACAAAGGCATAGATGTCCCCAGAGAACCAAGCTAACTTCGCTTCTATTATTTTTACATTGTTTGCAAAGCACGGTATTTTGTAATTGCATGAGACTTTAGTAGTTCTAGAATACTGAATTAATGAGAGTTGAATAAACCTCACAATGATAAGATATTCAGTAATAATATAGAAATTGACTCATATAGTGAATATCTAATCATTGTGAAATTAGCAATTATCTCGTGTTGTTGATGAAAATGATCAGCTTACGTTCTTACTTGCAGGCGACCAGATGTTACCGTTCTAGTATATTTACATATCTTTCTATGGGGATAGCGTTAATTTTTTATTCTTGACTTAAAGTATAAATAACCTACTTGTATACATTCAATGAAAGTATTTATGAGACATCGTAGCAACGCACATATTGTATGCTATCTATTTATTTCGCGATAATCGATTACTACTACTACTACATTAATCAGAGTACACTCTGCTAGGGTTTGCCTAGTGACAGTACTTACTCAAGTCGATTTTATAAAAAACTTTTACACTGGGAATTTTGTAAAATAAATAACAATTTTTTAAATCGTCGAACACTTTACATCAAATTTAGTAAAGTAGATAGAAACTACTTTTTCAAAAGTACTAAAGACCTTCACACTACAGTTTTGCAAAATAAATCCTAATACAACGTATGATGATTATTTTTCATCAACAACACGAGATAATTGCTAATTTGACAATGATAAGATAATCACAATATTAGCCATTTTTTTATATTATTACTTTATTATATTTATTATTAAAATTATTTTTAATAATCATTGAAATCATGTAGATTATAACAGTGAACGTCTTTTGTACAAACTAATTTATCAACTATACAAGATAATCGATAATTCAACTAAAAATCAATAAGATATTCACAAAGCCACAATATTATTAAAAAGATGTTCAGTTCACCCGTTATAAGCTACAATGATTTCAATAAATAATGAAAAAATATTATTAATAATTGTTGTTTCAAAGTTAGAACCAAAATAATAATATTTAAAAAGTGGAATATTTAAAAAATATTTAAATCGTGCTTTGGTGCTTATAACAACGTAAGCTGATCATTTTCATCAACAACATGAGATAATTGCTAATTTCACAATGATTCGATATTCACAATATTAGCCAATTTTATATTATTACTGAATATGTTATCATTGTAAAATTAGCAATTATTTCGTGTTGTTGATGAAAATAATCAGCTTACGTTGTTATAAGCTCCAAAGCCTGATTTAAATATTTTTTTAAATATTCCATTTAAAAAAAAATATTAGTTTGGTTCTAACTTTGGAATAATAATTATTGATAATATTTTTTCATCATTCATTGAAATCATTACAATACTATTAAAAATATGTACACCGTTATAAGCTACAGTGATTTCAATGAATAATGAAAAAAATATTATCAATAATTATTATTCCAAAGTTAGAACCAAAGTAATATTATTTTAAAAAATGGAATATTTAAAAAATATTCAAATCACGCTTTGGAGCTTATAACAACGTAAGCTGATCATTTTCATCAACAACATGAGATAATTGCTATTTTCACAATGATTAGATATTCACAATTTTAGCTAATTTTTATATTATTACTTTGTGAGATTTATTTAAATTATTTTGTCATTATGATTGCGTATTGCAGTTAAAGCATGTGCAGTAATGATTACGTCATTATGATTGCGTAGTTGATTACTTTAGTTATTACGAGAGCGGCTTTGCTTAGTTCCAGTCCAGTAACACCGAGATATGATTACGTCAGCATAGTCCAATAACGCTAAGAAATGTTTACGTCATTATGATTACGTATTGCAGTTGTGACGCAATAGTAATATTACTAGCAATCATAAATACGTAATCATTACTGCACATGATTCAACATTGGTTGTGTGAGAGATTGCCTAGTCCCAGTTCAATAACGCCGAGAAATTCGTTCAGAGCAACGCGTAGAGCTCCCTTGAGATCCGTTACTGGAACTAAGCAAAGCCGCTCTCTAAATAACTAAAGTAATCAACTACGCATATGACGTAATCATTACTGGACATAGTTCAACTGCAATACGCAATCATATTGAAGGTATTCAACTTACGCAATAATGACGTAATAATATCTCAGCGTTACTGGACTGCAACTTACGCAAACATGACGTAATAAATATCTCAGCGTTACTGGACTGGAACTATGCCATCTCTCACACAACCAAAACCTCTCTCGTATTGGAACCACGCCCACATTGTTCTGTGTTCTGATTGGCTAACAGATGTCACGTGATCAAATACTCAACGCTGATTGGGGCGCGTATAAAGACTGTGTATAATACTACTTCTGTACTTCCAAGAAGCTCTTCAAATGTATCGTTACAAACGTTTGAAATTACAAACGTTTAAAATTTGCTATGTCTCACCAACACTTATGGAGTGATTTACAGTCATACAAATATAATACGGTGTAACTGTACACAATATCCGGTAAAACGGTATTAGCAAAACAAATACGCTAAACGTATTTATTGTTCTGTTAGTCACAGCTAGCGGGAGAATTGGCATTTGTTATTTCTTGCCAGTTCTTCAAATCTTGGTTCTGAAGCGGTGACAGCGAGTCGAAGATAAAAATTTGCATTCGTCAAACAGATGCTAATTCTATACTCTATAACTTCATGTTTGAAAACGCTCGCTCACAGCTATAGATATCGTTGATTTGATTTTGTAAATAAAAGCTTTGTGAATACCGAGACAGATAAGGTCCGTATTCAACAGTGAAAAAAAAAGTCTGTCAGTTGAGAAACCCTGATAATAATATTATGGCGACGTTCGTTTATGAAGTCACCAAAGCTTATACCAGTCCATAAAGACGTTTCAATTCCTCGACCGGTCACCAGGGTTGTAACCAAGTCATAAAGCTCCGAGTTACAAGTCAATCTCACTTTTATAGTTTTTACTCGAGTCAAGTCGAGTCATTTTCAATTCACCACCGAGTCAAGTCCTTGTCCAAGTCATCGAACAGAGGTTCGAGTACGAGTCATTGTATTATGACTCGAGTTCGAGTCCAAGTCATTGTGTGGACTGCTCAGTTTCCAGTTGATGTCTTGTTAAACCCACTTTTATGACTCTGTTTGGTGATATGGAATAGTTCGCATTTATAATATACCAATTTTCCACACTTTTAACAGTTTCTGGTCGCATTTTTAAGTACCAGTACCAATACACGAAATCCCAATATGGTGGTTTGTTTGTTTGTGGTATTCATCGTGTTTGTCGAATACTATGGTCACTTACACCAGGCCGATATTGTTCATTATTTTCCGTAACTGCCGACTTATAGCACGGCCCCCCTCTAGGCTTTTTGTAAGACACCGCTTACTTTACTGTTCTTCGAAATTACAATGAAATGTCGGGCTTGACCGTCTGAGTCTCGAGTCATATGACTTGGTTCGAGTCATGCGCAATGACTTGAGTCGAGTCATTTCCGTATTTTGAGAAAATCACTCGAGTCAAGTCGAGTCATCAGAAAATCGTGACTCGAGTCGAGTCATGACTCGAGTCATTACAACCCTGCCGGTCACGTATTGATGTTGTTGTATTCCATCAGTGAATGTGCGCCATTACTCTAAATCAGTGGTTCCCAACCTTTTTGTCTTCATTCCCACTTCGGATTTATTGCGAGCTTTCATTCCCCACCAGGACCGTAAACGCGCGAAGCGCGTAAAATTGATATAAATCATGTTTGAATCGCTCAATATGACCGGAAATTGCATATATTATGCTCTCAATTCTTTATCCGCTTTCTGCTCACGTAATCAGATTTACCGGTAGAGCTGAGTGAGGTGTGTTGGAAAAGGTAGGATCCCTAAATATGAATTAAACATCTTCGGGCAGACCCGTTGATATATTGACTTCGTTACATGATGCTATTTCGTGACCTCCTATATCTGCTATGTCAAAAGATATGGAAATCGCCAAAACTAAAAGGCACACACGATTTCAAATTGGTATTGCTTTATTGGCAAATAATATTTTCCCTGCGGGATGGCATTTGTCCTGTGGGGTTCAGATCGCCAGGACAGGAACATTCGGCGCCAGCCATTTAGCGGACAATGGACAATTTAACATATATGTATATTGTATATGTATCGAAGTTTTCGGTCAGGTCAAGGGCATTCATTCTCAGCCAAGGTCTTCTCGCTGCTGATCGTTCTGGCACACTTCTCGGAGTCGCATGTTACATGGCCTATAACTTCATATGTCTTGGTGCGTCGTGGCGCAGTAATGGTCGACGCCGAAGTCTCCATTTCGATAAATTCTACGTATTTTCGTGGGGGAAGGGTACCCAATAATCAAAATATTAGGCAATTTAAATCGCGCGCCCAGCGCAAAAAAATTGAGTAAGTGACATAAATTTCCAAAAAAATACTCTATAATTTATGTGAATTCACGAAATCATTTTGGGCCCCTTCGAGCTCGCCCACCGAATTGGGGGGTTTGGGGTGCGGCAGTTGCGGTCCTGTTCCCCACTACCCAACACTTTTGTCATCACAGAGCAGCTATTTGCTGGTTTGACTACCCAAGACACACAACCACACCAGTACGCAAGACAATCGCTTATAACTGCTACGTAAAACGTATTGTGAACCGATACCAGTAACGCTAAAAATTTCGCGAAAGCGTTATTTCACGTCTAACTAGTCGTGCTGGATGCGTTTGTGACGCCATCATTGGCCATCCAGAGTTGAAAATGAGGGTTTGTGAACACCGCGCAAAATAGGCTACTTTTCGATACATATATTCCAGAGCAGTTAACTGATAGCGGTAATTGCGCATGTGACTCCGGGAATATGAAGACTGTCATGTAGATAATTTTGAACAAACGCGTCTATTCCCCACCAGAAACCATTGAATTCCCCGCCGTTTGGGAACCACTGCTCTAAATATGACACATGCATCAATGTGTGATGGTGATAAATCATGAAGATCTTTTGGAGATTTAGTATTAGTAACCATCATGGTTTGTCACCAACCCAGGTCTGACATACAGACAGAACAGTCACCATGTACTATATGTTATAACCCTCATCAAGTATATAATGCCGCTTTCCACTTGAAAGCATGCTATTCCGTTTATGTTGCTGATTATGTCGCGGTTTCGTCACAAAACTGCTTTAATCACACCCTAAACGAGGTAATAATGATGTCTCCTCAGTTTGTCAGTTTTCTGTTCTGTTAATTTGCCGAAGCACTCAAAATCTACTCTAATCGCTCCATGAAAGTTGTGGAACACGACGCCGGCGCCTTTGCTGTTTGTTTGACTTCCGTAGCCTATCTATTCCGGTCAATATTTAACGCGCGATACACCGACTTCCGGGAAGCTATAGCGTCAAGGACTTGCAAGACTTTCTGGCGTTGTCGTAGTACACCACATCTTCCTGATACGACTCTTCCGCATAAGATTCGATTCTCCCAAATATATTTGTCAATATCTGAGGAATATACGTCAGCGATTTGAAAGTGCAGATAAAGTTTTTTGAGTCCTATTAAAAGAAGTGAACTTCTATGTGTATTGTATTATGTGTTCGAGATAACTAGCGTCGGTGATTTGACTTCACGCACGTCAGATAATGCGGATAACACAAATGTGTGTACCGTAATGAACGAATTTACTTTGCGTCGTTAGTCACGCTATAAGAACTACAACTAAAACCATACTCTACATGCAATTGATAAAAATTGGATATACATCGAAATTTAGATCTATTAATTCGTCGTTCGTTTACGGTAGAGGTCGGAAACCTTTTTTGTCCGAAGAGCCACATTGGCCATCTTTTTTCCATCTCAACTCCCAAAGAGCCATACATGCCAATCAACTGTTGCGTCACAATTGAAAATACGTGACGTCATGGTAGCACTGATACCAACTAGATACATGGGATTCCGCGTGTGCGCCAAGCCTCACCCTTGATAACGTAATTCATCGTAAGTATAGCTTGGAATTTATTATAACTGATATTAATCGAATGTGACTGTCACACCGATTCCGAAAATCTAAACACTTATCGACTTCCCAATTCTCAAAGTATTCGGCGGTAACAGAACGCTGCGCTACAAGCATACATTTTATCGCCGGTACTACACAGAGCTATACTTACCAATCAAGAACGTCGATAGCTATGGCGTTGTTTGTAATTCGAGTTTGTTATTGTGAATGTCATATC
Organism: Botryllus schlosseri; assembly: GCF_051294905.1. Taxonomy (NCBI): domain Eukaryota; kingdom Metazoa; phylum Chordata; class Ascidiacea; order Stolidobranchia; family Styelidae; genus Botryllus; species Botryllus schlosseri. The sequence continues at coordinate 4,619,799 of NC_137243.1, read as the reverse complement.
CACGGCCGTTCATTTTGCGCCGTAGATCAGGAAGACAATGTGTATTTGAAAACTGCGTTTTTATATGGGCGTCGCCATGTCTGCTATGCACTTTGATTAATCAACGTATCGCATTATTCAAGATTTCGAGTCGAACCAGAAGACGGCGTTGCCTTTACCTCTCAAAGACATGTTTATACTGCCACGGCAATAATTATTCTGTTGTGATGAAAATTTACTAACAATTCGATGCAATATTGATCAATTCAGTACAAAAATATATATGTGGCAAAGAGCCATATCTTATACCCAAAAGAGCCATATATGGCTCGCGAGCCATAGGTTCCCGACCACTGATGGACGGATATTCATTAGGAATTAGGGTTTAAGGATAATCATCGATTCGAATATTAATTCTAGCGATTCAAGTCGATTGGTGAGAGACGATATTTTCGAGTACTTAGACTCCTATTATAACCAAGGAGAATTAAAGTTTCGTCACTATTGGAACTTTACACACCATCCAAACTATTATAAGGTCATAAGGAATGGTAGTCTATTTTGCCCAGCCCTATCGTCACGATATAAGAATGACTGACACCATGTCTTAACCTGTAACGGATATGCACTACCATGTTATTTATCTCAAGCCAGATATATTTATTCGTCCCTGCGTTTTTGGATGATCTTGCTTTTGGATCTCTAAATTGCATCGGCGAGCAAGTTGGACAGAAATTCCAATGCGTCTGTCAACATACCCTATCTACAATCAGTGAAGCGTCTTTTGTGACGTAAGGAAGCGACGTTTTCACTCCGTTGATGGTGACTAATCCGTTTTTCTCAATCTCAACCGCGGCTCCCAATCCACGCATCGCAAACAGCACCGTGACTCGACTGAGACAATTCATTCCCATACCGCAATCCGCGTTGTACAGCAAGACCTGAAACACGAACCACGTGGTGAGATCGATTCATTGAAGCATAGCATTCGTATTACGTCACAACAACGTATAGCGTGAATGATTTTAGCTGCTTATGGCGGTATATATCGTATAGTTGGTTACTTTGAAATCGTTGCCGATAGCGTCTTCTGATAATGTGTAGCCGCATTCCCCATGGAAATCGAATCTTCTACCGTCAAACGTCGTATAATGAGGGTCGCCGTACGCCGAGCAGGTACCTACAAATACAACTTTGGTATATGTTCGTCATCGCTATATCTATTAACGCTATGCATTGATAGGCAGTGCTTGTAGTCGTGTTTTTAGTTGATATGATTTGAGTGTGTGAGTAGTGTAGCCATAAGGACTAGTCATATATAACTATACAAACTGTAATGATAGGCCAATATTCGTCATTCCCATTTTCTCTCGCGTACTGCATTCAAAGCAGTAGGGAGCGGATCGACATATTCTCTGGTCCTACTCCGATCCTGTTTTTAAAGCTCCGGTCCGACTCCCAGGCCGGATTCTAGAAATGACCGAGATCCGGCCCGAAAAATTCCGATGATAATTATCTACTCACAGTATGGTAAAACAGGAAATTCAAAACCCAAGGATCAAACCCATCACTTATCTGAGGTGATTATGTCAACTTGGACTTAGCACGTGGTTTATTTCCATGAACGTTTCACTTTAACTACTGATTCGAAAGTGGAAGAGGGTACGACTGTCATATTCTTAGTAAAAAGTACTGATGCGACTCCGAACCGCCTCCAGCCAAAAATGAGAAAATACGGCCGGATATCCAATCCGGCTCCGGTCCATGCTCCGCCCTAATTCGAAGGCGTTGATCGTGTTTTTGCACGTGTTATGATCTCGATTATTTAAGAATAAATTGTGAGAAACATCTCGATTTCATTAGAAATAGCTATGCCCTTCTGAATTGCCGACAACTGGGCAAAAACATAAAAGCAAGGCGACGATGGGTATAGAATCAGTCACAGTGTCAGCCACTGTTACGTAACTTGTCTCGTGATGTAACTAACAACGATATTCACTGTTACGACGAACCGATTTACGATATGTAACAAAGAAATTCGCACTCCCCACTCCCAGAAGTCTGCAACCATCCCATCGAAAATATGTTCCAACGAAAATCCATAAAGTATATAGATATGTCTAAATACTGAGTTTGATTTGCAGGCTGATATTGCTGTCGCAGAACTTAAATTATAAGATGTGGCGTCTTTTTTTCTGGTAAGATAAAAACGAAAATACAAAGTTGAATAGTAGGCTGACTTTGTTGTTGCGAAACTTAAATTACAAGATATTACGTCTCTTGTGGTGTAAAAGAAACGTGCAATCAAAGGATAATTTGATTGTAGGCAGATGAAAATATACATGACAGCGCTCTGAATGATGTCTAATAAACATTTTACAGATTCCTTCGGAAATGTGATATATATGTCAGTCCACTCCTTTATCACGTACATTAATACAGGTCCATGCTACAAACTAGGTCCATGTATAGTAAGGCAAAATTGCAGTTCTCAATGATTTGATGATATAATCAGGACTGTTAATCGTAAAAACAGCCTCCGTCGCATATTGTTATTATTGTTGTTGTGGTATTAGGAATCAAATCCGCAAGAACCGGAGTAGAAAGAAAATTTACATATTTACGCCATACCTAATACATACCTGGGCACACTTGGGTGTTGCACGTCTTGACGCGCGCAAAATCACCGTGACACGTCTTCATGTTGGGCGGCACTCCTGTGCAAGTCCTCCGCTTGAACATGATCCCCTTCCCGCATGACACGCTGCATTTCGACCATTCGGACCACGGCAGCATGCGTCCTAAATTGCAACTTGTCGTTCTAGCGTTATATCTAATGCGAATCAAGCCTCTACGAGAGTATGATTGTGTGCAGCTTGTGATAGATCAGAAGGCACTGTTGGGTTTATGGAAAAGGCGAAGATGTATAATGGTATTTGGCTTGGGCATATGAATCCTAATTTAGTAGGATTTATCCTCGTGTCTCAAGAAAAAGGAATGGTCATCTGAGGACGCCCAACTGTCATCTTTTTCACATTTCGAGTCAGTTGCTTATACTTTAACGAGGCGTATTAATCTATTTCCAAAATCGTCCGTTTTCGCCCCCTTTGTTATTTTCGCCCCCATAGACCGCCAAATCGCCCACGTTGGGAACCAATCAATGATATTTCGTACAAGAATTTTACGATCTGGTTATCCATCGTTCTTTACTGGCAATAATTGAGGGAACCGTAAAGTATTAATGGGATGAATCTATAAAATAAATTTGATTTGTTGTTTTCGTGAATGTTTATATAAGTTTTGCGTTGACTGTTTTTGTAACTTGTGCATGCAAGTTTTTGTAACTGTTTCCTGAAACTACCAAGGAAATGTAAACCATCATTAAATTCAATCGTACGGTCATAATTTTACTTCCGTTTTACTTGCTGGCATAATAATGTGCTCTTTATAGGGCTGAGTATATGATAAGCCTACTATATGTGCTGCACCAATGGATTAGTGATATCTCAATGCGGACGCTCAAGTCTTTTTTGCTTTCAGACTATCATGCCCTTTGTTGCTATATGTTCGTGTTGAATACTTTCTTCGACTCGTATTCGTTTTTCTTGAAGATATTATGCAATATTTTATCTCGCGTATCAAGTGACAAACATGCGGAAAGTTTCATATAATTGAGAGCAGTCGTTTAGACGCTTACTCGTTTTGAGGGATTACAATTTTATCGCGGCCTGCAGCTTTAACCCTGCCTTTGTCCTTTTGACATCAATTTTTCAGCTTTCGTCTGAGAATGTCATTGTAAATTGAGTATCGCGTTCACTTGCACACCTGCGCACTGACTGGATATGCGGCACGAACAGAACTATGCACTTATGGCGAGTGTCAATATTGTCGACAGGAATTATCACACATATGCAACCACGATTTTCGGTTTGAGATTATTATTCTATACATCTAAGTTTGCGGAATTAGCGCGTAAAGTGGAGATTAATTTGGTTTGTGTTTCCGTATCGCAGGGCGGGCGCTACTATATGGACATTGGACAATGGATTTGATTGAGAATCCGGGACTGAAGATCAGATGTCGAGTGAATTTGATTCCCCGCAATCATTCAGTATGTCCAGTTACACCATGTAGATCTGCGTCATTTCTCAATGTCAACGCTTCAGCAGGTGGTTAATATTACATCCGTTTGATTTCGAAACGTTGTGTTCAATGTGTTGAATGTGGGTCGAAGTTGAAAAGAATTTTTGCATAATTGCGGAACTCTTCAAGCACGGGTTTGAAATATTTTCCATACCTTTGGAAACAGCGGCGTTAAAACTAAAGAAAATTCAGATTTTCCAAATTATAAAGAAATACAACGCAAATCCAGTCCAGTTAATATCAAATATCTGAGTTCATTTTCATAGTCATGGGAATGGCGAATGTCTGTACGCCAGGCTCAGTTTGATTCGTACTGTACAGTTGTCCTATAGCATTTTATCGAGAACCATATTTACAATTAAAATTAGAACATGGAAATATTTTAGAAATTAGATTACCGACATTTCGCTCTTCTCATTCTATTTATACGAGAGAGTCTTTGTTTTTTATCCAAACATAATACAAACAAACAGACGGCAATAATGATGATATAGAAAATAATGCAGCAGAGTATTTGGTATAGGATGGAGATGGTCGGTAAGCCCTTTTCGTTTGTTTGATATTCATGGTGTTTCGACTACCTTGGTTTTTACACCAGGCCGATATTCTTTATTTCGATTCCGTATCAACCAACTTGTAGCAAGGCCCCGCTTCTGGGCTTTTATAAGACACCGTTTACGCGAATCACGTGGAGAGGAGGAGCCCGGATTAACCTCCAACACTCGGGTGGGAATTCTGGAGTCGACCTCGGTCGGACTCGAACGCGCAACCCATTGGTGTTGCAGCTGTGGATCCTACCACTACGCTATCTCGCTACGTCGATACGATCTTGGAGGTCAACTAGTCTGACCACACCAGCATCAAATAGGTGCAGTGTCTCTATACAATCTGGCTCTAACGAAAAGTTGTTATTATTTAACTACATCTAGTATAATCCGGTTCTCCAAGCCTCTATAAAGCCATATCAATACTGAGGGCTTGTCTATGACGCGGCACGCCACGCCCTTGGCCCTATACTTGACAGAGGTCAATCACCTAATCCGGCATTATTGTTGGTCATTTACGTTCGAGGGGTTGGTATTGTTTTAAGGGATGGGCCGCCTGGCACTGTCATTACGTGATGCATGATACGTTCGCAGCTGCGATTCGAAAGCGTAAACAACGGAGCGTATAATTTCATGCCTCTCTGGATTGCAGGAGCAGAAGCGGTTATATGATTTACAATGGTACAGAACATACTTGAAAAACTAGAAAAAATTTCAAATTAGGTTAGAATAAGATTGATAGCTAGTTAGCTACACAGTTGTTTTCCAAATTAGACTACAATTGGAATTAGTAAATGCGAAGTTTTTTCAAAGTTAGATTAGAATTAGAATTACTGAATATGCGAACACTTGGACATGGAATGAAGGTCACTTCATATCGATCAGAGCTCATTGTCATAAGCATGAGAATAGCAAATGTATGTACGTACACTGTACTCCAAGCATGGCATGTTTCGCAATGTAGATTACAATTATTATTAGAGCATACAATTATTTCACAAATTAGATTTGATTTATAATTAAAGCAAAGAAACGTTTCATAAATCAGATTAGAATTAGATCACTGGTATTTCGCTCTAAATAGTCTATAGACAACTAGAATTATTATTATCTATGGTTGTTCCAAGTCTGGTACAGGGCGAAATATGTTGGTAAGAATCTTAATACAAGCCCTATCCTTAAAGCGATATTCGTTCTCACGATCGTCTCACAGTAATGACGTCACGAAGATAATCGTAAGATCGAACTACGTTGTGGTCACCTAATTACCATATAATTGTTTCATATCTCTGCTATTACAACCCAATGAAATATAAAATAGTGTATATGTGTGGTTTCAATCGTATTTAGCGGATGGTAACGACCCACACCGTGTGTGTTTACTGTTTATCCAGGACTGTGCGGTGTCATGTATTTAAGCCGGCGCTCTTAATGTAGATACGGATATTACGATTAAGCATAAACGCTTTACCCGCATTTTGGTAATGAAACGTCGATAAAGGCGAGCGAAATAATGGGACATTGTTGCGCTGTGATCTGAATTTATTTATTTTCGAGATTATTCACTGGTATACTCTCCCGTGAACTATGACGGCATTGCGACATTGTGAGTGTCCCTTTTTGATCCGTGCGATTCCGAAATTTCCGTGGGTATCGGAAAGAGATGTAATGGAAGGTATATTATGATGTTTGAAATTTGTCGCATTAAACAAATCGCCTTAGTTTGACTTCAAACTGATGAAACCAGGCTCGTATTAGTCATAGGGAATTGTTAAGTTATGATTGACGCGTTCACTCATCCGCACATGTATAAAAATGCTTTGAAGTGCTTCTTGGAGGCACAGAACTTCAATATGCAATTGAATAGTATGTTAATGTTGAAATAAACCCGACTATTTTCGGCTGACACTCGTCAGGGGTAATCGTCAGCAAATGGTAGAGAATTCGAAGGAACATTGTATATGAAAATGTTCTTGAATAGTATATTCATATCGAAACGAACCCGAATATTTTCGGCTGAATCTCAGGGGTAATCCTCAGCAACTAGTCCATACTTCAATTTCAATATGAATATACCATTCAATTGTATATTGCAGTTCTGTTCCTCCTAGAAGCTCTTCTAAAATGTTTTTGCATTCTGCTTGGTAGAGGTAGACGTATGATTTTGTAATGAATTTGATCAAAGTGATTGTTTGTAAACTACTACAGTGAGTAAGCATGAAGCAGACTTGGACGACTGAAAAATTTTCATCTTGTCCAAATTAGATTACCGTAAAATTAAAATTATAGCTACACCGTTTTTTCGGATTAGACTAGAATTACGTAATTCTAGTAATCTTGGACATTGAACCAAATTCAGTTCATATCAAATTAGAGTTCGTTATCAGGAGCATGAGAATAGCTAATGTCTGTACTGCACAGCAAGCTCGGCTCGTTTCCAACTATACAGCTCTCATGTAGTGTTTACAGGAAAGCCAGAAATTAAAGTAGAATTAGAGCACAGAAACAGTTAACAAATTAGATTGGAATTTGATTACCGGCACTTCGCTCAAATTAGTGTAATTAGGCAACTAGAATTATCTATAGTTATCGGAGTCTGGCGAGAGGTATAGGCTACGGATAACTATCTTTTGAGATGGCACTAGATAATTCCAAGCTGTCTCCGCTACAGGTCTGGGAAGTGTGAATTTATTTGGTCATTTCAATGCGCCAATATTTCAAACCTATGCGATTACTTCTGTGCTTCACTCAAGCACGCGTACTCGTTACGCGAAATCTATAAAAGTCGGTTTTTCTCAGGCGTGTAGTGACATAACAGTTGAACAGCTTCTTGAGGTACAGAACTTCAAGATACAATTGAATAGTATATTCATATTGAAATAAATGATTTCGGCTGACACTCGTCAGGGGTAATCGTTAGTAACTATAGAGAATTGGAAAAAACAGTTGAAGCCTTCAAAAATGTTTAAAGCGAGCTTATGCACCGATAAATCTATACTTCAAAATTTGAAGTATATGTACTATGATGAATGTAAATCGTGCGCCGCATGCAACAACTTTATTGGCTCAGACTGGCGCGCAAATGGAATCGAATTAATGAAACCACACGACGCGTAAACCACGGAATTTTCTCACGAAAGAAGATTCATTAATTCAAAACAAATCACAAAGGAAATATGTTTAGAAAACATACGATTTCACCACCAACTCGTGAATGCATTTCGTGCCCCTTCCGAGGCAATATTCTTTCGCGAAGCAAGTAAATGTGATCGGTGTTGTTTTGAAGTCAAAACTGCGTCATAGTTAAGTTCACAAGGGTATAGCCCGATACAGCATATACTCATATCAGATAGCGGCACTGATTATATAGGGGCATGACCGCATTGACGGTGAAGCCGATACCGAATGCTACGTACCCGCTAGCATGATTCCACATCCACAATATAGTCTAGTCAAGCGTTTGCTGTCTCTGTCCGATGTGATATATCACTTAATTTGGTACGTGTGGAAAGAAACTGCCGAATCGAGTTGGATACGGGCTGAAGTCTATATATGTGAAGCCACACATGATTGCCATCACCGATCAGGTTGAAAAATAATGTGAAAGAGGCCAGTGACGATAATTCTTATATCTAATATGGACTGGATAAGGTAATGTGAGTTTGAAATAGTCGAAATCTGTCTAAGCGACACCAGACGAAATAACGTACCCTTGGTATTGTGACCAGCTGTCTTCTCAGCAATAGATAAGTTTTTACATATTAGGTATATGCATCACACTTCACCAGTGCCATGTCATGTCTTGATAAATGGGTTCGTAACTTGGGGCCCACAGTCTAGTTTTAAGGGGTCCATAAAACGCCTACGTTGAAACTAAAACTGTAAAGCTACATTACCCATATTTATAACATCTGTCCATTTTTTGGATTACGGTATCTCCTTATTCCTTCTTTTTAGTGCTCACCACAAGTTACAATACCCACGTGAACTATAAAAACATTAATAATGAGGGCTGGGTAAAGGTGAATGACAAATTTTTAGTCACCAGCTTCCCAAATTCTGCCGTTAAGCGGTCCGCACAGCCGCCAAAACAATTGGTCCGTAAAAAGGGGTTAAGAACCACTGGTATATACCAGTACAAGCTTAAAATTTAGGGGAAACAGCGGCTTATACACCATGCGTATTTTTAAAATTTCTGGCGGTTTTCAATCGTTCCTGTAGTTATGTTAGGCGTGTATTTCATTGTATGCGGCATCCTTTATTGTACTGTAAATGATTTGATCACGCATCTGTGGAGTATTCGAACCTGTTCCTCCAAAGCAGGACTCAGTCTTTTGGGCCGTCATCGACGAGATGCAAGGATTGCATGTCCGCATCGTCTTTTGACGTGTGCCGAAGTAATTAATACCTCACTTCTCGTAAGCAAAACTCACAAGATTAGATAATTATCGCGGGAATCATCGCGCCGGAGTAGTGGCCTGCGTTCTATTTATATCCCCCTTGATCCTCTGTCTGAGAGAGGAATTTAATAAGATGAATCATCATTTGTGAGCGGTACTACGACGGGAGAAATCCTGGCTTGTTTAAGGTCATTTTGGCGTGTGTTTGAAAGAAATGTCAAGTGTTTGCCGCTAAATCTACATTACTGGTTAATGAAGCATCGCCCCTACTATATGATTGGTGCACTGTACAGTTATTGGGACGACAATGCACATGTTTTACATATTTGAAAAGTTTCGTGGAGGTACAGAACTTCAACATACAACTGAATAGTATATTCACATTGAAATGAACCCGAATATTTTCGGCCGACACTCGTCAGTTGCTGACGATTACCCCTGATGTGTCAGCCGAAAATATTAGGGTTCACACCGACATGAATAAACCATACAATTTTACAAACTTCTTAGAGATTTCGTATAGCTTTCACTGTATACCTAATACTAATACACGTGTAAATTTCGAAAAACGAATTTCAACCGGGTACTGTAAATCTATATCATCAAGCTCACAAATTTTCGGAGTACTCAAATAGTCTTTCTTGCACGGCTCGCTGAAGTGGTTATGTTTTCACACCACTTCCACGTCTACCCGAGCAGTTTTTTTTAGCCAAAACTCCTTGGTTTTACACTTCGGATTTTGAAAAGCAGAAAGCATATTTTGGATAAGTCTGCACCAGTTTTACGTGTGGAATTGTCATGAAAACCGCTTGAAATAGCCTCTGGATTAGCGAAAATGAGGATGCTTTCTAAGATTTAGATATATTTGTATTATAATCAGTCATTTTCCGTTCATCGCGAGGAAGATGCATCTTGAAATTTCGAAAGTATACACCTCAGACTAACTGCTAAAAGTATGAGACCTCTCGATCAAATACACTTTCATTTTCTACTTCCACTTACAGTAGTTTCGTCTTGGAAATTGCTACTTGTACTTGTATTTTTAAATAAATTTCGGGGTTACTTTTACTTCTACTTGAGTAGCAACGCACACTATTTTGACCAACTCTAGATATATCCATGGTTGCTCTGGATATAGCTATGGATATGGAGTTATAGATATAGCTATGGGTGTTATTGGTGTTACGTAGTGACTTCACATGTGAATCTCTACGCCTGGAGCGGGCAACACGGCCCGCGGCCCGCAGACAATTTCCGGCATTACATGATAATGTGGCCTGTGTGTCCACTCCACATACATTTGCGAGCAAACATTTTCGACCAAGAACATTAACAAGACAATGCTTCGTTCCAATCTAACTAACGTTCACGGCAACGCTCTTGATCAAGGGTTTTTACGTCCGACATGTTGCAGGACTGCAGGAGTTCAAAGAAGTTGTAGACAACTTTGACCGACCACAGAGGTCTCATTGACCTCAACAGCTATTGAAGTACATTACCCCAGTAAAATAGTTTTGGTCTCTATGCTTTAAAGTTAAAGTTGGCATCAAATGCTATATATTCTTTGTATGGGTAGATAAATACGTGATTAATGTATCGATTCGGAAATCCGGTGCGCTAAGTACTTCATTTTCCCATATCCGGCCCGCCGACTGTAGAAGTTGCCGGCTCCTGATATACGTGATGTGCATTTATACCTCCCTTCGAAAACCCGTTATATTCCCTGATAAAAACACCACCGCCGCATCCCACGTACCTTTGATCATAAGTTCCGCTTTCGCCGTGAGCTCTTTGCCACGCCGGATTCGTACCACGCAAGCGTACACGCCTGCATCTTCCGTTTGCACTCTGCGAATCACGAGACGGTAGGACTTCGTCACGATGCGCTTGCCCGTGAAATTGATTTTGACGCCGTCCTTCAGCCACGTCACGTTGTACGCGGTCGGGTGGTTGACGAACTGAAATTGCAATGAGCCAATGGGTGATCTCGGGCATCGTGGGCCAAGTGATGTTTTTTTTAATCGCTCCACTGAGAGTCTATTTATCAAGGACACTTACAGTTTCGATACTGTTTTTCACTGTGGAAGATTGAGTGTAAACCTTGTTTTGTCTTATCGCGGCATGCGAAGCATGTAGTACAAATCTACGTGACACGCGCGTTAGTGGAAATGGCATATATAAGTGAAATTGTGATCAAACCACAGCATTGCTACTATGTGCAATGGAATAGGAATGGTTGAAAAAATACCAAACAATCTTGAACCTGTTGATTCAGCACTGGCATTGTTTCTGTGGTCGGCACAAAGGGTATACAAATTTGAACTTTCCATGTCATTCATACTGATGTGACGTCATCATGGGCGATACTTGCAAACTCGACTCGAGTCACGATTTTACCTACAAGCATTACTTGCTCAGGGGTTCTGTTTTAAGACTACTTTTATATCGACTTGAAAAGCATGTTATAGGGAAAATTACGAAATTTTTATACTTATGATTCTGGAAAGCATATAAAATAATTTTAGGATAGGTTTCCATCAGGGTTATAAGAGCCACGCACTTTCACATACTTTTATGTGCGAAATCGTCATTAGAACCGCGTAAAAGCATCGTATAGTACTGAATATATTAAAGAAGATTTGGACTGCGATTTGGAAAGAAGACCGCCACCGAACCGTCGACCAATTCGACATTTCCAAACTACTCACTGGAGTATTTTTCAGACATATATTTTGTACTTTCTCTTGAAGTGATTGGCGTGGGTCTTAGAAATCAATACCTGCGCTTGTAATTGAGTAAAATGGCGTTACTTTCACTTCGACTTGAGTAGCAAAGACGACTTATTTTTGATCACCGCTGCAAATAGTTTGGATGTTGTAGGCATTTGATGTAAGGATGATTTATTAACACTCTGCACGAAAGTTACGATGTTCCCATCGACGAAGGCACGCTAAGCTTACTTTCGATGTGATCTAATAAAGCACTATGGTTCCGAAACTTTTTGTTTTCATTCCCCACTTCAAATTTATTCCGAGTCCTACATTCCCCACTACCCAAAACTATCGTCGTATTTCCGTCTGACTTAAGTCATTTCGGAGCAGCTATTTGCTTGCTTGAGTAAACAGGACACGCAACCACACCAACACGCAAGACAATCGCCTATAACTGCAGCATGAAAGGTATTATGAACGGATACCGGTAACCCTCAAAATTTAGCGAAAGTGTTATTTCACGTCATACTGGTCGTGCTGGATGCGTTTGTGACGCCATCATTGGTTATCCAGAGTCACAAAATGAGTTACAAATGAGTTACAAAATGAGCCCGATATCCAGCTCTGTGTCAGAGCATGTTGCAAAATACAGCGGTGCTCAACGTAGTCGGCTACTTGCTACTCAAGTAGAAGTTAAAGAAACGCCGAAAATTTACACTAATTGGCAAGTAGAAGTAGAAATTTCACAGACATACCACATTACCACAACTACTTCAAGTGGAGGTAGTAAACGAGGATATGAGAAGTATACTCCAGTGAGTAATTTCAAAATGTAGATTTGATCGCGTTCTTTTAGCAGGGTGCATCTTCGCGACCAACGCAAAATGCCGAATGACACTTCAAACAGGTGCAATTTCCCAAAATATACTCATATACTGTGACATATAGGGTATCTGTCTCCCAGTCGCCATTACAATTCCAGTCACAAAAATGACGCAAGCGCATCCCAAACGTACTCTCTATTTTACAATTTCCAAAAGTGAAAAAGGTAAGTGGTTTTACCAAAAAATAAATTCAAGCAGTATTCTAATTTTGCGTAAAAAACACGAAAACTGTTAGGTAGAAGCAGGGTTGTAATGACTCGAGTCGCTATTTTAGGTGACTCGACTTGACTCGAGTCAGTTTTCGTATGGACTCGACATTTACTCGACTCAGTGTGCATGGCTTGAGCCAAGTCATATGACTCGAGACTAGGACGGCCAAGGCAGACATTTCATTGTAACTTCGAAGCGTAGTAAAGTCACCACATGATTGGTATTTCGTCTATCTGTCCTGATACTCGAACATACGGCCAGAAACTGTTAAAACTGAGAAAAATTACTATATTATGAATGCGAGCCATTCTATATCATTCGAACAGTGGACATAATGACTTGGACTCGGACTTGACTCGGTGGTGAATTGAAAATGACTCGACTTGACTCGAGTCAAAGCTATAAAAGTGAGTTTGACTTGTGTGACTCGGAAACTTGTGACTTGGTTACAACTCTGGGTATACTTCTATAGAAGTGTAATTGTTTTAACAACATTACCACTTGAGAACGTAATGGCAGTAGTAAAAGTATACTCGAGTACTCAAGCAGGCAAAACGTACTTGGATGCTCGAAAAAGTACAATTACTTCGTTAGTGGCCAAGATCTTCCTCTCTTTCTGATTGCAAGCGTCTGATTCCTGGTTTTAACTCGTATTTCGTACCTTGCACATAAACACGGCGTTGTGGCCTCTCTTTACGAATTGATCCACCGGCTTGCGGGTGAACGCCATGTTATTCGGCTCCGGCAATCTCACCAGGATTCTAACCGGTTTCGACGCGTTTCCTGCTCTGTTTTCTGCTCGGCATATCCACTCGCCAGCGTCGCTGCGCCGAACCTGCAACGAGGAAACGGAATTGGTGCGCTCTCGAATCGGAGGATATTCCGTGACAGTGTGGAAACTACTGGATTTCAACATGCGCAACTAGAAGTACAACTACAACTATTCGCTTTTCAAAACTCGCAACTAGGACTGAAACTACTCACTTTCAAGACTAGGAACCGGAACTAGGACTAACGACCTTCAAAAATCTGCAACTGACTAACTAAAACACAGTTCAATTCCGACGAAACTCATGGTTTAACAAATGAACATCGGTACAAGTTTGAAACCCCCCCCAGAACTCACCCCATGCGGTTACACCACCATTAGTAGCGATGACTACAAGCTAGCAATGGCTGCAAGAACATCATGCACAGGACACCTGTATCACGAATCACGCCAAACGGTGACAGAAACATTTTTTTCGAATGTTCAACTTTTCAAAATCCGCAATCACAACTAGAACTAGAACTAGTGCTGAACTAAAACTACTCACATTTCAAAATTTGAAACTAGAATTACAACCACTCAAAATAACAGTTACTTGTTAACCCTCGACTAACTAGATTGGTAATTTGTACAGGTCTGCTTGTGATGGTCCCATTTTCAAGAACGAATCTATCAGGAATATATAGAACTCCGGGAAGGTTGAATTCATTTTGACCGTTACCTAAGTATAGGTCTAAACATTTATCTGCGACATATCTCGAAATCTTCGATTTTTTCATTCTCCTCGAACTTTTGTCTATATAAGGCCCAAATTCCCTGAAACACTGCAGTCTAAATACATTGGCGCAAAATAGGCAAAGCTGATCAGTATAACGAAGTACGCCTACTTTTCGGAGTGCTCCAAGTAGGTTTTGCCAACTGGGATTATTTACTCATGTGGTTGTTTTAGACAACTTATAGACCTGTGCTTCCCAACCGTTTTCAGTTCGCGATATGAGCAAACGAATCAAAAACAAATTAATTAGGAAAAAACAGTGTATACACATGCACTTTACTATAGAAATAAAAACGCTGAGTTTGCCTATTAGATATATATCATCACATCAAGTCTAGGATTGATAGGCATGATTTTACTACTCGGAAAATATTAAGAAATACCTAAAATTGAGGAACACATGTTCTCGACCAACCACCACGTAAGATCGTCAGTATTATAATGAAGTATTCTATTTATACCCATGAAATTGCGAGCATATCAATGGAATATTGCTGCCGTTCTAGAGCAGCCAAAAGCAGCAGTCTATGACATATTGAACAGAAAGGTAACAATTAGAAATGCTTCTCGACCCGCCTGAAATAGCTTCGTGACCACCACCCGGTTCTATTACTTACATCATGTATTTTAAGCCTTGATAACCCCGTTCCTGCGTCTGTGTTGATGTGAATTCGATCCGAGCCGGTCACAATCCGACCGCGTCTTTTCCAGAGTATGGAAGGCGCGGGTAGTCCCTTCACGCCACAATCGATCGACAGGACATGGTGCCTGAAAATATTGTGGAGTTGGTCAAAGCATAGCCAACGCTGGTACTCACGTTGGAATACGGCCGGTAATTTTTACTCAATTTTATGCAGAAGCAGCAATTTGAAAGAAACGTGGAAGTAACAAATGAGCATGGTTGTAACCAAGTCACAAGGTTCCAAGTCACCAGTCAATCCTACTTTTACAGGTTTGACTCGAGTCAAGTCGATTCATTTTGTCCAATTCAGGGTGCATACTGCATAAAGGGTCGAGTCCGAGTTACAGTGTTGAGACTCGAGTCCAAGTCATTCTGTTCACTGTTCAAATTCATGTTCAAATCATCTTCAATCCATAGTTTTCTCAACTGTGCTTGGGTGATATAGAATGCCCCGCTGTCGAAAGATACAACTTTTTATCACTTTTACCGGTTTCTAGTCCTACTTTACAAATACCGATACTGATAGACGAAATACCACAGACGCGGAACTACACTACTTTTCAGAGTCACAATAAAATGTCTCTCTTGGCCGTTACATGGTGGACCTATACGGGACTAACGCAAAAAGACCAATGGCATTACAAATCGGTGCAGTTTTCGAAAATATAGCCTGTCATCGTGATGCAGGGGCTATTTCGCTTTGTCGTTAATGATGATTTCACTCTTAAACGTGATTGCAACATCCAAAACGTACTTTCTAATTGTCAAAATCCAAGTAGTTTTACCACAAGAACTGTGAAGAATCATACACAACAAATATAGTTTCAATGAAACTAGATAAGGCTCCGCGCAGTTGCCTGTACATCACGCATGTCTCAGATGGCACAGAGATAGATGATGAGATCTTGCAAATATGATTTCCGAGCGCGTTGGCGATAGTTATAGTAACCATTTTTCATGCGCGATCAAACATTGTTTCTCCACAAATCACTAGCTTGCTTCAGATGCAGCGTGTCATATACACCATCCCAAACAACTAAGGTAGTAGTTATTATTCCGGGTTCAAATGAACCGCAGGTGTTCACTGAGCCATTCTCATGAGCTTGTCAGAGGTTAAGACACACACCCGACTCATACAGCAGAATTTACGCTGATTTGCAGTAAATATTCATGATGATATTCTTGTTTTGTGTGAAAATCATGAATGTGATATACATTTGTAGATATTTGTGACTCCGCGAATATTTGGGGTTCGCCAGAGACTTGCGGATTAGCGTCAGGTTTCGTCAGGTCGGTAAAGGTTAAGAACAACTGAACTAAGGCAATGGTGAGGTCATTAGCCCGTTACAGTGGGTTCTAAACAGTATGTAACGCATCAAATACTTCATTCCGGTTTCAGTGGAGGTCGGGGAGCTAAACTCGGATGTCCCAAATGTATTTGGGGCGGTAAGCCAACTTGACACATGACAGGCATCGGCCGTACGCCGATAAGCAACGTTTGCTCTCTAACTGCAATCTGATTCGGCGTGAATCACCGTATTTCTATCGATGTAGGTGTAATGTAACAATAAATGTACTTCAATTTCACATCACACCGCGCATCGCCGACATCAAAATGCAGCAGTTTCATTAGAGTGATTTGCTATTATCGCGATATACAAATCCGTACAAATGACTGCTATTATTGCGCGTCGTGACCACCCAGGCAGAAAGCCCTCTCAAAGTCAAATTTGGCGAGGTTCACGCATTGAATACTTGTTGACAGTTCATGCTGGTTTGAGAATTCAGCGTGTGTAAATTGCGCTGCGCTACGATACACGATTGTAACTGGTAATCAAACCAAAACAACGTGCTGATCATGGATACTTTAGGTCAGTGGTTTTCAACTGGGGGTCCGCGAAGCATTTACGGGGGGTCCGTGAGACCTCTGAATTTACAAAATGGTTGATATGATAACCTAATTTGTATTTATTTATATTAGGAAAATCACGAGTCAGTTTCGCTTCATTACTGGTAAAACTCCAGGACTCACATCAACAGACTGGCCGTCTGAGATGAAATATCCTACTGTGCAAACTCATTGTAATTGTTAAATTGCCATTAGCATGCTGACACAAATTTATTGCTGTTTAGGGATGTTTTGTTGGGCATTGCGGAAAAATAAACAGTTGGAGTAGTAAGGTCAATAACGATGACTTCGAAATGTTTGCAGAAATCCATTTTCTCCTGTAATATACATAACCACTATTCCATAATAAATTCAATATGAGCTCCTAAATAAAAATGACCAGGCTGGACGGTGTATGTTAATTTAAAAATCTGTTTCTCAATTTTGTTGCCATCATACTCAAATATGTCATCGGAAGCGTTACGCGTTTCACCGCTATCTATATTTGAGGATATCGATTTAAGGCACTCGTTCATATCAAATCGATGGCGCGGATTTTCACGACACGACCACGTATTTGAATAAATGCAGTTTCGGGATTCATTTTGAAATATAAAAAGTCTACCCAATTTCTACGTAAATAGTATGATGTTATTATCAAGAAAAGTAATTTTGTTTGTGTTTATCGCTATTGCCTACAGTTAATATTTGCACAAGACAGATGCCGATTGCACGATAATTGAGCTAAATTTGAACTAAAAGTTGAGGGGCTCCGCTGGGGTCCGCGAAGACAAAAAGTTTGAGAACTACTGCTTTAGGTATTATTGAATTGTGCGTGTGCCTTCTATGAATAATCCAATTGCATAATATTTTTCCGTTAAATGGTAGGCCTATTGCATTACAATTCTTGACAAAAAATGATTCGAGTTTAAATGATTCAAGCCGAGTCCTCAAAGAACATTATTTCAAGCAGTGAAATTATACGCTCTTGGCCACTGAGAGTTAATTTATAAACGAGAATTATAGTTTCGATAGGTTATTTCGAATGGCTTGTATAAAACTGCAAATGACACTATAGGAGAGACGTCACTATAAATTCATTTCGTCACTACACGCTTTGGTCCCTCTGTAATTTTGAAGGCTTCTGCGCCAGTATATGGAGGTCAAACCGGTTGTTAACCCTGTATTATGACCCTATTCTACATAATCGACTTCAGACAGTGATTACATACATCTTATTGTGTGACTGCATGGCTTCAGCATATTTGCGGATGTTGCAAAGCAAAAAGAACCTGTCATGTTTGATTACTAACTGCCCCGTATCGCTCATTGTTTCGCTAGGCGGTCGCGAACGGGTGGCTGTCGCCGCCATCATTGTTTACACCGCTGATATCGCTGGGAGGCATCAGGAAACCTTGGTCCGTCTCGATTGGAAGCTGTCACACGCATTATACCGGCATATTGTCTCTCGTATATTTTGGAAAGGTTTAATTAGTCTGCGATGCCTCTGTGTTTGCTTTTAGGACGTGTGTCGTTATGTTGTCAGCCTCTCGGCGATGTTGTACCGTAACTGCTTCGCGTAAAGATAATGAGTTTGACTCTTTTAGACGTCGAAAACCCGACAAGGATCCAGCGATTTTCGCTGATCACATAGACTCGTGTTTCTAAATCTAAATAAGAGCAGAACACAAGTAAAATGGGACATCAATAAAGTATGTAAGCAATACGAGTATATTTTCACACCTAATTGCAGCCGAAAGTCGCACTAATGTGATATACCCAAAACAATTCCGTGTATGCAACATCAAGTGTTGCAGTTTTGTCGCTTCCAATTATGGTCATGATATTCACAAGATTTGTTATCTCTATTTAGAAGAATCATGTATACGCTGGATGAACAGTGCTCAGGTATTTCTCATGGCATTCGGTCGCCATATATGGATATAATGTAGATATGGTGGAAATCGGGTCGCTGGCATTTGTCTGTATGTTTTGAAAATGCAAGTCTCTGAGTTTGTTCTCTACTTAGCTACTAAAACCGTACTACACCTATCGAAGTATCATCTCTTCCACAATTGCAAAGCTCATAGTCTATGGTATTTTGTGACCAACACACAGCCGAAAATAGCTAAAATACCCGAAATAGTTAAATATTTCCATCGTGGTAATATCATAGCGCGTGACAAGACCATCCGTTATAGTTATTACCATCAGTTAATACGCGTGATAAACTTTTGACCCGGAAACACGATAAATGGTGAAAAAGTAAACCTCAACGCGAAGGTGAAGGATTGGTATCATGGAAGCGATCAATTATGAAGTTTCTTTGTTATAAGCAAGCGCTATATATATAAATATTTAACGAAAATGAAATGCATGCACTTCAGCGGGTCAATTTTCAAGGTGCGATTACGATTTTTCTCAAGTTGGCTTCAGCTCCACAATTTTCAAAGGCAATAGATATCAACCTTTGTTTTAGACTCACTCTGAACATGATCTCAAGTTACAACCAGAAATGCTGTGTTCGAATTTACTTCAGGGCACGTATACGCTTCACCAATTCGGTATATTTATTCAGAATGATATAAATAGCGGTCTTATTTACTATGGGGAGCAGTAGCGAAATGTTGCGTATATGCGAACCACCCACGTACAGCGGCTGAAGGTTGATTGAGTCAGACTTGATGTCGGATTGATGCTGATGAATCGATGTACAATCTCGCTAATTTTCCTATCGCCACACATGAAATGGTTATCCGAAAATCGTACTAGCAATGTCACGTTGGCGAGTTTCATGTGGGGTAGGTTTCGAAGAATGTTTAAAAACTTCGAAAACTTGGCGGTGTTGCACAAGATGAATTTCCTAATGCCATACGTAATGCAAAGTTCGACAGCAAGAAAATTTTCAGTTTTTCCAAACTATATTATAATTAGAATTATAGCTACACATTTTGGAATTGGATTATAATTAGACTTACTTAATTCGCGAAAACTTGGAAATTGAATCATGTTCACTTCGTATCAAATCAGATTTCATCCTCGTGAGCATGAAAATGACAAATGTCTGTACAGCAAGCTTGACCATGCAGTTTCGCACTATACACTGTATACAGTCTCCTGCTGGATTTTCAAGAAGACCAGAAATTAAATTGGGACTTAAATTAGAGCATAGTAGCATTTCACAACTTAGATTAGAATTAGATTTCTGGCATTTCGCTCTGATTTAATTATAGTCTAGACCAGGGGTGGCGAACCTGCGGCCGTCGACATGAAAGCTTAATTTACCAATTGACTCCCGAATTTTTGAGAGATTTTAATTAATTTTGAAATTATCTTCGTGCTAGGCACGATTCAATGCTGTGCTTCATTTTTCGATTTTAATATAGTAGCGCCCGTTGCAATCTGAGCCCCACAGTACAGATGTGTACAGCAGAGGAAAATGGTGCTTGTACGATTGGGCGATTTCACCATCTTTCCACTACCAACACTCCTAATGGGAGGTCAAGAAATAACAGCATGCAACAATTGGCACTTCCGAATATGCATCATCATTTATAACTTGCCCTAAATTTTCGAAAACACTGCGTCCGTCAACTCTGCCGGTGAGTCTGATCACACGGACTGAGAAAGGATAAATATTCGATGGTAATACGTGAACCAACTAATAATAATGACGGAACCCATTCGTGAATTTGACAAAAATTTCGCGCTTCGTGCTATCATGACGAACCTCAGAGAGTATATTCATGACACACCTACTCGCGATTTCGGTGCGTGTGCGTATAGTAAGTCTATATGAAAATATAAATTGGTCCGGAATTCACATGGCCCTTTAACATGCGTATTTGGCGTCCAGCTCATCACGGCGATGTCCTGGCTGCAGCAGGCAACATAAGTAATCGAAATGCGGCCGAGAATAGAAAAAGGTTGGCCTCCACCGGTCCAGAGCTAGACAACCATTATTGTCCAGTTGTCCAAGTCTGTTCGACGGTTTTGTGTATCGTGGAAATCATTTACAACAGTAAATTATGTTTTCGCTTGGCGACATTCCGACAGGAACTTTGTGATGATTTCATATCGTTTGTTTTCAAATATACGATCTTAACGCTTTTTACAAATGGTCAGCAAAGCGGAGACGGTACCGGTGATCTATTGTTCATATTTCGCTATTTGGGTCATTCAGTTTGAGGAATGAGTCATTGTCACGAAGCCTCAACGTTGGCTAACGGATGTTTTCCTTGATGTCTGAAGATTGTTTGGTGGCAAAACACATGTCTATACTTCGTGTGACAGATGATCACGCCATTAGTCCCGACTGGCAGGAGAAACTATTTCTCATGAATGTTCATGTTCACAGATGCCAAAAAATGAACTCACGAATTAACACTACATAAAATGTCGCCAGCATACATCACAATGGAATGCGACATGAATGTGTAACTCGGTGCTGAGAGGATTGCAGAACAATCATCAATTAATTCAGCATGAATAAATGTGATCTCAGTAACTCCGCATAGAGATTTGCATGGTTCTGTCTGGAGACCATATACGTTTTTGCCTTGTACCATATAGTTAATGGAACTTTGGGAGAGGTTCTATTTTTAAGCAATGGAGTGATTTCAGTCACTCGCCCATCGATTGTTTCGTAAGCGACATAATGGGAGCAAGCTTCTCCATCCAAATTCCTAAATCTGAAAAAGGACTAGAGAGCCAACCTTAGAAACGACCATTACGTTGCGATCTCTGCTTCGACCGCCCAGATTCAAGGCAAATATATTCGACTATCCACAAAAAGATACACGTCATTCAAGAAGGAGCATTGCATATGTTATATGCCATATTTCTTTTGGCGCCTTGAAGTTTCGACAATGAACTTCACGATCCGATTATGACCAGATAGTGGTATGAAACCACTGTACATATAGGCTATACGCCACGTTAGTAGCCTATATAGAATAACGTGCAGATTGCGGTATATTACGTTTCCAGAGGGCGATTTAAGGAGAAAGTAGCATATTAAAGTGCTAATATATATCATCTATCTAAGCCTGTTGAAACAGTTTACCATAGATTGGTGAAAATCATTGATCTCTCAGCTGTGTGATTCTCGTATATATTTAGTCATCGTACGAACCAGTGATATCTGTATTCTGTATAGGATTATTCATGCTATTCACCAGGAAGAGCATGTCGAATGCCACTTATACTTACACATAACCAATCTGATAAAACATTTATCTATCGTCGACTTTGTTATCGAAAAACCTGTACTGTACTGTACATGAACCGTTGAAGCCCATTTGAGTAAACGCGCAAATGGCATGTGCATGATAGATTTCAATTTCACAGATATGAACTTGAGCGCGCCTTTGATTGAAAGCGACTGTTTCAACAATTATCCCCTCTTTACTTCCCGTACTAATCGAAAATGATTAGATTCAAACCCGCCAATTTGTTTTCTTGTAGCGGAAGTATCTAGCGCCGGGTTTTCACGATTGGTCGTGACATGGAATGAAAATGATGATGACCACTAGGGCGGGTATATTTTGACGTGAAAAACGAAAAATCTTGCTCTAAATTTTGACTTTTGAAGAACTTATATAATTTAGTTACGCAATATTGTATAAAAATTATAAATTTATTGCAATACAACTCAAGATACTTTACTACATTTTCTGATAAAAGTCAATCAGTGAATGATTTATTGAAATTTTAACGATTCAAAAGAAGCACAAGATCGCGATATAATGAAAATGGTACGAACTCTCAGTCCTTAAGAAGTGGCTCAGCAAGAATGGAGAAAGGACTTCAACGGTAGCCGTTGTTGGCTGGCAGCACCGAAGTTCAACGTACATTGCTGGTGACACACCCTGTTGCTTCATACTGCGAATGTTGTCAACATCGCAGTTGTTCATCCTGGGTTTTGATATAAGACCCAGTGGCCAATGTCCACACGAACTTTGGTCAGATTCAGATTGAGATATCGGCGTGAGCTCCTTAGGTCGTATTTTGACAGCTCTCCGTCTTTTTGAGAGGCTATGGTTGATAGTCGCGCTTTCGCTCGGTTCAAGTTTACAAACACATCCTCGCCGCATATACTGGATTAGAACCTACGTTTTCGTGTATGTTGATCATCACACCGTATGATGATATGAACCCATTTTTTTGACTTAACGGTTTGACAATGTACTTTCTACAATGATAAAAAGTAGGGTAAAAGGTGTAACTTGTAAAATGAGAAGATCGCATACGGTCTACGAGACAAAAACAATTTAGCTCACAAAATAGATTTAGACTTTGTACACAATTTCTACAATTTTTTGATCTAACGCTACAGTTTTGACTATTTTGACATGTCAAAAAATAATCGCCCTAGAAAGAACAATACCATGTCCAAGTTATGTATCGGACTAACCCGCTTGTCACCGGAATAGCTGACGGTAGATCGATCGTTGGCGCCGAATAAACGGCTACTCTTGCTGTAGCGATATGCTCCCATCCAGTGGAGGGCAACTGAGCTCTGCATTTATAAATCCCAGATTCCCGATTGGTAACAGCGCGTAACTCCAAAATAGATACCCGCCCGAAGTCTTTCGTACCTACGCAGGTAGAGTAAGCGTTAGCATGCGCATGTACATTGGATTTAATGGACAGGTCATCGACTAGAAATTACGCAAACAGAGCACGCTAGAGCACATTTAGTCTATATGTCAGAGTTTCTAAACCATTTTGGCACTAAACCCCTTGAGCATTCATGAGAGCCGTGTCTATAATGACCAACAGAAGTATATTTAATTTAGAATTATAGCAATTGAACCCAATGTATTTATAACTTACGTGTAGAACGCGCGTATTAACACAGTCTTGCGAGTTTAACAATATGTGCAGCACACGAGCAATTAATCAGTCAATTTACTAATGTTACTTGTTGTTACTTTTCGTCAATGATCATTTTGAAACGGGGTATGACGTCTGACTGACGTAATAGTGGCAGTGTGTTTTTATAAAAGTGCTTTTATAGGCACTTCTTAAGTTTGGTGGAGAATAGTGTAGCAGGTGTTAGCTCTTCCATTTGCAGGCTGCAGTATGATATCGTATAGTACAAAACCAAACCCGTTAAGACATATAATAAAGTTGTTTTTTAACAAATACGCACAAATAACGTATAATTTCACAATGCATGTTGTAGGTCCTGCTTTGGTGTTTCGTAACCCTGGTAAATAATCAAAACCAATGGTCTATGCCAGGGGTGGCCAACCTTTTTGCTATTCACGGCCGCATTTCGATTGCTCATGTAGCATACGGTCGCATTTCAGGCCATAGTCGTAATAAACTAACTGGACGACAAATAGGCCTACCCATCTTAAACTGTACATATCCATTTCCGGTGAACTCCGAAGAAAGTTATGGGTTGATATCGGCTTACTATACGCACAGAAACCGCCAATGATCTTGTTATGAATAGAATGTAGGACACGACACGGTTGCGCTAAGTGCGAAATTTTTTTCAGATTCACGAACGAATTTTGTCAAGTTTCACACACGTCAAACATGTATCCTTGGAATCCCCCAAACGTACCAAAAACAAATTTCTTTCGTGAGGAGCACACGATTCGAAGTTGGTATTTCTATATGGGGCGCATCATTTTCCTCTACTTTTCACATCCGCACTGTGGGGCTAAGATTGTAAAGGGCGATACTATATTAAAATATAAAAATGAAGTCGCAGTGAATCGCGCGCAGCGCGACGATAATTTTGAAATTATTCAATATCTCTCAAAAATTCGAGAGTCAATTCATAAATTCAATTTGCATGTTGACGGCCGCCAACACATACTATAGTTGATTTACGTGTCGGCGGCCGCAGGTTAGCCACCCCTGTTTTATGCGATAAACTCTACACACAGCTTAATTGTATTCACCAATGTGATGGCTGGATCCTTCTGGGACTTCCCACGTTATGTTAGGAAGCGGGTTACCGCTGACGGCGCAGACCAGCTGCTGCGACTGTTTGACGGTTACCGTCAAATTCTGGGGTTCTCTTGTCATCCGAGGCGGTGAGAAACAGTGCCACTGGCCATCGGCACAGGAGCTGCGAAATATAGTAAGTGATTAAGTAATTTGTATCCTCTATTACGAGTGTTGTTGGACGTATAGTACATGCAACGCCACACTTTCTGATACACTGTATTTTAATTTTTGCGTGCATAGGTAAATATTTTTTTTACAATCAGATGAAGGGCTATGTATGTGGTTTTGTAGAGATTGCATAGCATGCCCCCACCCCATCGTACAGAGGTGCCTTTTATATTCGCCAAATGATTTTGGACAGTATTAATAATAATCATGCCTTAATGCCATAGTTGGAAAACTATAATATTTTCAGATTTTCCAAATTAGATTAGAATTATAGAATCATATCTACACAGTTTTTTTTCCAGATTCCAAGAAACTTGGAAATTAAATTCAGAATTACAAAGAAACACACCAAAATGAAGCTCAGTTCATATCAGGTCACAGCACATTCACATAAGGGTGAGAATGGCAAATGTCTGCATACCAAGCTTGGCTCAGTTCGCACTATATAGTCTCATGTAGCATATTCAGGAAAATCGTAGAAATGAGAATTAAATGATAGCATAGAAACATTTCAAAAATTAGATAAGAATTAGTCTAGTGAGCCAACTAGAGTTATCTAGTTGTCGTACCTCACATAAACATTAGTTGTTACCAGCGCAACATCTGCAATTTCCGCCCTCTCAGGATTAACAATACGTTATTAATAGGGCAAGTTTTTGCAACTTTTGCAACTTTTTTTAAAGCTTCCGGCAGCTTCATAAATATTCAGAAGTTATCTAGTATAGTGTTTTAAGCTGTTTGGAGGATTCTTATATTGCAACTTTTTGCAACTTTTCTCTATTTTTTTTCGTGCAACTTTTTGTAACTTTTTCGATTTTTTATGAAACTTATTGCAACTTTTTTCGATTTTTCATGCAACTAACATTTTACTGAAAATATTTGGCACTATATATAAATATATCGCTAGATTATTTCACTGCCGTTTGAATTTGAGGTCCTTTCTGATTTGAGGTACATTCAGGCTAGACCGCCGAAAATTATAATTTAACTGGGTCAGTTTTTTCAGGCTGCTGATTTTGTTGAAGTCGTCAACACTTAGTTTTGCTACCGTGCCTTGGATACGAATCGATTGGAGTATCTCATACCCTAATAATTTCAAGTAACTTGTCCATAAATGCAACTTTTTAGTGCAACTTTGTGAAAAATAAATGCAACTTTTTACCGCAAATTTTGTGAAAAATAAATGCCACTTACCACGGATTTGACTGCAACAAAAACTTGCCCTATAATTATTACGATTATATTACAATACAATTTGTCGCACTGTCGCCGTGAAAATTCGATCCCAACCCGCGAAGTCACAAACCCTCGCCGTGAGTATATTACAGTGGCGCACACATAGTTTCCTTCAGCGTGTGGCGCGTGACCAACTACATAACTTTGCTGTCAAAGGTGACGGATAGCTCTGTGGGAGAATATTTCGCGCGTTCATCATAATCACCCGAATGACGAATATACAAAAGAAATAATTCGTGTCGCCTGCTCACCATTGCTCGTTGTTTATCGTTGCGTTTTGTCCCGGCCGGTACGCGACTTGTCCAATCAAACAAGGACATTGTTCGGGTTTCACGCATACGTCTTCATGTGTGACATATCCGGGACGACAGTGACAGCCGGACACGCACGCTATGGCGCACGTACGCAGGTACTTGTCTGTCATTTTGGGACTTTGCATTCCTTCGCAAGTCCGTTCGCAGCTCGGCCCGCACGGCATGTAGATCTTTCCGCCATCGCATACTGAAAAGGTAAACCAACCACGGTTGTATAGAGATAGCTTTTTAGCATGAAATGACATCATCACTTTGTTTGGCATATTCGTTGCAACTACGATGTTCTTTTAACTATATTTGTGTCGAATCTACTGGCTTAATTCTACTACCAGAATAGTCCGGTCAATTAGTAAAACCTTTGAAGGGGTAGAGGCTCGGTAAAAGTGACAAATCTTGCGATTGCAGCGAATCAGAGGTGCTCAATCTAGTCAGTGTTGCTACACAAGTAGCAGTAGAATTGACGGCGTATATTTATACTCTACTAAAAGTAGAAATGGCAATTTCAAAGACATTCCCAAACTACTAAGTAACAGTCGAAAACGAAGATTTGAAAAGTCTCCAAGTATGTAGTTTCAGAAACCTATTTGATCGATGGCTCGCATACTTTTAGTGATCAATCGGAGGTGGCCGCTTTAGAAATTGCAGGGTGTATCTTGGTATAACTAAAGCTAAATGGACTATTTCGCCTATAGTTTTTCATGACAATTTTATTCACAAAAGTACTGCAAGCACTACTGCCGACATCATCCAAAGTGTAAAAAGCATGTAGCTCTGCCTAAAAAAACTGGTATATGTAAATGGTAGTGTTCAAAAAACGGAACCGTTTAAATAAATAATGCACGACTGCACGTAGGCAAAACCTACTTGAATACTCGGGAAATATAAGTAGGCCTACTTCTGCGGACAAGTAAACGGTTTAAGAAATCTACCCAGTTTTGATTACCGTAGTATCTGATAGAAAGACTATTCTCTATGGATAACTGTCAAAGTCATGAACCGTCTCAAATATTCTTACGATAGGTGTAGTTTACATCAATATACGGAGAGATGTGATATATGCTGATTAGCGTATGAACAACACATGCGGTATACTGCGCAAGGCGGTGCGATGTTGCAGACAGAATCAATCGGATGATAACGCAGTTTTACCCTTACCATCATAATAGGCGCGACACTTACTCAAACAACGTCAATCCAAGTTATCAGTTTTGCGGTTGACGTTGAACCGACGGGTATACAGCATAAATGATGCTGCTTAACGGCATTCATTGATTACAGCGACTATAAATTGAAAATCCGTGTAATTTCGGACCCAATCTATCGCATGCCGAGTAGGAATTTAATGAGAAAGGTACATATTAGTTTATCTTATCTTAGCGAGACGATAAGATACACTATTGCACAACGGTCATCCAAAACAATTCGTAATTGTTCGCATCTCAATAGGTGGTCCTATAATGAACCTGATGACATGGAATTCCAAAACCATCAGTATCTAATTTAACGATGGGACAGCTTCATCGAAGTAGTCTGTTCTGTAATTATATCGGCTTGGTGCAATGCAGTCAGTGGGATTATAGATGGATTATGTGACAGGGAAATATATATTTTACTACAGAAACATGTATTTAGGCAAGAATCTTGTCAAAAGAATTCATATTTATATTGTGATAACCATTGGATCATCTGGGAACCCTGAAAATTGACAGACTGTTTTCCTTTGTGCTATTTGGATCTGATATCAAATATCAATTGTGTATCTTGTCCAAATGTCCATGCATACTATGCAATGCATACTACGTATATATACTAAACAGTCACACAATACACAGCAATTATAGTTAAGGTAACAGAAATCCGACATCGATTAATCTATCAATACAGTGTTAGTCTAAGCATGAGGATAATATGGATATCACTGTGATAGTCTGCGTTACCTGTGATTTGCAAGGATATCTAATAGGTCATCTGTTATGATGTAACTCTGATCAGGGCCGAAACAGCACTTCGTCATCCTCCTCCCCCCAAAATAACGTTGGTCCTGCCCCCATAGGGTAATAATGATAAACCTAACTTATGGGGAGATTCTCCCCCAAACCCCCCGTCAGGATATACGTTTTCACCGCTACTTGTAAGCGAGATTTGTTATGATCGTTAGTGGGCCATCGCCGAAACGCGCGAAACGCGAAATTTTCTATAATACATCATTGAATCGGTTAATGATATCGGGAATTGCATATATATTGCTATAATGCTTTTTCTCCGCTCTCTGCTAACGTCATCAAATTTACCGGTAGCACCGAGTAAATTGCTGCCTTGGAAAATGTAGGGCCCGTAAATAATAATTAAATATATTCGGGTGAACCCGTTGGTATAATAACTTCGTTATATGATATGATTTCGTGATCTCCTGTCTGCTATGTCAAAAGATATTGAAATCGCTCAAACGTACTAAACTGAAAGACGCAGACAATTTCAAATTGGCATTTCTTCACTGGCAAATAATTTGTCTCTGCGGGGTGGCATTTGACTTCTAGATTGCCAGGACAGGATCATTTGGCGCCAGCCATTTATAGGCTCCCATGGACAATTGACGATATAATTTATATATATCGAAGTTTTCGGTCAGAATAAGGGCAGTCTTTTTCAGCCAAGGTTTTCTCGCTGCCAATTGTTCTGCCACACTTCTCGAAGTCGTATATTACATGGCCTGAAATTTCACGTGTCTTGATGTGTCGGACGCCGAAATTCCAATTTCTATAAATCATATGTATTTTCTCTTGAGTGAAGGGTACCCAATTATGAAGAGACTTGGCAACATTAAAGTTGCGTATATTTTGAACAAAATACTTTATGATTTATGTTAATTCGAGAAATAATTTCGAGCCCCCTTCGATCTCGCCCGCTGGAGTGCGGCAGTTGCGGTCCTGGCTCTGACCAAATTACAGTACAGTATTCAAACTTGCTATTATCCAATGCAAGAAAGATGCTTTATTCGTAAGTGGGCCTATATTATTGAGCACAATTCATGTGTACCGGGAAAATGTTTTCTTCTTAGAAACCGTTAGTCCAATGTGCAGACAGCATGGTGGCCATGGCCTCATCACCTTCGTACATTAGCCAACGTATAAGGTTTCGTTGGCAGCCCATATCGATGTTTGGAATAAATATAAAAAGATCGTGGGTCACAGTAATGTTTTGAGTCGTAGCGCCTCCCGTGCTCATCGGCTAAAGTAAATTGACATTAGACCAATTTAAGCACTCGATTCAAAACATTGTCGGCACTATATCCCATGACCCAGTGATCCTTAACTTACGGATCGCGACCGACCTTCTTCTTTGGGTTTATCGTCCAATAACTCATGAAATCGTGCCATTTTAGAAAAAATTTAATTAAATTACATTCAGAGCTCATTGTCAATATGAATATTTCAACAAGATATACTATTCAATTGCATATTGAAGTTCTGTACCTCTCTTCAGCTCTTCAGAGCTCATCCTGACATACAATTACCGATTAGGGTTGCATTTAAAACAAAAATCAATTGAAAACAAGCATGTTTAAAACAGGGCCCTTTGTTAAAACATGTTTCTTATTGTTTTTTTTTGTTTATCCCCCAAATATTCAAATAGGACGTCATAGTGGTTTGACATTGACAATTGAAAATATAGGGTAAATATAGCACCTTTGACGAAATATCTACGTATTAGGGATGGTGTGAATGTGAGGTTCCGGTTCGCGTTCTGTGAGTGAACCTCAGAGGTTCGGAGGTTCACGTTCACAAACGAGCCTTGGTAGGTTCTACATTGTGAACCTTTTTTAACTATTACAATTTTCCACGTCATTATATGTAACATCTTCGATTGAAATTCATTGCATTTCATCTTCGGACCACTCTATGCATGGCGCTGGCAGCATAAAAATCAACACTTAACGAGCATGCACCTTGACAATCTCAAAAGTTTTACTTGCTTTGTTGCAAAGGTTTGCTCAAAATATCCAGTTTTCCGTTTGTGAATGTTTACTTGTTTGGGGACCCTGCTGTGAGCTTGACCCGCAATAACACAACATCAAGAGCGAATCACGCTACATGAATGATCCTTATTCCACTAATCAATGAAATTTATTGAAGACTACATCGTTGTCTAATGTAAAATATCTAGCAGGTGTATACGGGGTCTATCTTGATTTCATATCTTTATATCATAAAAACCAAATCCGTGTGATTGGGATGTTGGCTACTCCTGTATAACTTGTTTATGAGATAATGTCGGTAGCAAGTATAGAAACCCGTTTTACATTCTGCTCAATATCAATGTAGCAATACTCAGACGCCGAATACATTTTTGTAGCCTACATTTGGCGACAGTTAGAAAGCCCGTATGTACTTTAGCATTGTGGCATAATGTGGCCGAGTTGTCGCTATAGATATCGTGTACAACTGTACATTAATATATCAAATCACTGGAATATGGGGCTGGAATTAGCAATATGACGTCACATGACGTCATGAGGTTCACATTCGCGTTCACACAGAACCTTTCAAAAAGATTCGCGTTCACACGAACCTGAACCTTTCAAAGGTTCACAACATCCATACTACGTACTATAGCTGTTGAACTGACTATCTTGACGGTTCCGATCATCCCATATCGTATATGTGTCGGCTATATCGGGTGGTAATTGTCCGTAGGCTCATACAACATGTTTTTTGGAAAGCATTCACACAATTATGGAATGATTTCACGACTTGAAAAAACGCAATTTTTCAAAGGGCCTTTGTTTAAAATACAACCCTACTACCGATGGTGCTAATTCCTCATGGATTTCTCGCCACGGAACAAGTAGTTCAGTTTTGTCCGGTACATCAGAGCATGTGAGCAATTCCAATTTGTGATCACTGATCCATGATATGGCATGCCTTTGACATGAAAATATACTTTGGCAAATGGTATTACTGACCATCAAGTCCTGATACGCTGGACTACTTGCATTGGCGTGTCCGAAAGGGGAATATCATTATAAACTTCTGTTTGACAAATGGTTTTATTGGCAGCTGGTTCGTTGGTTGTAATGGCGTAGCCGAGGTGGGAAATGTACTCAGTTAAACTTCTTAATGCGGGATGTCTAATTGTATAGTACATATACCTTTACTGTGTCGGTACAAAAGTCTATAACTATATACTCCTCAGTCCTCATATACCACACGAGGAGGTTACGACATGCAATTCCCACGCTTTCGTCAATTACAGCATTGGGTTATGAAGTCTTAAAAAGATTAGCCCAGCGATTCTTCAGTTATTACAGAAAAGACAAGGTAACGTCTTACGTCATATTAGTCACGACTGTTATTTTATACCCCCACACCAGCAGCGCTCAATCAAACTAGGTAGACAACAACTATCGAAGCAGCGGAGAATGCCTATGACCTAAGATCTGGAAGTTTAAATCTTGACTGATGGCATGAAACAAAATATTCGTCGACATTCCCCCCGTTTAATAGGGCCCATGATATTGGACAATTGGGACTTCACTACGTTGCAACTAAGTTCTCCATTGCATGACATTGTGGATTGCATGGTTTAATGCAATGGTTTATTGCATGGTATTTGATTTAATATATTATCATATCATATGATCCATACGATGTATTCCGCTTCCAAACGCAATCAGTTATACACACGTGAAAGCCGTAAAATAGCGAATACTTGAAATTAAGCAGATATTTCTACAACAGTCTTGTCTTACATTATATTGCCATCTGTCAATGAATAGTTGAATTATGATTTTGAAGACAAAATCGGTCACGTCTGATATTGCGTGTGCCGGCGTACGGTTTTAGACCTAGGCCTATATATATATTCTCAACTATGACCTTGATGAAGTCAATAACATCTTAATGGTCAAGGTTTAGAGGGAAAGGCCAGTAATCTAATTCCAATCTAACTTGTGTTTAATGTTGAAATGTTAATTCTAATCTAATCCCTGGTTTTCCTCTAATGTATTTGCAAAAGCTGAAAATTTTATAATTGTCCGGCTCTATTGTCAGATGCAATGGTGCTGGTCAGTGGTCATATTTTGCTTATGGAGAGACAGATTCTGCAATCTGCGTACTAGTGAATTACGTTCGAAGGTGAAGAAATACCTTAGTCCGATAGTCGTGTCGAAGTAGGCGGGCAGCGATTACGATAAGTATTGAAATCGAGTTATTAACAGCTCGATGCTGTTTACTTTCGCGTCAATCACCGAATGCCATGCAAAATTGTTTGCAAACATTAACAAGATATTTTCGCTATCGGACATCCCGTACGTCAGATTCTTCGTCGATAAATAGCCTTTTTAACGCGCGCGGGGCAGGAATTTGTCGCGCGATGAGACCGGGGACGGCCGGCGTGTTTACAGTCGCGATTTCGAGGTGCAATTGGATCTCTTGTGATTACGAAGCTGTAATTTTTCGCCTCGATTTATTTCCTAAACATTGTCTCGCTGTTTCAGAGGCGTGCGAAATCGAAGGTCGATTACGGTGGCAAAACAGCGTTTTCGAAAAATGTGAAGCATTCGCATGTCTTGAGTTCTAAGAAGGTCGGTATTGCAACGACTACTGGTAATCTTATCGTATCAAACATAAGTAAACGGTTGACATCTTATAGCTGTACGCAAGACCAATCCAATGCAATCCAATAATAAAGATATGGATATGTTTTGAGACTGCAAGCTTCGTGATCTCACTAAGATATGTACTAGTATTTGGAGAGCTTCTTATAGGTACAGAATTTCAATGTACAATTGAATATTCCTATTGAAATGAACCCGAATCTTTTCGGCGGGCGCTCGTCAGGGGTAATCGTCAGCAACTAGTAGAGAATTGGAAAGAACACTGTATATCAATAATCGTAGCGTCATATTTGGTGATACAATTGTTGATATACAATGTTATTTCCAATTCTCTACTAGTTGTTGACGATTAGGCTACCCCTGACGAGTGTCAGCCGAAAAGATTCATGTTGATTTCAATAGGAATATATTATTCAATTGTATAATGTACATGTATTAGTCAAAGTTATTTCCAGAAACATGACCATCTCTAGCTCCATGTACTGTACAGTATTAAACCACGATATAATATAATGAAGGACTATCTAACGACGATTATTCATGTCAAGTCCACGTATAATATATTATAACCGAAATTTGGGGTTCGGATGCCGTGCATGACGCACGTATACCCAAGGCTGTTTTAAATACATATCGAAATAAATCAGTTAAATATAAATCTTACTATTGGATTTAGATCGGATAATTTCATGAGCACTATAGAATTTGGATTAGGACTTTTAAAATCTCCAAGAGATCCTATTCAACTAAGTTTAAGCGGTACTTTTCGACTTGAGATTTCATAGCCGACAATTTAGTATTCGGAATCGGATCCGGTATGCTGATAAAAGAATCAGCTTATACATTTTATTACCAGAATATGAAAGTCTTTGAAATAGTGAATGGTGAATTGGACATTCGCGACAATGAAGTCAATCGCAGGGTATCCAGCACGGTGGTCGAAATAAAGTTTGATTTTTAATCTTTTCCCGTGTAGATTGAACAGGTGGTACGGGTTAGTTGAAATCTATACAGTCCAATGGGCCGGAAAGCGAATGCGTCGTCTGTGTCATTCAAAACCAGACTTACTCACGAAATACAATCTCGCTTATACCTTGGGAAATGACTGCAACATTAATTACAGGGGCAATGGTCAAATGCTATTTTATAAAGTGTGGATGATACGGTTTCTGGTATGTGATGTGGTGTGATTCTATAACATTTTATCATAAAACGATACAAGTATCAACAATGAAATAACGTGTGTGACCGATGAATACTGTTAAAGAGCAGTACCTGTTTCTTGCTCTCTTTCGCATTGCTTAGGGGCCGTCCGATGTTGTCCATCGGTGACCACGGCGCTTCTGAATGTTACCTGTAACAAATCGCACTAATAACCGGCGTGACATATTTGAATCTATTCACGTTAACCATGTTTCAATGACCAACTAGGCTCTTGCTACAACCATGATCTATGAACGAAATTAGATTTGTATAAGAGGTCTAATCATGGGCGTATAACTAATAACTATGTTCCGTGAGGATTTTTTTAGTATTCCCTTTCCGATGCACGTAACTTCTGCAATGCCTGATAATAACATCATCCTATTTAGATCAATGTTAGCCACCTGTGTGTCATGAGCCTTTTTCCGGATGGGCATCTCTAAGTCTGCTCCACTATAACGAAAGAAAGAAATTTAATAAAAAATACTAGTACAGCAATAAGCTACTGCTCAATTTGAGTTTAATTTCTTCCCTCCACCACCAAACCAGCAATTGTGAAAGCAAAGATAAGATAAACCATCACATTACGTGAATATGAAATAACTAATTTATGTACTATCATGTTTATTGTCTATTATATTTATATAATTGCATCATTTTAACTACCGATTACTGTATAAATCAGTTTTTCTGTTAATGTAACGGTTCTTAATTTTTTCAAGATGCTTGAAAATAGGAGATCATGTCATTTTTTCAGAGGGGTCCGCGTTGTAAATAAGGTTGGGAATCCCTGCTTTAGATATTCTCTATGACTCGTAGGTTGTGTTTTTGTGTGTCGCCTTTTGGGTGTGAATGAATACTATGAGTGTATAGATACCAAAATGGAACTAGGAAGACTGACAATGACATTGGATTCATCATCTAATTAACTGTCTGCAGCAATCGATGAATTCGCCCTCGGAGCGAATCCCGAGGTACGTTCCCACACGTCTAATGAAGAGTAATTGACTAAGGACCGATCGGAGGGATCTCAACTACAGATTACCCTACAGGCCCGCAATCGCGAAGTTTATCCAAGCTAAACAGCTGATATAACTCCCGCGGAATTTGTGAATAACCACCATAACATAAATTGTTTGCTAGTTCTCGATGTGATGAAAATTGATTGTATTTCGAGCGAAAGTTAGGTGGCATTTTGCCGTTTCTCCACCGCGCGACTGTCGGACACGGTGCTAGTGCTCGGTAAGATCGGTATCGCGAATGGCGTGAAATATTTCTTGCTTTGATCACGCAAGATAACTATTCATACGCGCTGACGAGATCCAAGGCCATAAAATTGGAGTGTTCACCCGCGGGGTATGAACTATAAGTGCGGAGATTTCGACAAATTCGTCTTAATCACCTTAGGAAATGAGGCATTTATTGATACATCATAGAATGATGTTACCACACAGGCAGCGATAGGCGACATTATACGATCGCGAGTGCATTTTCCTCATGATATCTCCACAGACTGTCGATTAGGAGTTAGGACAATATCATTTAGATCCATAACCGCTTAATATCCGCCTAATTAGGATACAGATACTTAGTAGATATTTAGATGATAAATTCCAACACGTGACTGAAGTCACTTCTAAAAGCGGGCGTCTACAGTTCACTGTAGTACAGATTATCCACACATCGTGTTGGATATTTATATCCAACATCACTCGGAATGTTGTTTAAACTTTAAACCACAGCAGTTTCGCAGGCCTGATAATATCTTCAAAACAGCATTATGAATGAACCTCCTCGAGAATAGTATGATTCGGTCACAGGTTTGTGGTTTATTAGGTTTATGGTTTAATTAGCCTTTTCTATAACGCTGAGACACAAAACCGCTATCGTTTCGCATAACTTGTACAATTTCTCCCTTCTGTGAAGTACCCCCATTGACCAGGTTAATTTGAGAGCCCAGTACACATTATGTCGACTTGAATGTTTGGGAGAATATCACAATGCAACGTCTATCTATGGACTTGAAATGGCTACAAACTGCTACATGCATCCGACATGAACATTGTTCATTGAACAACGGTGGCCTACATTGCATTGTCAATATAAACCAGTCTAATAATATGCTGATGCGTATAATTCCTTTGGCAATGTAATTTATGGTAATTATATTTCATATTCTATCAAGCGTGATACTTTGAATGTCATGTGTAGAATGTAGAGCCCGACCTATGTTGGATTTTTGGGCCGATGCCGATAAAACCGATATCTAACACCTTCACCGATAACACCGATATATTCAGCCGATATTCAAATAAGGTGGAATCCACATCAAAGGGCGCATTTACAAAACTACAGAGCATTTTTTTCAACAGCTTTACAAGCATTGTCATACTCGAACAAGAAATTAACTAGAAATCCTGCATCTGGACACCTTGAAAGTGTAAGCTATATGGAATACAGTCATATTCCCAATCCAGCGGTCAAGGATTATAGTTTTCTGACTTCCTATCACCATGCTGTGACGTCACGAAAATTGCCGATATTTTTTCACCTCCAATGGCCGATACCGATAATTCTTTCAACGTATGATATCAACTCGATATTGTCGGCGAACGAATAATCGGTCGGGCTCTAGATGTGTGCTATATTTGTGGATACGTTAAACTAGGGTTGCCATATTTTGAGACCTGGAAAAGACGACACGTTTACAAATCACAAAATTTATAATATCAGGTAAGTTGGAGATCTTTACGGAAAATACTGTTTTTTGGG
This sequence comes from Botryllus schlosseri, assembly GCF_051294905.1. Classification (NCBI taxonomy): domain Eukaryota; kingdom Metazoa; phylum Chordata; class Ascidiacea; order Stolidobranchia; family Styelidae; genus Botryllus; species Botryllus schlosseri. Next base: position 4,582,533 of record NC_137243.1, on the reverse strand, counting down.
CTTCGGAAGCACCCGATCGGACGTCCAGATTCCCTATTTCGCGTCATTTATGGCGTTTTTTAGTTGTGTCTGTACCGTGCCATCGCCAAACGCCTCTCGATGAAGGAATTCATATACACGGTCATCTCCGTTTTGTATTGGTGGTGTCAGAGACATTGCTAATGGTCTGTATACCATACTGGCCAAGCCAATACTTTACTACAGTAAAGGCTGAAGTGGACATGCAGAATGCACATTGCACAATGACAACCATCATATGTATTGCCCGGCCGTTCAATGAGTTTAAAAATGTTAAATGATGTGATGATGTGGAACGCCTGTCTTAAGGCTCCAAGTTGTTAATATACAGTTGGATCCTCAGCGAAACGCATGCTATTGGGGTCACACATTTTAAACCCATGCTCGTTTACTCGGTGCTATCGATATACTATCACGACGCGAGTCATAAGCATATCCTAAATTCCTAATAGCATGCATACCTCAACTGGCAAGGTACTGCGTCTTTTGTGCTGCAGCAGTCGGTACACGCTATAAAATGAAGACGGATGATCGATATTCGCCCGTAATTGTTTCACACGCCTGGCGGAGCAGTTCACCCAGTAGTTTATGGTATTGTCATCAAAGTCGATGGTGACAGCGAGCCTGTACAAACACAATGGCGTTGCCGAATAAAGTCAACGTCACAGTATGCCTTTATATAATAATCATAGATGTCTTTTTATCGAAACTATTTTTGTTATACAATTCCTAACATTCCAGACCACAAACACACGAGTGAATCTGGCGATTGTTCTTCCGCCACAGACGTGACCCCGGGTTTCTTGTTGCGACAACAGAGCGCAGCCTACCGCAATGAATGATTCTCCGATAAATACGCACCGAAATTTGTCCACGGCTGCACGTCTCTGTCTGTGGGCGATTGATGGATGATCGAGCATGCATTGCGGGGATTTGATGTTAGTTGCGTTTAAAGATTGTGCTTACAATGTAGCGGCGAGGAAATGCAATAACACTTTTTCGCTGATTAATGTTAAATTTGCCTGTCTCGCCTGTACACAGATGACGAACTACCGCACAGTGCACAACTGCACATGCGTCAGCTGCGCACGCATAGTAGTATACTAGTTAGTATACTAGTGAACCCCCGAGATTATTGGACCTCGATCTGACATATCAACCTCGCCTTTCGACACATGAGCCATTCATTTGCATCACTATTCGTTTTGTGTTATCCCTTGTTTCTTTCCATCCAGTGCACATGCCTCTTCTGCATCACCTAGGCCCAGGTGGGCGTCTGATTTCAAAGACTACTCCAGGTCGTTTCGACACCTTCCTATCTTTTCATTGTATCGCGGTTTTGTGGTGTTTTGAAATGATGAAAATTATTAATAAACTGAGCTACTGAGATCGTTCAATAAACTGATACCGCACTGAGTACACGCTCAAATGTTACATCAGAACAGCAAACGACTGCGGAATTATAGTACAAAATAAAAATTGATGGTATTTCGGAGTGGGAATTTTTCTACCATCGGCATCATTTTGATCATACTATATGATATTAGTGGATAGTATCTCTCTATGTCTTTCAATAGTGCAAAAATGTCGTGTTGCGACCTGGTTTGATGAAAATGTATGGTGCTCCGTTTGTTCGCTTATAGTTTAAGTCTTGGAATATTATAATTTAGCGTTTACCTTCCTAGGTATGACCATTCCGCGATGTGCCGAGCATATGATCAACATTTTGGAAATAAATGCATGTCATCAAATTGGCGAAATTCCCACAATAACACTCAAAAATTACCCGTATAAATATAGCGTTCATACAATTTCGAACATTAGTATTTGACTTTGGATGCATCCTCATTTGATTCGCGATTATATTAGCCAAGTTTGTTTGTTATAAATTCATTCTCATGTCACAGCGAACTTGTGATAGGCAGGCATTATTTCGATTAGTTAAGTATTTATGAAGTATCCCAATTCCGTCTCAAATGAAGAATGAACAAATCGATTCAGCATTCATTCTCGAAATGATTATTTGAAGAGACTCTTGGAGACAGAGAACTTGAGCATATAGTTGAATAATATATTTATATTGAAATAAGCTTGAAGATATACGAAAATATTCGGGTTTTTCAATATGAATAGTGAATATATTATCTAATTGTACAACGAAATGATTACTCAGATATAGAGCTGATATTTCATGTACCAGCTCGGGCTTTTTCTCATACTTATCACAAAAGTCCAGGCGATCTTTCAAGCAAATCCGAAATCGCGCGCCTCCTAGTTTGAATAGGGGCGTGTAGTTTATTGAAATTATGATTTCACTGTCGGCATAATCGCTTTTGTCAACTCGCGCTTTATATTCGGCCTCCATTAAGCGCGTTGTTTCACTTGTCACGCGAAGTACTATGACACTTATAAGCTAAATACACACCGAGGTGTTCCATTCACACGCCAAGTACCGCGGCCGGTAGCTTAATTCTTCGCGATACCACCTGGTGCACCACACGTGGAGAATATAAAGTGTAATTTTATTAACGGCCTCGTGCGTTGATATTAAGGCGCTATGTTGCCTTTAATCGCTCGCTTCCGACGTGCTTTATTACATAAATCAACAGACTTTCGCGGCTGCCAGAGTTTGATTCAGGCGTATCTATTCGGTCTATCTGCTGTTGTAATAATGATACGTTGTCGAAGTTAACAACCACTCACGTACTCATTAATAACAGCCTGTTCAGTACAACTCACTTTTGCCAGTCTCCTTTCGCTACGTCATCCACCAAGTCGAAATCCTGAGGTCGTTTATCAGTGGACGCAGCGTTTCGATATTCCAGCCGCAAAGTATATTTGGCGTTCGGTGTGAGGAGGCAGTATAATCCGAACCACGACTGTTTCTCCGATAACGAGTCGTCGTCACTTTGGGCTGAGTCAACGGCGGTAAAATACGGTTGGCCAATTACAGATCTGCCGGTAATTATGTATCTGTACAAAAACAGCTGGATATAGTTACGCCTGTTTGCTTTGGGCTTAAAGGCTTTCGAGATATATATATATTAACTCACCCGCTACTGGAATTTTCCTCAACGCGAAACTCCATTTCAAATCCGATGGATTTGGCCGTAATAAACCGGGTTAGCCTTTCGACATTGCTTTCGTACAAATTTCTATCGATTACCAGTTCATTGTCGAAATCGGGGTGGTTTGTCTCGGTTGGGATGTCCAAAAAGTCAGATAACGTTTGTGATAGCGCCGGCGGTACAATAGATGACTGGTCCGGTAATGATACGCGCACCCGCGAGATTGGAACGTCTGTTTTACCGTACCGTAAATACGACCGCGGCCATGCAGAGTTGAGGTAAATCTCATTGCCTTTGTTTGTAAGGGTCGTGTTTTCTGATTGGACTAAGTAATGAAAGGATGGTGAATTGTTTGAATCGCTTAAGTTCCGTAGCTTATCATCTGATTCCAGTTTAGAAGCTACTAGCCAGAGTAGATTAAATCCGTCCAAGTTTATGGCCTCCCCGCGGCCTTCATCCTCAGACTCTTCCAGATCGCTGTCACTGTACGATTCTGGCTGATTCAAACTGTTCGTTATGGAATAGCGGTCTTCCGACACGACCACATGTTTGTTCTCCAACAGTGATAACTGTAAACCCATTTCCGCTGTCCGCGACCGGCTGCCCACTGTAAGCAAACCAAAATTATGTCAGTAGGTTTAAAAGATAACTGTGATTGTATTATATAATTGTCGCTTAGAGATACTGTCAACTTACCGGCGATTGACGTTGTGGATATTGTAAAAACGCTACTGAATATGAGAAATATAAAAACAAGCTCCGACATGGTGTGTGGTGATTTCTTTCCGCCACGCATTCTTTTCCAATAAATTCCATTATAAAAGCATAATTCCAAGCATAGACTCCGACATTTTCTTGATAGTTTCAGCGGTGCGCTGCCTTTTCGTGAGTGGCTTTTCCGTGTTGGCGGCCAGCACGTCCCCTGAGGTGCACTTGAACTAACGCAACGGCGCGTCGTAAGCATGTTGCCTTAAAATGAGAGCAGCTTTCGGCCGGATCTGTCGATGCAGCGGTGCTTCTACTTCTACTGATCAGCCGGCGCATTTGAAGCAGTTCGTATTGATGTGAAGGGAGTACACCTGTGCGGTGTCGCTTCAGCGAGCAATACCACAAAAAATCCTTGACATTTTATAAATCGCCCTTGAGGACACTACAGTGCTCACTCTCTGGAACTACAGGTAAAACAATGCGGAAATTATTATTGAGGACCTGGCGGCCTTACGATTACCCAACCTGAAATTCAAGAACTAAAACCGAAATAATTCGCCAAACTCACTCTTCAGACTGTTCTTCCTATTTCGTAAGGTATACGCCTCCTCGGGCAAACTTAATCCAATTCAAAATCTACATCAAATAAATAAAACATTGCAGTCATCTGAACTTCGATTTTATAAACAACAGTTCCACATCTATCATATTGATTCAGCTTAGTGTCTTTTGTTATGACGTGTCTATCATAACGGAAACGTACATAAAGATTTTGCTCTCCCGCCAAATGAACGTCGGACACAATTATTTGTAACAATCCGTCAACCGGGCCTTTTGTCATCCGGCCACTATCGAATCTCGACATTAATTTACCCGCGACTAATCCAAGTCGACTAACACCGGTTACAATAACTCTACATCACTGAACCTTCTGGAATCATCCTTCTCTAAATTCGATTCTCTTCAAGCCTTTCGGGCTATGTTTATTTATCCACAACAACTACGACGCTAATCTAAACGAGCTCGCGATGTGATGTCATTGATAGCAGAGGCCCACTCAACATCACGTTTTATCGGTATCGAATAAATGGCATAACGGTACTCGAGTACAACCGATTAAGACTTTATTGATCTACGTCTATGTTTATTCATGATAGGGATGAGTGATTCATTTCCTACTCTTCAGGGCACGACGATTTGATTACATTCAGCGTGATCTCTACCCAGCAAACGCGTATACGTGATACTGACATTGATCGATGAAAATCACGGCGTTAACGACTCGCTACCTTTTCACAAAAATCGTAATGACTATTTCCCCGCTGTATTTAAACGATGCGTTTTGCGCACCTTCATCGCGACCTAGTGTCGGTCGTGGATATGAACGATCGAAGTATCAGTACGAGTATCTGCTTTATAATTTCATCATCATTTCGAAGCATCAAAAGACTACGATATTATGAAAAGATAGGAGTGTGTTGAAACGAACTGGAAGAATAACCTACGAAATCAGGTACCCACCTGACCCTAGCTAGGCGATGTAAATAAGAGGCATACACACATTGCACGGTGCAGACTGCACACTGGATGGAAAGAGATAAGGAACGATATAAAACGACTATAGTGATGTAAATGAATGGCGCATGTGTTACTCAATAGGCGAGTTTGATATGTCAGATCGAGGTCCGGTAATCTTGACGGCTGACTAATATTCAATCAGTAGGAATTCCATGAAGGCCTATTTCGATTTGAATGTGGACACTGGACAGTAGACATGGACTGGACACACTCGGCGACTGTCGCGTTCTACACTTGATAGAGCGAATGAAGCGTTTTCTTTTATTCCGTCCTGATCACATGTTTGTTGTTCGTCCAGGACGCGCGGGTGTTGTGCTTCTACGCTGGCACCAAGAGGCCTACATACGCCCATCGCATAAAGAGATAATGGCTGTGTGACAGCTGGCGTAAAATTAGCCAGGAAATTACAGAAAGACACGACGTTCATCCGAAGTTAATCCAAATTCACTGCCGAATCAGAGCGTCCTAATTTATGACCATATAGTGTTCTACACCAGGTGAAAATTCTGTTTGCTAGATATCTTTATTCACTAATATCCAGAGGTGGTCAGTAACTAAGTACTTCTACTTTTTCGAAGTACTCAAGTAGCGTTCCTCTACTTCTGGTAGTTACTCAAGTAGATTTGATTTTCGCTACTTCTACTTCGTAATATTTTGTGATCTACTTACTTACTTTTCGCTATTTTCAGTTTGTCAAGTAGAAGTAGTTCAATCCTCCAATCAGGAAGATAGGCTGAGGAATTTCGGGGTTGTTTTTGGGGAGTATCAACATATAATTTTCATAAAAGTTGAATATAGCCCAGAATTTTCGTCGCGCTTCGCGCGCAGTGTATCCGGAGTAACCAGTATCATTTCACGATAGTATCATTGAATATAATTTAGGTAGCGGGTTGGCGTGGTTCCGTTCACACCACATTGTCGCCCTTTGCCCATATGTAATAGTTCATCACAGTATATATGGCTCATCATAACGTTTAAAACTTATGTTTCGCAGTCTAGCATTTACTTATCATATCGTAATCTAGCATGTCCATGGCGTGTCCTACTCTGGAAAAGTGGACTCTGACTTTTCTAGTTTTAAACCTGTTTTAGCATACCACCTTTGAAATTTTCTGGGCCAAATACATGTTCCGCTTTTAGAAGTAGTATTTATATTTCACTTTCAATTCCCAGTATAGCACATACTTTGAGTTCTAATTATAATCAGTTCTTTTGTCTGGATAACATACATGTTGAAGTATAAAAGCTAGTGTAGTAATGCCTTCAATTCCTGGAAATGAAGATACACAATGTGGCATTTTCACGATCCATCATATTTTTTATCAACGTTTACTAATCGTGCAAATTATTTACACCGTATCCTATACAACTTCTCCGTATTGCTGTCCGACTAAACTACGGGCCTTATAATATGGGAGAGGACGCCACACCATGATATTTTCTAAAACGTGCTGTTCGAGAAAACAGAGGATTAGTATCGCATTTCCATACCAATACTATCATTTTCATCCCATGATGCGTACGAACGCTTATGCTGTCGATAATAGGATACGTCTTTTGGTATGCATCAATTTGAATCAAGCTCGGCATCTTTCGTCGCATAGCTCAATTCGCACGTTTTGACAATCCATGTGAACGAATTACGATCGTTTTCTTTACTTACTTGTAGATTTGAAGTTCGTCGATTCTACTTCTAATTTTAGGTTGCTTACTGAAGAAGTACCTCACTCGTACTTGAGTAGATTTTTCGCTGTGTTTTGTAAAGAGCAATTGAGATCATTGCAACAGGTTATCCTGACAATATATACTCAAACTTTTGTCTCAAATGCGATTGATTCTTTGCAGCAGGGTATTTATTTATGAATCGGGTCGAAGTATAGTACCAATGTTCTCGCATAACAAAACGCACATCTAAGCAACATCATTCATGATCGAAGATCAGACAGACGGATTCTTCAGAAAATCTGTCCAATAAGTAACCTCCCGTTCCGCAAAGTTAGACCCGATGGTGATGTCATGGTCGAGATTGATGTGTTCGCGATCGACGTTGTACCTGGGCCACTTGACTTCCACCGCTTCGTTGCCATCGTTAGGATCTCTGAAAATAACAATACGAGGGCGATTACTATTACAGCACAATTACACATAGGTAATCACGATTATTCGTTGACCACGCTTGAAGACAATGTACGAGATGATACATCGTAAGTGTGACGGCGTTTTTCACCCCACGAACATTTCGATTTTGAATAAGGAATGGCAAAATGACGTGTGCGCGACCCGCCAGATTAACTGATACCATTCGATTCAACATTGAGAATGCCAATATAGCACTTCTAGCACTTTTGACATGGTATGGTTACTTTGAACAAAATATTTAAGGCCAAATTTCAACATAATATTTAAGACCGATTTCATAATATTTAAGACGGAATTTTATTCGATTACTTCAAGTGGTGGCATCCAGATATTCATGATTACACAACTTGTTGTACAGCCGCTTTAAATCGTCGTAAATCACGATCACCCCTTGCTACGCGCACATGTTACAGTTTTCAATAGGCAGCTCCTTACGTTTTCTATGCTTGGCACCACTGCCGAAGTCAATCTTCATATAAAAATCGAATATATCAGCGCCTTTACTATTACAGTTGCACGTTGTTTTGGGAGATAAATATGGTTATGGTTACGGATCAGATAAATTGAGACTTGGTATTCATAGAAGGGGAATTATGATGATCGCGAAGGACCTATGGCTCACCGAAAATCAAACGATGACGCAACGCGTACACATATCAAGACTAACCCGGTGCGAGCGAAATTGGTCAAGTACTTCATACACTTCAGGCTCAGCTCCTTTTCGTCATCCGAGAACCTGCCGCCAAACCTCAGCTCCCCGGGCGTGAAGGGAACTCCGAGCATCATGTAGACGTCTTCTCCGTGATCGCAAAGGCACCAAGGCGGCTTGATCCCACTCTCCGGTCCGTATTCGGAATCGTGAAATAATTTGAGTTGGAAACAAGCTTGGTAGAAGAACACGTTCGTGAACTCTAAAAAGTTACGCAAGTGACGGTTACAGTAATCAGCGCTCAAGCGTTATATTTCAAGTAATGCCATACATTTATAAACTTTCCCAGCAAATAGTAGTAGACATTCAAGGCAAGTAGGTACTAGAACTATACCATATTGTCATTTTTGTACTTGCTATCGACCATACCTTGGATGTTACAACTCTAAACCCAACAAACCTACATGCCCAGCCGAAGTGTTGCTGGTCAGAGGCATACCTGCATGGCGATGAGCAGCCGTGACAGCTGGCTGAACGAATATTCTATCTCCCGTGACCTTGCCGTAAAGCTTGCTGAGCGCCGTTTCGTCCGCGCTGTCGATGGTATAGAATTCTTTCCAGTCCTGCAGATTCTCGTCGGTAACCTGCGAGTCGACAAGGTCCAATTTATACTGAAGGCGAATCGACAAGGTCCAATTTATACTGAAGAATAATAAAGCTAAAAGCTAAAACTAAAAACACGTTCGGTTATCGAATAGTTCATCCCATGGTCGGGCAACTATATAGGATTGTCGGTCATGGAAATTGTCAATTCTAATTCTGGAACGGAAATGAAATTGAAATTCAGGTTTGTACAACAAGCGGTTCGTTTCGCACTACAATTCTTTCGTGGCATTTTCAGTAAAACCAGAGAACATATTTAGAATTTCGCATCAATAGTCATCAGACAACTAGAAATTAATCTTAGTCGTGTGGTTCTTCCTACCGGGAACAAAGCACTGGTTTTGAAGACGTCTTCAGTGATTCCGTTCATGTAGTTGTCGCAGAAACACATCGCGAAGCCGCCTCTACATTCCGAATTGTTGACGCCGATCATGTACGGGATGTGCTGCGGACTTGCAGCTAACGCGCTGCGCGGATTTTGTTGCACAAACTCACCGTCCACGCAAGGCAAGAATTTGTGCTGCCATCCGGATTTCTACAAAAGAATCCTGACGTTATTCCCACTCCTTATATTGAGCGCTCAAGCACAACCCGCGCGTCCTCGTCGTATAATTGCCGTACGATCATCACGAATTACGAGAGAACGGTCATTCCACATTTCACGACAAGAAAATTATTATAACGATGGAATACGCGCGGGACATGACGGACCACGACCTTCGCCGACCGGACCAAGACCTTCGCCGACATGGGACTTGCATATATCTAGTCCATAGCACGTGTTTGTTTTAAAGAACACGTTCGTGAACTCTAAAAAGTTACGCAAGTGACGGTTACAGTAATCAGCGCTCAGCGTTATATTTCAAGTAATGCCATACATTTATAAACTTTTTCCAAGCAAATAGTAGTAGACATTTAAGGCAAGTAGGTACTAGAACTATACCATATTGTCGGTTCGACTTGTAACACCAAGACCTTCGCCGACATGGGACTTGCAGCCATAGCACGCGTTTGAATTGAAGACGATTCATGTCGGTTCGACTTGTAACCACTCATTCAGTGTATCGAAATCTTATGTCATTTTCTAAATGGTCGTTTCGACTTTTTACGTGTATCGAAATCTGATGGCCATTTTCGAAATAGTAATATAAACCCGTCACATGGGACTTGCAGCCATAGCACGTGTTTGATTTAAAGACGATTCATGTCGGTTCGACCTGTAACCACTCTTTCAGTGTATCGAAATCTGATGGCCATTTTCGAAATAGTAATATAAACCCGTCTTGTATGTGCGTAATTCTATGAAGCCCATGTAGTGTCAGAACAGGGAGTAGTGTAAAAATTACCAGTGCCCCCAATTCTTTATCGCCATTGGGACACTCTCCGTCGCCGTTTAGTAAGCATTGATATTACAACAGCGTCACCTCGACTACTGCGATGTTTGCAGCAAGTAGCTCTTCGGATGATAAAGCTTGTAGCTTTTCCAGGACAGCTTTTTCCTCGGTATCCTCGATGCCCAAATGCGCAAGAAGCAGCGTAGTTGTAGAATCATTCTGGCCGAAGTCGAAAAAGTCATCGGCTGGAGAAAGTGATATCGCAACGGGCGGATTTATAATGCATGAAAACCAAGTGGATCCGGTTCCACGAATCAAGTCTTGATAGTGCCCAAAATGCTTATCCGCAAAATTACCTGTTGCTTGTCCGCTGTGGCTAATTGCTTTGTGAAAGAGTCCTTGAGACTGGGTGGACAAAAGGTGGTGGTGCACCGACATGGCGCCGGCGCTCTCACCGAACAATGTCACATTCCCCGGGTTACCACCAAATGCTGCAATGTTCTTTTGGGTCCACCTATATAAATCAGGAAAGATAAAAACCCATTACAAATGATTTGAGAACAATCAGCCCTTTGCTGACTGCGTGAAATCTGAAAATATTACATTACACTCTTGTTCAATTAAATTGAACTTCGCGAGACTTGCGGTAGCAATTAGCTAGAGCGTCTCGCGGCAGCAAATTAGCTAGAGCCAAATATATTTTTAAAGGCAAAATTCAAACTCACTGCAGCGCCATTCGTTGATCCCACAGGCCAGCGTTCCCAGGACAGGATTTACCTAGTGAGAGAAACCCGAAAACGTTCACCCTGTAGTTCGGAATCACCACGACGACATTGAATAGGCCAGCAAGTGCGCTCCCGTCGTATAGTCGTTCCGAACCATCTTGGAAACTTCCACCGTAAATCCAAAACAGAACCTGAATGTTTGACTAAATCATTGAAATTGTTCCGCTCACGGCAACGTCACATCACCATATTGCATATGCGACTGTGTGTCGCATGCATAACTAATAAACACCGAAATCCTTTTGAACGTCCAGTTGGTGTACATTATGTACAACCAAACGCAGAGACGACAGTATTGAATAACGACGCGACCCGTCCGACAGTGGTCACATAGATAGCGAGAATAGGAAATGCGGTCGAAGGAAAATATTCGCTGCTGCATGCAGATTGCAGAAAGTGGACGTTCGTCAGCAACCCTACCCGCGGCGAAATAGGCAGAGTTGAAATGCTGACCAAGAAAAACAAACCGGTAGATTATCCTTCTCGAGATTATCCTTCTCGTGAGTTGGAGTGTACACAGTAACGTGCAAGGAATCTTCACTCATGTCCTCATCATTCCCGGGAGATCTCTTCATAGGAAAGTATGGTTCATCGGCGTGGGTCGACTGTGCGTTCTGCATGCATATTTTACCGACCGTAGTACCGTCGAGCACACCCGACCACGACTGTTCGCTGAAACACAGGTTGAAGTTTCAGTTGTATACGGATCATTAGTATACTATAGTGCTCACCTTTGTGGTTTCATGAACCGCAAATTTCCAATCGGGGGAGATGCATACGGGATATTTCGGTAGCAGTAGACTTTTTCCGCGTCTTGGTGTGACAACGTGATCACTGTTCCGCTGATCTTGCCAGACTCGATAGTTACGATCGGTGATTCCATTGCTACGATGTTCTCGAAGAATTGCACAGAGCCTCCACTTCCTACTCTGCTGTATATGCCGTCAGCGGGCTGGCTTGCCTCTATATATGTCGCTTGCCTCTCCACAAAAGGATATATAATTGTTAATTAGGCAGCCAATACTCACGATAGTCTCGACTGCGATGCAAACACGCGTTGCGCGTGATTGCTGTTAGGCAATGAGCGCTTTTGCCATTTCCTTGGCGGCAATAACAAACTTGTCTCTCTCATTATTAAAGTACAGCTATGGATTCGCTTCGATAAGTCGCTATGTGCCTACGTATCTATCGGTCACCGGATTCAACGACAGTCCTATTTATGTTGTTCGCTTTACAACTTTCACGCGATTATTTCTGTATTATTCACTCAGAGCTAGTGCGCTGCGCAGTTCTCATGTCCCATTTTAACTTGTTCATTTTTGTAAGTACTTGTAGCTCAAGATGGGTGTATTGAGAGATGTATATCTATTTCCAATGGAATATATTAGGAGAAAGGGTGTGCGATATGCGACCCACAGACATTCGTTCAGCGAAACAAGTCTAAGTTTAAATGGTGCGGCCCTCGAAATGGGTATAGCGGAGAGCGATTTTTATTGATGTGTAATATAACTCCAGAAGCTGGTTGCGTTGCATGTTCGCTGCGTATCGTATATCTTCCGATGAACTTTACTAATTCACGCGTATATTACTTTGACGTAGCATGCAACAGCCTGTCTTGTAGACACATAGAGACCACGATATGACGACGTTATAATGTTTCGGGACCGTAACTGCCGTACCCTAAACCCCCCAAGTGGGGGAACGAGCTCGAAGGGGATCAAAATGTTTTCGTAAACAAACATAAATTCTAGAGTATTTATTTGGTTGAATCATTAAAACTTGTAAATGTACTTGTCTTGATTGCCCACCCCACTCGGAAGAAAATTTCATTCAATTTATAGAAATGTGCACTTCGAGCCGGCCATTACTGCGTCACGACAATCCAAGATATAATATATTTTGGTCAACATGAGACTCCACAGTACACATTCGCGGCGAGGAAAGCTTGTCCGAAAATAACCACCGCATGTTGGCCGAGGCCTTGATATATGTAATATGTAGGGTGTAGGCCTATACAGATATGTCCATTTGTCCAATTGTCAAATGTTCATATAAGTGCCTGAATGGCAATCTGAGAAAATGATTATTCAAGAATAATTTCATCCTATGTGTCTCACGAAAGAGGTTTTATTTTAGTCATTATTGGGCAATTCCAATATTTTCTGACTATATATAGGGGTAGAGTGGGGTAAAACGCCCAGTTGAGGTACGACGCCCACCATCAATATGACAGAACAAATCGAGCGTTGAATGCGTCACAGTGTCGCAAAATCGCCTAATGGTCAGACGAAACTGTCACCAGTGTTCTATATGGCATTGCTCTTCAACCTTTTTCGTCGTGGTACACCCTTTCAAGGTTTTCTCGAAACTCGTACATCTCCTCACCGGATAACTCTTTGATTCCGTATAGTAAGCCTAGGCCAGGGGTGTTCAACCTCTTGTTATTCACGGCCGTGCTTCGATTCCATACATAGCATACTACCGCATTCCGGCGTAGAGTCGTCATGGCCCATCTGAACGTCATATACTCAGGACTATAACTGCCGCACTCCAAACCCGTCAATTGGGGTGGGGGCGAGCTCGAAGGGGTACCATAATTATTTCTTGAATAAACATAAATTAAACTTTATTCAATTTTTTTTCGCCATACGCTCGGTTTAATGTTGTCAAATTTCTTTATTATTGGGTACCCTTCCCCAAGAAAAAATACGCATGATTAATAGCAATGGGCATTTCGGTGTCGGCCATTACCGCGCCATGACACACCGGCCATGTAACAAAATGCGATCCGAGAAGTGTGCCAGAATGGCAGCGAAAAAACATTGGTCGAAAAGGATTACCCTTATGCTGACCGAACACCCCGATATATATACATTATACAATTATAATTATCCATAGACGCCGTAATGCGGTAGTATGCTAAGCGAACTTTCCTGCCCTGGCAATCTGAACCCCAGAAGACAAATGCCATCTCACAGATAAAATTATTTGCCAGTGAAAAAATACCAATTAGAAATCGCTTGCATCTTTTAGTATAGTACGTTTGGGCGATTTCAATATCGTTTGCAATAGCAGGTCACGAAATAACGTCATGTAACTAAGTTACTATACCAAGGGGCCCGCTCGAATTACTATTTACGGGCCCTACATTTTTCAAGGCCTTTCATTTTGATTGTAAATCTGAAAGTAAATCTGATTACGCAGGCAGAGAGAGAGAATAACAAAATGCAATTTCTGATATTATCAACGGATTCAATCATGAAGTATAGAAAATTTCACGCGTCGCGAGATCTTAGACGCTATAAACTACCCAACTATAACGTGTATAACAAATTTTGCTGACAAAGTAGCGGTTAAAACGTAGACCGTGATGAGGGGTCCACTGTTTGGTTTATGACCCTATGAGGGCCCAAGACCAACGTTTTGGGGGGCCTAACGAAGCTCTGTTTCGGCCCTGCATATACTCATGTTAAATTGGATGCTGGGAACTTCAAACCGCGGAGAGCGCTTGTGGTGTTCTGCGTCATCACTGATTTCTTGAGATATACCTTGCGCATAAAAGTTTTTAATTGTAAAAGTAGTCGCGCGGGCGCTAAAAACTTTTACATGTGGAAAATTTATTTCCTCTATAATATGGGAATTTTCATAAATTACCGTCAACTATTTATCCATTTTTAGCACACGTGATCGATTAAGCGATAGAGCTGATGGAGGGGGTCTACGACAATTTGGGTGCAATATGAATGATGATGCATCTTCCGATTTTTGGTAATGACTTTGTAGCATGTTGTTATTTTTTGACCTCTCGTCAGGATTGTAGGCATACACGCTAGTGCGGAGCGGATCGACAAATTCTCTGGTCCGGCCCCGATCCGGTTTGCCAATTCTCTGGTCCGGCTCCGGCCGTATCAGGAAAAAGTACTGATCCGGCTCCGGCCAAAAATGAAAAAGTTCTGCCGGAAATCCGGCCCAACACGGTACGGTGGTTCCATGAATTTAAAAATATGGCTCGTTTCTTTTCGCACTGACTGGGCGGTATGCGTGTTGTTGGTTGGTAGTTATTTAGTTACTAACGTCATGCTTATCCATAAAGATTCTGGCCTTATCAAAAAATTACTTATCCGGCTCCGATCCAGTCCGGCCAAAATGGAAAAAATCCGGCCGGATATCCGTAACATTTCGAGGTTTTATGCAGTGCTCGCGTACCACCTACATAAGTTACGCGCGCCGAAAGCGGTCAAAAATTGTTTCAACCGTGTTGAGCTGCCGTAGGAGATAAGCTGCCCATTTTAAGGCGCAGTATAAGATTTCTGTAGTGGATCCATTTGGTATTTTTGTGGTCAAATATATTAAAACGGAATTTGATTAGGTAAGAATCCCAATGCCTTACGAATAGATCGCTTTCCCGTAGGCCGTCATTGGTGCGATTTCCCCTACCCACGACGACGACGACGACCACCTTACCACGACGACTTCAAAAACTCAATATCAACCCCAACTGAACAAATAACTCTCTTCGGTCGAAAAAAACCAGAATCTATGCTCGCGTCCTACCTGGAAGGCCGTTGCGTACCACTAGTGGTACGCGTACCACAGTGATGAACCAAATTTTACCGCCTATGTTACAGGACTTATGTTATACAGGACTTTATTGTCAGATTACGACCAAAACAAAGCAATCATAGCAATATGCCAACGTATATCGTCGGTAAAGCCACTGTTTTGGCAGTTTATATGTCCAATCATCGTAATTTTGCCAATTCCATAGTTGATCGCATAGGACCCGATGGCCCGTGATATACCGTAATTATTATTGAGTATTCAAGTGAAAAACAAGGTAATGGATTTCGAGGTAACATTTCGGAATCATTTGACCGGTCCGGCCCGCGAGTGCTCCGGAGGTTTGAATCCGGCGCGCGTCGCAACTCGAGTTTGACACCCCTGCCTTATGGTGTATGGAAGGCTTGTGAAATTTAGGGGCAGGTGACACTATCATCATCAGCATTGGTTTTATTAGTACTGCAGGGCGAGAACTTTGCAATTGAACACTAGGGTTGTTCAAAAATGACTTTTTTTCTCAAATTGTGCTGGCTACTTGATAAATTTGTTAGGTTACCTAATTTAAGCCTACACACCAAATTTGGTTAAATTCCAGCCAGTAGCAGCATTGCTACTGGGGAAGAAAGTTTCTATTTATTATAAATGAATATAAAAATAAATAAATAAAAAAATTTAAAATTTTCTGTTCACCCCATGAAAGTGTTGGGTTGTCTATAGAAACGATGTTCATCAAATTTGGCTCTATTCCAGTGCCGTTTAAAAACTTAAATTTAATAAAATAGTATTTACGGTGGGCACCCATATAATAAATAATTAAAGAATCAGTCACCGTAAATACTATTTTATGGATAATCCAAATTTTTCGACGCTTCGACGCTCCGCTTCCACTGGTTGGAATTGAACCAAATTTATCTGGGCTCCTCTTCCCCGCCGTTGCCGTTTTTACGGCGACAAAAAAGCCCAGTAAAATACCCGACGAAAGAAAGCACTCACAAGGAATGGAAAGAACTAGTAGAAAGGGCCGCGGCTTCAAAAAAAGATCAACATCGAAAAGAACTTTGACATCGGGCACTCTGGGCCGAGGTGGATGTTAGAGTAAAGGATCGCTACTGATGCGTGTCGTTCGACATCCTCCTATCTGTTCATGACATTGCATTGTGTCTTATCGCATTGTACATTGTGTGTGACTTGTTCAGATGGAAAATATAACCCAACGATGTTATGTTATGTTATATATCCATCCATATTTCTGAAACATGAAACAGGTCTGCCCAATCCTCCTCTATGGTGTGCCCAAGATCAGTGTTTTGTGGACGGAAGGGTGCTGGAAAAATGTTGTTTCTGTTCTGATTACAACACACAACCAGATAACCACTCCGACTAAACACTATAGCAGGGCTGTCAAACACAGGGCCGGACGATTTCATTCGTCCCGTGAAGAAATCTGTTGTAGACCCTAGCAATCACCAGAGCTCACATTAAAGATGGCTCAATTCTACACCCATGTTCCACTCCACTCCCGTATGCAGTCTATAGGCAAAACTTTGCTGTTGTGACGTCATATCGACTGACAATATGTTCATACCATATTGTAAAACCCGCTAGTAGGCCCTAAAGAGTGTCCGGAATTTCATCATCATCATCATCATTAGTTTATTAACAATTTTATCAGTTCAATACACCACAAAAATGCGATACAATGAAAAGATACGAAGGTGTCGAAGCGACGTGGAGTAGTCTATGGAATCAGACATGCACCTTGGCCTAGGCGACGTAAAGAGGAGGCATGCACACCGAATGAAAAGTAAAGAAGATAGTATGGAAAAAAACAAATGACAAAATGGGGTAGCATGTTATGGAAGGCGAGATCGATAGGTCAGTCGTGGTACGGTAATCTTGAGGATGCATTAGTATTCATTTAGTAGTAATTGCTTGTATTTCGACTTGAATGTAAACATGCTCGTGGACTGTCGGATGGCCGGCGCGATACTGTTCCACACATCAGGTCCGGCATATTTTAAGGAGCGACGAACTTTTCGGTCGATCATGTGATATTTGGACAACGTGAACGCGCGTGTGTTACACTTGGGCGCTTTTGATTCCGAGGTAAAAAAGTCATTGAAATATTCGGGGCAACGACCGCAGTGGAACTGATACATAAACTTGGCGATTTCTAGTTTGCGCCACAAAAATATGGTAACCCTCGTGTAGTTGAGTTTTGGAACAGTGGTGAATCTTCGTAAGTGTATGTCACGATGCAGCATACTAGATTAGGGTTACCATATTTCTGTGACCCAAATTCCGGACAATCTTTAGCGCCCACCAGTGGATTTCAAAATGAGTTATGACGTCACAGTAGTAAGCTCCGGGCGTATGGCAACCCTAGACTAGGTCGAGGTGGATTCCTGTTCAATGTTTATTGAGACCCCAACTGGTTGCTCATATACCACATGTGGTCACGATCCGGTTCAGGAGTAGCCTATGGCTGTGTGCTCTGTAACCGAAACCACATTTTTCAGCCCCTTTCCGCCCAAATAAACAATGATTATGAGCCCATCAAAGGGTAATCGATGCAACTTCTGGGGGGGGGGGGGGCTTGCTATATGAATCTGGTTTCTATATGCATCTGGTCGTCAAATATTTCGAATGAAGTCTGTCAATAATATTGGTTGTTCCATAAATTACTATATAGCCTAGTTACTACTCTCCGCCCACATGATCAGAGTTAGCGGTAGAGCTGGTGGAGGATGATGAGTTCGAAAATAAAGGGAGCGTAATTCTACACCGTTAAGTCATGTTCATGTCCCACCGATAACATTGTTTATCAGCCTTATGACAGTGCGCACCACGGAGCTTTATAAACACCCCACATCCTGAGGTTTCCAACCTTTATGGTCGTGAGTCCATCTCCAATTTGAAAATGTTTCGGAGCCAAGATCAAAATTTGACTAGCTGATTACTAAAAGAAGTCAGCTCCTTTGCCCGGACTTACTCACGGGCCGATTACGTTCAACATATTCGCGAAGCGTAGAATAAAGGCAAACGACCCCACGCTTGTAACCATGCACTATATTTGAATAAAGCATACGGCCTTAACGATCTCAGGGAGTATAACGTTCTCCTATAATTGCGATTACAATTGGGCTTATCCTAGTAAATGAAGGGTGTTTTTATTTATATTTTATTGCAGTTTTTTCGAGGGTGGTAGTCCCCATATTAAAACCAATAAATGTGATAGTATATCGCGCGCGGCACGAATAAAAATATCATGCATCAGCATAAATATTCCCAAAAATAATGTTTTTATGTTGATTTACGAAAATATTTTGAGCCTACGTCCAGTCTTCAAAATCCCGGACATTTGGCATATTTTAAAAATTCCTCCCGGACGCTAGTTTGAACAGTGAAATTCCGGACAAGCCCGGGAAATTCCGGACGTATGGCAACCCTAGACTAGATGATATCTAAGGATCGTATCGCTGCAGCCAGTATTTTATTTTTGAATATAATTTTTACCAGAGGTGGTCAGTTACGAAGTACTTCTACTTTTTTGAAGTACTCAAGTAGTTTTCCTCTACTTCTGGTACTTACTCAAGTAAATCTGATTTTCGATACTTCTACTTCGTAATATTTAGTGATCTACTGACTTAATTTTCGCTATTTTCGGTTTGTCAAGTAGAAGTAGTTTAAGCCACCAATCAGGAATACAGCCTGAAGAATTTCGGGGCTATTTTCACGGAGTATCAACATTTCATTTTCATAAAAGTTAAGTAAAGCCCAGAATTTCCGTCGCGTTTCGCGCTCAGTAATACGAAGTAACCATATAATTTCACGAAAGTATCGGTCAATATAATTTAGGTAGCGGGTTGACGTGGTTCCGTTTACATCGGATTGTCGCCCTTCGCCCATATGAAATATTTGATCACAGTATATGGCGCATCAAAACGTTTGAAACCGATGTTTCGCAAACTAGCATTTGCTTATCATATCGTAATCTAACAGTCCATGGCGTGTCCTAATCTGGAAAAGTGGTCTCTGACTTCTTTTAGTTTTAGAGCTGTTTTAGCATACCACCTTTGAAACTTTCTGGACTATAGACATGAAATACATTCTCCACTTTTAGAAGTAGTATCTATATTTCACTTTCAATTACCCGTATCATATATACTTTGAGTTGTAATTACTATCAATTCTTTTGTCTGGATATCATACATGTTGAAGTATAAAGTCAAGTAGTAATGCCGTGAATTTCCGGAAATAAACCTACACAATATGGCATTTTACGATCCACCATATTTTTATTAGCGTTTACTAATAGCGCAAAGTATTTACAGCATATCCTGTACAGCTTCTCCGTATTGCTATTCCGCTAAACTACGGGTCTCACAATATGGCGAAGTGCGCCATGCCATGATATTTTCTATAACGTGCTGTTCGATTAAACATAGGATTAGTATCAGATTTCCATATCAATACTATCATTTTCATCCCCTGATGTGGACGAATGCTTATGCTGTCGAATAGCTAAATTTGCACCTTTTGACAATCCATGAGAACGAATTACGATCGTTTTAACAACTACTTAGTTACTTGAGTAGATTTAAAGTCAGTCAATTCTACTTCTACTTCAAGTAGTTTTAGATTGCTTAAGAAAGAAGTACTTCTACTCGTAGTTTAGTAGATTTTTTGTCGCTACTTCTACTTCTACTTGAGTAGATTTCTTGACTACTTTGACCACCGCCGAGCGAGATAGTGTAATGGTTATGCATCCGGCTTCTCGAGCGGTAGGTCGTGGGTTCGATCCCCGGCCGGGTCATACCAAAGACTCGAAAAATGGTATCCGCAGCTATCCTGCTAGGCGCTCAGCAATCACGGATAGCATGGAGGAGAAAAAAAACGGGGGCGCAGACTAGATGGCCTCATGGGGCCGTATCGCAACTCCGTCGCCAAAGCATCTCGATGGTGCAGGCGAGAAAGAATATCATATCTCTCTCTCTCCACCTCTGATTTTCACTCAATAAAACTCTCTCTCAGCGAATACAAGCGCGATTAAACGTCGTCTGATTTCAAAGAATACACCCAGTTGTTTCGACACCGTCCTACGTTTTCATTGTATGGCAGTTTTGTAGTGTTTTGAAATGGTGAAATTATTCATAAACTGATGTCATTGACTGATACTGATTCGTGATGGGAAGAGCCATATAGTGCTTCATCCAATGACGCTCTCTAGTGGCCATATCTTGACCGACATGCATCGTTAATGACGAGAGTTCAGTGACTGCGTTTTGTGCAGGGTTTGTTACGGAATCAGTCGTCTCGTCTTCGTATTTGCGTTGCATTGAGTGAAAATGAGCAAATTAATTGCGAAGATTCCGGGCTGGACTACCAGTAAGTTGTAGATAACGTATTCACCTTCATCATGTGATGATTTAAGAGGGCGAAAGCCGTCACGAGAAACCGTAATATTTGTATTGATTGGTCGCCTTGACTGTCGTGTGGCACCCCTGGGCCCTGGCCCGTGTGTTGTTTGTTATAGGTAACTTATTACTCTTTTCTTTAGCTCCTTCCACTAAATTATCGCTACTTTGCTGTGTCTGGTTACGTCGCGAGCGAGATAGTGTAATGGTTATGCGTCCGGCTTCTCGAGCGCCCGCCGTTTGGAATCGGTGGCAGGTGCTCACCTGACGGCTTGCCGGGTGCCTTGCTCACTGCTCACAATGTTCCTCATAAATAGGCGTCCCGTGCTCACCTGACAGGGAGGCTCTTGCTCACTGCTCACTGCTTGTATTACCAACGCTATTCTCTCTTAAGTTTTTCTTGAAGATCACTCTCGACAAAAAGTACACTACAAAAAAAAATTAGACAAATTGGTCTCAAAATTAGACAAATTTGGTCTCAAATTTAAGAAATGAGGATGATTTGGTCTCATTTTACCACCCACTCACCATAAATGCTATTTTCGACTCAGACAACCATATATATATTGATCTGAATAGTACATGTGAGTAGTAAGTGGCATGTACCTTGATAACTATATCTAGTGAATACCTTGTAAACTTAGTACAGGATCATCTCAACACTGCAATTTCTGGTCTCTCTCATCCTTCCCCTCCTCCGCTCAGACCCCTAACACTGAAAAGGATGCCCCCGAGGCACTGCTACTATTTTCGATCAATTTCTGGCTTACTTTTGAGACATAAAGTACTTGGTAAGACTAATTGGTCTTTAAGACTAATTGGTCTTTAAGACTTATTGGTCTTTAAGACTTTTTTTTTGTAAAAAATCGATTTGAGACATTGAGACCAAATTTGTCTTATTTTTTTTTGTAGTGTATGTACGGGAATTCGAAACAAGCTATGAAGTTAATCGGTCACACTCTAGCCTCGGCCTACAAAGGAAGCGGCATGCACACACAAATAAAATAAATTACATATATCCACAGTGTCCCCTTTCTAACCTACATGAATAATGGCAAATACCTCCGTTGATGTTCTACTAGATTCGACTCGACTCGATCATTTCCTCGAAGATTCCGATCCGTTAGCTCGAAGCTAAAACCCGTCCACGAACTCCGGACCGTCAAAAATCCAGTTTCTATATGCGCAAATGAATTTATTGAATTCACGGGACTGTGATGGAAATATGCATATTGAAACTGATATTATACGAGAAAAACAAATTGTTTTTAACATAAATACCCGCTTGAACCTTTCTCTATAGGAAATGATCATGAATTCTAGGAAAAAGGTAATGCAGAGGCGTCCAGGTCCGCTAATCTAATTAACGAACCTACGGGGCTCGTTCACTTTCGGACCAAAAATCAATTTTCTCCATAAGGACGTAGTAGAATTGGTCCTCAAGTGAACGAGCCCCGTCCCGGTCCGTATTGGGGCGCGTGTAGTCGCGTTTGTCGCGGGCGGACAGGGGTATCGGCGGTTGTTTTTGTTGTATTTCTGCGTATTCGGGTCGGATTCCGTCGCATATTTTGTTTGTGATTTTTTGCCGAGAACATATTAAAAAATTAATAAAAATGTTCGTGGTATCAGAGGATTTACTGAGATATCTACACCATCGAATGTTTACATTCGATATAGAAGCACTGTTGGAGCTCAAAAACTACCCATGCTTTCCAAATGAAAACCTGATTTTCAGTGCTGACATAAATGTATCACCGGCCCATCTGCATCCAGAGGCCTGCCCTTCTCTTTTCAAAGCCTGAATCTGATCCTTGTTGAAAAAACCTTCCTATCCTCCTCCATCTGGTCCTTGTTATCCGAGCTTACATCCAAGTTCCAAAACGATCATAAATTGTGCAATTCCGCTATTAATCACATTTGGGTATCTTGTTTGGTTTTCATTGTGTATTTGTATCGTCGAAATGCTACAATTAATTTCACAATGATTTCGCATTACCAGCGATTTCAACAGCGCAATTTCTTCGTCTTTCTCCCTGAATTTCTTTGCACTGTATTCCGTGGCACACAAGACCTAAACAGGTGATAAGGGCGGCGACTCTATAAACTTTTAATCATAATAATAACGCGCAATTTCTTCATCTTTCTCCTGACACCGGCCTTGTAGCTGCAAATTGTAAGATGGGTGACTTTATATCGTATTGGGTGGTCTATGCTGTTACAGTATGTATGCGGCAAGTTTCTATTGGCCATATTGAATCTTACTAGCTCCATCTCCTGCTTCAACAGGATACAATTCTCACAAGAAGCCTTTAGGTTGAGATTCTAAATATATCGCCATATGTAGGCCTACAATTCGTTGATGCAGCCCAGAAATGCATTTTGCTGTGGTAGTCCGGGGTGATCTGAAATAAAAACGACCAGCAGACAACGAAAATACATAAATTCACCTTGGTTTCTATGTCCAATATACCAGTTGCGGGCGTAATCCCATAAATATCACTGCCAATATGAACGAAAACTACAGCCTCACACATAGGTTCAGGCTGTTTTTATGGTCTTTTGAGACCAAAATGGATGCCGCAACGTAACAGTGGCATGACGCAACAATGACCTTGCACTTCTTGCCCTTCTACATTCTTTGGGCGTAACCATACCGTATACTTTTTCGCTCTTCATTTTCGCCTTTGGTGGGAGGGATTCGGCGAGGCAAGCACAGTGCTTATACCCATTAGGCCACGACGCCCTCGAGAGCGGGAGACGATACGCGGCAATTCGAATTCGCACGCTCGCGTCATCCGCTGGAGGTCTCTCGCATAATCCCGCGGTTCCCGCCGTCCGCGAGCGGGCTCGTAGTTTGGGGCCGGGCGAACACAATGGCACGGGCACTCAAAAATGAACAGAGTAACAATTTAAAGATTCTAATCGTGTAGTGATACATGATTTCTTAGCGTACTGAAATTAGACGATCCTGTCGAAGTTACATTATGGCATCCTCTGTTGGGGGGCTGCCAGTAAAACTGCACTCAAGCCACTGCAGAAACTACAGCATAAAGTGCTCCGAATCATAGCTAGGGCCCCAAAGGGGCCTGGCTGCCCATCCAATAAGTCGCTGCTGAAGAGATTCGGCGTCCTAAACATAGAAGATATGCGGAAACTAGAAATCGCCAAGTTTATGTATCAGTTTCACTGCGGTCGTTGCCCCGAATATTTCAATGACTTCTTTACCTCTGAATCAAAAGCGCGCACAAGTACAACACACGCGCGTCCACGTCGTCCAAATATCATATGATCGACCGAAAAGATCATCGCTCCATCAAATATGCCGGACCTGATGTGTGGAATAGTATCCCGCCGGCCATCCGACAGTCGACGAGCATGTCCACATTCAAGTCGAAATACCAGCAATTACTACTAAATAAATACAGTCCATCCTCAAGATTACCGGACCACGACTGACCTATCGATCTCGCTTCCCATGACATGCCGCCCTATTTCTTGTCGCTTTCTTTTTCTATACTGTATTCTTTACTTTCATTCAGTGTGCATGCCTCCTCTTTACTACGCCTAGGCCAAGGTGGGTGTCCGATTCCATTGACAAATCCAAGTCGCTTCGACATCTTCCTGTCTATTCATTGTATCGCATTTTTTGTGGTGTATTGAACTGATAAAATTGCTAATAAACCAATGATGATGTCGCTAAGAGTTAATTTATAGTTTCGAAGTAATTTCCCAACGCGTTGCGGCATACGAAGCGGGGTGCGTCATTGTATATGAGATATCTGTGAAGTCGTGGTCGAGCCGCGGCAACAGTGACAATGGATGCGCAATAGGACTGTTGAAAAATAACCTTTATTTCTGAATCTTGTTGGTTACGTGATTAAATCGATAAAACGACGTACACCAGATTCGAATTCATTCTAACCAATATTCGCGGATTTAGTACAGCATGAAAATTTTGAATTCCAAGCATTTTGAATTCCAAGCCGTAGAAGTGGAGTGATTTCAATTTTTCTTTGATAAATATTTGATAATTCCGGGATTATCCTTGATCGGTGGATCATCCCAGAATTATCATCAAAAATGCGCAATTAAACGGGTACGCTCGAAAAATATACCTGTCCTGTCGCAATTACATTTAATCCGATGCGAAACTGACATTTTATTCGCTGTGGCCACTCTACATGTATAATTTGTATACATTTCAACTTTCCACGCCGTTCTCATTGATAATCGAACACTCGACACGACTCGAAGCCCAATACACATTGTCGTCTACTTATGACCCGTCGTTTCTAAAAGCTTATCGCTCTTTCAATTTAGAGTCCCAATTTCCAGCGCGGCGCTCGACGCTCAGGCTATCGCTCTCCCCCGTGGCGAGCGAGGGCCGATCATCAATGGGCTTTTGCCGCGTTGTAGTACTGGTTGGCGACGTGGCAGAACCGGGCTGCGGTCATCGCCTGACAGGTCTGAACTGCCCCTCAGACGAGCGCGGGTCAGATGGGGCTGCGGGTCTTGCTAGCTCCGCGAAACGCGGCTTTAGGAAGTAGAGGTGTTAATTTTGCACAGCTCGATCGAGCCGCCCCGCCGTCGAAAACCGGTCGTTTACGCAGCCGTCTCGCGCGGATCCGGAGCTTGCGCGCCGGTCAGCGCGCGAACACGTTCCGCCCCGCGGACCGGTCGGCCACTTCCGGGGTCGGCGCCACGGCC
Organism: Botryllus schlosseri; assembly: GCF_051294905.1. Lineage (NCBI taxonomy): Eukaryota > Metazoa > Chordata > Ascidiacea > Stolidobranchia > Styelidae > Botryllus > Botryllus schlosseri. The sequence goes on along the minus strand of NC_137243.1, from coordinate 4,556,907 downwards.
CGGGTCACGACGAACACTAGCACAGAAAGCCGTGCCTCGACCGGCGTCGGCCGTCGCCGAGAGCTTCATCGTTTCGTTCGCGTCTGCTCGTTCGGCAGTCGTTGGTTATATACGCACACTACAAAAAAAAATTAGACAAATTGGTCTCAAAATTAGACAAATTTGGTCTCAAATTTAAGAAATGAGGATGATTTGGTCTCATTTTACCACCCACTCACCATAAATGCTATTTTCGACTCAGACAACCATATATATATTGATCTGAATAGTACATGTGAGTAGTAAGTGGCATGTACCTTGATAACTATATCTAGTGAATACCTTGTAAACTTAGTACAGGATCATCTCAACACTGCAATTTCTGGTCTCTCTCATCCTTCCCCTCCTCCGCTCAGACCCCTAACACTGAAAAGGATGCCCCCGAGGCACTGCTACTATTTTCGATCAATTTCTGGCTTACTTTTGAGACATAAAGTACTTGGTAAGACTAATTGGTCTTTAAGACTAATTGGTCTTTAAGACTTATTGGTCTTTAAGACTTTTTTTTTGTAAAAAATCGATTTGAGACATTGAGACCAAATTTGTCTTATTTTTTTTTGTAGTGTAATAGGGAGGATTTTCCTGCGAGAAAATCACTATTGTGCGGGTGGCCTATGTATTTCTTATTGTCAATATTGATTTTCTCGCAGGAAAATCCTCGGTGTCTCACAGGGAACGAGATTGTCTCACAGCAGAATCATCTGTGTTGAGATAGTCTCACAGCAAAATCGTCAGTGTCTCACAGGCAACGAGATTGTCTCACACCAAAATCGCCTGTGCTCACAGAGGAATCTTCAATTCTCCCCTGATATATCAGGCAAAACGTACCGAGATTCCAATCGGGGACGAGCGGTAGGTCGTGGGTTCGATCCCCGGCCGGGTCATACCAAAGACTCGAAAAATGGTATCCGCAGCTATCCTGCTAGGCGCTCAGCAATCACGGATAGCATGGAGGAGAAAAAAACGGGGGCGCCGACTAGATGACCTCATGGGGCCGTATCGCAACTCCGTCGCCAAAGCATCTCGATGGTGCAGGCGAGAAAGAATATCATATCTCTCTCTCTCGCGGTGGCAATTTTCCTAATGCTCTGTTGTGTGCATTAATAAACTGCTAATATAGTGGATAAATTAGTTAGTTACGGTAATTATTATCCGAAATTATTGAATACCTGGTAGGATACTTGGATAATTCTGAATTGTATACCAGTACCGTTAAGTGCTTACTATAAAATGAACCCCTTTGCGTATATATGTTAGCCTGTTAGGTATTTGTAAAGATTACATATAAATGACTTGTTCATCATCATCATTGGTTTATTAGCAATTTTATCAGTTCAATACACCACAAAAATGCGATACAATGAAAAGATAGGAAGGTGTCGAAGCGACTTGGAGTAGTCTACGGAATCAGACACCCACCTTGGCCTAGGCCAGTGGTTCCCAACCTTTTTCGACCCATCGCCCCCTTTTCAAGGTCAACACCGATCATCGCTTCCCAAATTTTGTGTACCGAAAATTGGGCATACAAACTGTAATCACCGGCGGGTTGACTAAAAAAAAAGGTCAAATTTTCGGCTCGATGTCTAATTTGACACACTATTGTAACTAAATTTCCGTGGGTTGACTAAAAAAAAAGGTCAGCCGTTTTATCGCGTCATCGCCCCCTTCGCTATTTTCGCCCCCCCGTCGCCCCCTTTGTCCATTTTCGCCCCCTAGACCGCCAAATCGCCCACGTTGGGAACCACTGGCCTAGGCGATGTAAAGAGGGCCGAGGGGGCATGCACACTGAATGAAAAGTAAAGAAGATAGTATGGAAAAAAGCAAGCGACAAACATGGGGTGGCATGTCATGGAAGGCGAGATCGTTGGTCAGTCGTGGTCCGCTAATCTTGTGGATGCACTAGTACACACTTGCTTGGACATGTCGGCATGGAGATTCATGAATGGTGTAGAAGTGGTAGAACTAAGTTATGGAGGCCTGGTGTGTCATCTTTATTAGTCGATTTTTCCACCACAGAATCCAATGGTTGCCTCATTGTCTAGTTTAATACCTGGTCTACGTGTCTAGTTTAATACCTGGTCTACGTTTATATATCGAGTTAGGGATGTGAAGATAATTTCCATTTTTATTGAAAGGTTTTGGAAGTTTGTTGAATACGGGGTTATCTAGTTGTGCGTCCAGTTCTACATGCCACACACACACACACATATATATATATATATATTTATTATGTGTAATAACTGAATATCATTCTATTTCATGCTTGACCTTGTCTATAACCTCTGGTTTAATTGTGACACTTTCTCACTCAACTGTGTTCCCCTTGACTTTTAGGCATTGCTGTGTGCATTGCTGCGCATGCGCATCATTGGTAATTACTGGGTATAGCATTCCTCGCTGAATGACATTGCACAAAGATGCAGTGCAGTAGGGCTGTTGAAAAATGAGCTTTTTTCAAATTTTATTGGTTTTTTGATAAAATTGTAAGGTTGATCTAAAACCACTGCACACCAATTTTGGCTCAATTCCAACCTACAGAAGCATTGCTGTATAAGAAAAAAGTCTTGAATTTATTTAACAAAAATATGTATTAAAGTATTTTCTTGATATTATTGGCTACCCCACGAGATTGTAAGTTGTCTGAAAAAAAAAACGATGTGCAACAAATTTGGCTCAATTCCAGCCAGTAACTGCGAAGTTATTGAAGTGCAAAATTTTGGATTTGAAAAAACAATGTTTACAGTGGAAAATTCTTTAAATACATCTTCCCACCATAAATACTATATATGATTTCAAATGCTAAATTTTAAACATCAATAACTTTGCTTGCGGTTTGGAATTAAGCAAAATTTTTGTGCATCGTTTTTTCAAACAACCTGAAACCCCATGGAATGGACAGTAAAATTTGAAATTTTGTTTTACTGGGTATATAAAAACTTTTATTTAATTTAATAAAACTAAGTATAAAATTTTTTCAAATTTTCAAATTAATCCAAAAGTGCTTTATATACCAATACTTCTATAGGTTGGAATTCAGCCAAAATTGGTGTGCAGTGTTTTTTAGGCAACTTTTTCAATTTTATGAAGTAGCCAGCAAACTTTTTTAAAAAAAGTCTTTTTTACAGCCCTAGCAGTGCAGTGGACTACGAGACTACTTTGATCTGGTATGCTACATTTCATAACTCTTCTGTTTAATTCACAGGTGCCATTACATACTCCAGACCCCGACTGCAGACCTTTTGGAAGTATGCCAAAGTGGAATTGAGACCACCAACACCGGGTGAAGTAGGGCAGGCAGTCACTGATGCGCAGAAAGGAATCCGAAATTTAACTTCTGGCAAATGGGCAAATATAACTGTTAGGGTAAGACAATATTTTATTTCCCGATGGAGGAATGGGATTGATCCGGGGTTGTAACCAAGTCACAAGTCGATTTGATTTTCATAGTTTTGACTCACGTTTGCAATTCACCACTGAGTCAAATCCGAGTCCAAATCATAGTGTTTACTGCTCCGTATCGACTTCAAGTCTGGTTCAACTCACTTAGCTGTGAAATTGTTGGGTGATATCGAAGGCTTCTGATTCATGATATTTTTCACACTCCGAACATTATTATTAAAACAGATAAAAAGACAGTTTCTGGGCCTATTTATTAATTATCGATTCTGATATACGAGGCTTGATTAAGTCGTATAGGATGTGTCAAGTCATGCATAATGACTCGAGTTCAAGTCGAGTCAATACACAAATTGACTCGAATTAGGTCATTTTCAATTTTTAAGAAAATAACAAGAGTAGTTACTACGCTGGATTAGGCCTGATTCATGAGCAAGCCCACAACCATTTGAAAAGTGTGTAGGCATTTATTTTGACTGTCATTCTGGGAGCCAAGCTAATAGCTTCTTACTTTTTGTATTATCTAAAGTAGATAGTAGTATATGGATAGATTTGTAATACTTCATAAGAAATCGCAATGATGCCTGAGGTGATGGGCAACAGATTAGATTTTGAAAATGGCTACTACATTTTAGTCATTTTGTGTTTATCGCAAAGGGATGTATGGCAATTTTAAAAACTGAGTCTGAAAGTGTGACACACATCCAATCTACTTTTTCAAACTTCCTGAGTACTTATCAGAGCTGCTTTATTCTACTTCTACTTGTCATAGTTTTGGCATGCCCTAAAGATTGCTACTTTTACTTGGGGACTAGTAATGACTACTCTGAACATAAAACAAGCAAGACTAGAAGTGTAATTGTGTAAATTTAGTGTGACTTGTGATTTAACACAGTATTTCGCATTTTTAGCAAGGGTGGCAGAATACGCTGGTGGTGACTGAAGTACTGATGTGGTTTTTCGTTGGTGAAATCATCGGAAGAAGAAGCTTGATTGGATACAAAGTCTGATTTGAACCCTGTATTGAATTTTTCCTGCATAAACGTTTAGACCATAATTTATATTTGTGTCGATCTATTCACTGGGTCTCTGTAGCATGATGTGGTTGGAAGTGTTATTGGCAGATGTTTTGCTAAGAAACATGGGGATTGAGGCAAGAATATTGTAGGAGCTGACAAGGCGGCTGTGGAGTAAAGTCATAGAAATGCTAAGAAAGCGCAAAAAATGTTGACTGTTATTTGTGTTATATGCGATGTCTTGACAAAGGATTCGAAAGTGTTGCAAAATCAATTATTTGGATACCTCGACATCAACAAAGCCAGTATTGGGCTGTGTGGTAAGACAGATGGCACACAATTACATTCATCTCTTTTAGATAAAACGGCGTTTACAGGAGTCTGAGTGCTTTGTTGATTCAAATCGAGGTAATAAACTATGAATGATGGATCATCATACTATTGAACGGTTAGAGGTGAAAATTAGGCATGGTACATCTGGTGGTTATCTCGATTTGGAAATGATCAGGGTGGCGTCATAGTGCCGTACACTGCTGTGGAAGCAACGCAGTAAATTGCTATGGTAGGTGTAAGCGCAAGCAAATCGCTCACTGCTTGTGCTTGCGGATCATTTCTCCGTTTGACAAATGGCACTATTTGTGCTAACCAGAGGTGGTCAGTAACGAAGTACTTCTACTTTTTGAAGTAGATTTTGCCTACTCAAACTACTTTCTAAGTAGTTATGATTTTAGATTACTTCTACTTGACAGTTTTGCAGGCAAAAATAAGCGTAGAATACCTACCTACTTACTTGTGAACCACCACTTCTACTTGAGTAGAAATTCCGGCGTTACTTCTACTTGAGTAGCGACGGTGACTACTTTGACCACCTCTGGTGCTAACCCAAGTTATATTCTGCTCATGGCCCTGGAATGCCCCAAAATCAGTCTAACGTTTTGCATGTGAGTAGATTCGGCATAGTTAAGGTATATCACATCGAGAAGTGACGCCTCAGCTGAGGCGTAAGTCATTCGTTTGATTGTAGCACCGCAAGATTGCGATATAATGAACATACAGGAGGGTGTCAAAACGACGTTGAGTAGTCTTTTAGTCAAACGCCTATCATGGAGAACAAAGAGGACATCCGCCAACGAGATGAGTGACGTCCGTGACATGCCACCCCATTTTTTCGCCTGCTTTTTTCTATACTATCTTCTTTTACTTTTCATTCAGTGTGCAACTGCGCAATGTGCATTGTGCATGCCTCCTCTTTACATCGCCTAGGCCAAGGTGGGTGTCTGATTCCATTCCAAAGACTACTCCAAGTCATTTCGACACCTTCCAATCTTTTCATTGTATCGCAATTTTGTGGTGTATTGAACTGATAAAAATTGCTAATAAACCGAACTGTCTGTCGTCTCCAGGTAGAGCAATCGCGTTGCGGGGAAACAATGCTCATTGCTCAACCAGCGGCATTCGGCAATGCTATTGTTGGCAGAGCAAGAGCTGAAGAGCAGTGAGGTCAGTTCGAAGTGCAGTGCAATCGCGGAGAGTATTGCGCTACTGGTGATGGCCTTGCTGGTGGATGTCGAAGTAGATAGGCGATTCGGTTCAGGAGCGATGAGCTCGCTCAAGTGAGACTAGAACCGGGGTCTGTCTGTGGATTTACTACGCTTACTTCCCCACATTGACGCATTTCAAACTTCATGCTTGCTACTGATATTCGATCATGTGATTTTCCAGTACCCGCATTGTGGGATAATATGGTTTGCAAACTGCGAAGCGTCAGTAGGACTGGAGCGAAAAGCTAGGCTTCAAAAAAGTCAGAACGTGGTTCGATAATTATTAGAAATAACCAGAATGGTAATATGCCACTATCATCCACTACATCCTCTATAATGCCACATTATGCCGTTGACACTTGACGCTCATATTACTGAGTTATTTTGAAATTGATCGTAGATACCGAGATACCGCGGGCATTCACAGCGGGAACCTGAACGTTTACTTTACTATAAAACCGGTATCCTATTGTCAGTTCACTGTTTACTTTAAATGTCCTTTTATAAGAGATAGACATATTTGGCGCTGTGTTGGTCGGACTGTTGTCGCCGCTCGCCGTGATTGCGCGATCATTATCAATATTCCGTTATTATCTATCAAGGCGGGGGTCTATGAAACTGGCACCTGTATCTGATCATTATTGGTCGAGAGGTATAGACGTGGACAGATTTTAGAATGGTCATTATTGGATATCGAGTATATAGCCTATATAGTACCATAGGCCTACTCAGTACAGTTGACAGCAGTTTCATTTTTTCACAATGTTCAGATTATTAAACGTAACAATTATGTAGCTCCGCACAGTTAGTTTTAAAGAAATTGAGTGCCGAGTGGGGGCCTATTGACTTTTGAGTGCTTTTCACTAAAGGAAAGTCGCCTACAAAACTACTAATTTCTACAGCCTTTGGCTGGAGTGTATTGTGGGTGGTATTTTCAGTCAGGGTTGCCAGACATTTTTCGAGAAAAAGGGCTGAACAGCGCCGAAAAAGGGGCTAAAAAGGGCCAAATTGTTCAATAAAGTGAATAACGTTGCAACATTACCCATAGACCTTTTGTCAATCACCTGGAATTCCAGTCTTATTGTTGATACTGTTGTAGGACACCTAATCAACTACCTATGGATCCAACTACAACAACTGCTATTATTTCAAGCCTTTTCCAACTGAATATAAAATCGTAAAATAAAACTTTTTGTGCAATAATATGAAAGTGATTAAATTTTATGAATTTTAAATAAAAATTGAGAGATTAGTTTCTTTACATTTGAAACTTATCCAACTTATATACTTAAGTTTAGGTTTTTCACCAAAAAACTCTTCTTCAGACTTTTTCTGCTATTTAGCTTCCATCCATGTTCGATGCTTTTTCGTCCACCTGTTCACAAATCTGTATTTACAATTCCAACTCAGTCTACATTCTACAAAAACAAATCCAAATCTTCTACAGTGTTTCCACTGAATCTTTGACACTGGCATAAACATTGTCAGCTCAATTTGTGAGATACATTTATTTGAATAGCTAGTTTGATGGTATGTCAAAACTGCTTCCAAAAAGGGCCAAATATTGAAAATAAAGGGCCAAGGGGCTAAATTGATTTTTTAGGGGCCAACTGTCTCTAAAAAAGGCCAAATTTGTGGAATTTGGCCCCAAAAGCGCCATTCTGGCAACCCTGTTTTCAGTAATAATGTAACACTCTGCTAGCAGTTGGTAAATTTGTAGGCTTTTTCTCTCTGGTCGTTATGGCAGACAACACACGTAAACAGTTGTCAAGTTGAGTTTGGTATGGTTTCAAAGAATGTATTGAAATTAGAGTTGAAGTTGTAATTATGGGTATTGGGTTGTATATAGGTTCGTGTCTGAGTGATGTTTAGGTCGTATAAATATGATCTAGCTCAAAGTTCTCGAGTTGTTTTGGATTCTGGTTGAATAATTTATGAAGGATATGACTTTGAAAGCTAGACATTAGATTGCTTAATTGAGATATGGATGTTTATTGGTAGTCGTAGCATTTAGCAATTTGAATGTGGATGTTTATTGGTAGTATTTAGTAAGTTGAATGTTTAGGTCTTCAAGGAAGTGAAATGTCTTCCTCATATCATATGAGATCGTCTGGAGATACTGACATGTAGACTTTCAAGAAATTTTGCTTTGTTTTATTGAGGCTGCCTGTAAATCACACCAATTAAGCATACTGATTTGTGGTTGTTTTGTAATTTTTATAATTTAGGAGCATTGCGTGAGCTCTTTGTTAGCGACGGTAGGCCTACAACATTTCCTTGTTTTGTGTGTTACAATTTCATTACTGTACCTCACGATGTGACCTAATCGTCATTATCAAACAGCGTTTTCCATCCTCTGTATATATTCACTTTGTTGGTGAGTTCTTTAGGTTACGTTGTATCTATAAAACAATGTTCCAAATAACATCTTCCTATTTAGGCCTACCTACATGCCTCTTGCCTACGTACTTCCATTATATTCCGTCAAGCATCAGTTGGATTATAAGGTTGCGTATGATTTACAGGCTACCGGCGTTTCCTTATTCCGTTCAGATTTGACAGGATTCTATCCCTATAGTCACCACATGATCATTTCGAGTGGCACTCAGAAACACTGTTTTGAATGTGCTGAGCAAGGTGCAGTGCTATGTTGGTTGGGTTTGAGGGTGGGTTCATCAGAAAAAGGTCATCTATCATGTACGTATTTGATACAGGAGTAGCCGAGTAGCCGTCAGAATTGTACAGGTGAAGGAGAAGTACATTCTGAATGAATCCACTTATTACAGATATCACAGCATTTAGCAGCTTGTTTATTCTTGTATGTCCTTTGAGATTCTCAACTAGGGTATTTTAGAACCATCATGGAGGGAAAAATTGATATAATCATTAGTACAGGGGAAAGATACCGTAGATTGCATAAGTCCTTTTGGGACTTATGTGAATTTTGGAAAGGCCCCGATCTTTTTGTAAAAATATTTTGCCGTTGACGGTCCAAAGGAATTTGTAATCTTTACGCTTTACGCTTACGCCTGATTTGAGTAGGGTTCCGCATTTTTTTTGTTGGGTTCTCAATGATTTAATATATAGTTTCCATTGGCTAGGGTTATAGCTTGCATTAGGAGTTGGTCTACGGTTAGGTCACTTGGGTGTTATGGTTAAGATTTGATTTAGTGAACAAAGCATTGATCAGCAAAATATGTAATCCTAGTCAGAACTAACCCTGAACCTCGCAAACTCTGATCCTAATAACAGCCTAATAAAAATAAATTTGTAGTTTTGTCGGCGATGTAGGTATTTTATCAGCTCTGTCGTAGGGTACTATTATTTAAAATTATAGGCCTAGATGCTGCCACTTTCTTTAAAAGTATTGTTCTCGGACGCAATGGAATAGATGTGGAAAATACCACAATGGTAGTAAGATGTTGGGTTTTGAACCTTTTGTGCTGGACTCACAGATGTTAGCTACCGGTATATCACACTGTTTTTTGGCAGTATGCGTTAATTTCGTTTGTTTCTATGAGGATATCGAAACTTACTAATGTCATGACTGTTTATGTAAATGGCTGATGATGACCATGGGTAATCCTGTTTGGTTATGCTCATACACAGTCATATGTAATTAGCTTCAGAAATACCATCCTCCATGCAATGACTAGGAACGACCACCATCAAGGCAGTTTGTTCTTCTCTCTTGTTCTGCACTGTTAACTACATTTCCGCACTCAAATAGACTTGAACCAAAATGAACTCGGAATTATTCGTGACTCGAATGACTACCAGTGGCATTTGACGCTGGAATGAGCTGTCACTCAGTTGAGGGTCTACCCTTATTTCTGTGTGCAATCGAATAAAACTTATTGTAAAACCGCTTGTGAAACCAACCGTGGCTTTGCGTGTGATGATGGAAGTGACAGGTTGTATTGACTATTAGTTTCAGGGTTATCTTGTAACTTTTCCCATGATTCATCTTCATTTTAGGTTTCACAGCATATTATGAAGTCATCAGTAACGAGGTTGTAGGCTAGGCCTATAGCTTTCGCTCTGTCAACTTCTCCTTAATACGGTACTGTATGTTAGTAGTATGTTATGTAGGCTACATTAGGCCTTTTCAAAAATAACTTTTCTTTTCAAATCTTACTGGCTACTTGATAAAATGGTTACCTAAAAAACATTGCACACCGATTTTGGCTCCATTCCAAACTATAGACGCATTGCTAAATAAGAAAAAAGTTTTGAATTTTTTTGAATAAAAATTAATACATTTTTTCAAAATGTCTTGCTACCCCGTGAAATTGTTAGGTTGTATGAAAACACGATTCACTGCAAATGTGGCTTGATTCCAACCCATAGAAGCGAAGTTATTGATGTTCAAAGCTTAGGATTTATTATCATGGTAGGCTATTTATCGTGGGTATATCTATGATAAATAATTCAAGAATTATCCACCGTAAAACTATTTTTTCAAATCCAAAATTTTGTACTCCGATAACTTTGCTTCTACTGGTTGGAATTGAGCCAAATTTGCTTTTTTCTTATATTGCAATGATGCAATGTTTCTATAGGTTGAAATTGAGCCAAACTGGGCGTGCAGTGTTTTTCAGGCAACCTAACAATTTTTTGAAGTATCCAGTAAAATTTGCAAAAAAGCTATTTTTGAACAGCCCTAATGTACATTTTATGCTAGCTACTATAATTAGCTGTGACAAATAATATGATATTCATACCAATCATATTCATCTCATATGATTAGGACTATTCTTTCTGGGTCCTTCGATATTTTCGATTGGTTTCCATGCTAAAGCAAATATCCATCCATGTCTGTTTTATTTGTAAGATAGGGTGTTCTCTATTGAATTTACCAAAGGCGTGAAACAATCAGTGTCTTAAAATACCAGAGCATTGAAGTGTGCATGTTCTTGTCTAGCGTAGGGTATTGAAATGGGAAAACTACAACGCGGTAACTGTGCTAGATAATAATTCATGAAACTTATCCCAGTTTGATTTTTGTTCCAACAGACTAATTCTGATATTATCTATTGTACGGGTGTATGTATTCCCCAGAGTGGAATTGGTGGCAACGACACACAGGATTTCTGCTTAATTACTTAATTATTCTATGCAGAAAAGCTCTCATCACGCAGTATTTATTTCAAAAAATGAACCGAGATTCCACATTGGTGTATTCCCACCTTCTAATAATGCAATATTAGTAGAGCTGTTACATTTTGTAACATACGGTAGTCGAGTGTCTTTGGGAAATAATGCGAATTTCTCTCAAAGCCCTCGAAGTCGTTCTTGATGAAGAGATCTCAGATTGTCTCTACTTGATTTACGTCTGAAGTGTCATTTATGTGTGTGGTTACCTCCTGGCGTGGAGATAGCCAGATTTGCCTACTAAGCAAGATTTGCTGGTTAGCTATAGCTACTGGTGGTGTTAGTGCGTATACTCAAGAGGAATATGTGTCTTATTGAGAATATCACTTGTTTACTATATAAATATTGTATTTGTAACTGAGCCAAGAGTTGAAGACAGTGTGATTGACCATTAGCGCAGTCGTGATTTATATCCCAGTTTTGACCATGATAACTTGAAATCTACCCAAATTGTTAGAAGTTATGGTTTTGCAAATAGCAGGAAGAGTATTCTCTCTTACGTAATCGCCTTTGAGATTTTAAAGATAAAAAGGTTCGTTTGCATGGGTTTCTAGGCCTATATGAAATTGGTATTCATCCCAAAAGAAGCCGTAGAATCATCATTACTTTACTATTTGTGCAATTGTACATGTTCACCAAGGTTCTTCAACACCAGTTCCAATTTTGCCCTCTCCGCATTTATGCACTGCCCGAGGCATCTCTTGATGACATAATCTACAGTGTGTTTTATGACACACTGTGAGGTGACATTTTAGGAGCCTTTTATCACCAAATTGCCTTTTAAATGTCATCCAAAAAGATAGTGGGAGGAATTCGATCTGAATAGTTTCGGTCTAGCATTACATTCTATGGGATGGCATACCATCCCAAATGTTAATACTGGTGTGCTTGGTATCTGAATAGGTAATTTTTTGAGCAGCATCTTGTAATTAAATAAGATAATTATGAGCTGTACTATGCTAATATAGCGCTTACTTTTCAGTTTGGTGTTCTCATCAGCAAATTTAAGTATGTTGTGGTATATTGCTGCGCAGGAGTGCTGGATTTGATTACCAGAAAAAATCAAGTTTTGTAAGGGAGGCATATTGGGTCCAGTCCATATATTTTAATTTTTGATCTACTGTCGCTGGTGTGTTACTAAAAGACTGGGTCCTGTCATCAAACTCAACTTTCGTTTTAATTATTTAGATTCATGACGTCAATAGCCGGATGACGGTACCAGCTCGATGCTTGAAATGCATAATGAAATCATTTTTATGTAGCTCTAACAATGGTGCGGTCGCATTGATGCCTCAGAACGGCAAATTTTAACTGCAAATCCATTCGTAGAAGCTTCTAGTGTTGGGATGTGTACATGCCATATCTGCCAGCATTGATGTTTTTGTGGTTTCGTAAGGCTAGTTTATGACTTTGGGTCTACTGATAGTGATAGATCATACAGGCCGATTCTGTTAGTAAATGTCATGTCTGTCAACAGAGATGTTTTGCAAAGTTGGTTCTAGGTAGGCTGTTCATGAGCTCTTGGTGTGTTTACAATGCTGTTAAAAATTTCTAGTTATCAATACGCTTTACTGAGCCACACTAATATCAGGGCTTTCAATATACATGTTATGTTGTGTACATGATAGTTGGAATGTCTTCTTTGTATCGTGGGCAGGATTGATGCAGCTGATGCCGACATGATATTGTAGCCAAGGGTGCGCTGCTTGTTTTGAAATGTCTACTAATTCCCGGTTCTTGTCGGTTCTTGTGTCGAACAGATGTTGTAAACATAGTACATCGTATTTTACTTGCTCACATTCCGTTATGAAGGACAACCTGGAAGATTTATTCGAACGGTTTTTGAAGGCTGCCACCTGTAAGGCAACACTACAAACATTCCTATCACTCTGCAAGGCTTTGAATCTCACCTACCCTCCTCAGCGAGGCAGTTCATACAATCACGTCTCGTTTTATACAAGATTGAAAGCGGCGTTGCAAGAATCCTGGAAAGCCCGGTCCTTATTTTCGAGGTTGGATAAAAAATATAACGATGAAGTGAATTTGACTAAAAGAAAAAGCTCCAGGGACGGCCAGGAACGCGTCGCGAAAGATTACAATGTCCTGATCATCGGTGCCGGACCTTGCGGACTACGCACCGCTATTTTCACCGCCCTTTTAGGTGCCAAGACCGTGGTTGTCGAAAAACGAGATTCGTTTTCGAGAAACAACGTGCTTCATTTGTGGCCTTTTACGATCGAAGATCTGAAATCGCTAGGGGCTAAGAGATTCAACGGAGGCTTTTGCTCGGGCGCCATCGATCATGTGTCCATCAGGCAATTGCAGTTAATACTGATGAAGTCTGCTTTGATTTTTGGTGTTGAAATTCATGTAAATACCGCATTTGTGGACTTGCTGCCTCCTAACGTCCCAGATTGTGGTGCGTGGACCGCGAAAATTGATCCAGAGACCAGCCCGATTAATAATTTTAAATTTCACATGATTGTAGGAGCCGACGGCCGCAGAAACACGTTGAAAGGTTTCGAACGTAACACGTTCCGTGGGTCGTTAGCGATCGGTATTACCGTAAATTTTATCAACAAACGCACGAGAGCGGAAGCGCAAGTCGAGGAAATCAGCGGTATCAACTACATTTATAGGCAAGAGTTTTTCCGCGAGCTCAATATCGAGCACGATATCGATTTGGAGAACATTGTCTACTACAAGGACGACACACATTATTTCGTAATGACAGCCAGGAAACAAAGTTTACTGCGACGAAATGTTTTGAAAGAGAATCTGGATGACCCCGCGTCTCTCGTGGATAGCAATAACATCGACGCGAAAGCTCTGCTGGAATACGCCCTGGATGCCGTGAATTTTTCGACCGACAATAAATTACCGAATTTACAGGTGGCGATTAACAACTACGGCAGGCCCGATATCGCACTGTTCGATTTCACTTGCATGAAGTCCTCGAAAAACGCGTCTATGTTTCGTGAAGTCAACGGTGTTAAATTACTCGCCGGCCTTGTCGGTGATGGTCTGCTGGAACCGTTCTGGCCGAGAGGTACGGGGATTGCGAAAGGATTTCTAGCGGCCTTTGACACTTGTTGGATGTTGAAGCAATGGGCCGAGGGGCAGTTGCAAGATAAAGCTAACGACAGATCTTTGGAATTATCGCTGCTTGTGGAAAGGGAAAATCTGTATCGGATATTAGCGCAGGTCGAAAGCAACACGCTTGTTCAAAAATATTATGCTTTTACGTTAGATCCGAAGACACGCTATCAACACGTTGCCAGAAAATTAACGCCCAAACAAGTCCGCTGTTTTTACATCACCGATGGCAAGGAGAGCGAAACGACTTCAAATCAAATCGAAATAGACGGCGTGAAAAATACACGCACAGCAGGCATGTCAAGCCTCACAAGAAACGTGTCTTTCGTCCGGTCCAATAAATTGTTAGCCTGGTGCGAGAAAGTGTTACGAGATTCCGACGTGCTGGTGACAAACATGACTTCGTCGTGGCGAGACGGACGAGCTTTATGCACTATGATTAATTATTTCCGCCCGGATATACTGGATTTGAACCAAATTCGTGAAGACGATGCGGAATTCAACAATCAGCTTGCGTTTGACGTCGCGAGCGAACATCTCGGCATCACCCCGATAATGTCGGGTAAAGAAATGGCGGAATGCGAAATGGTTGATGATCTGTTCACAGTTACGTACTTGTCACAGTTTTACGAGCTGTTTAAAAACGAAACGCCGGTTAAGCCAGTCGGTCGTGTGTCTGACATTCTGCCGACTACAGAAGCGGAAGCGCTCCCAGCTTCGTACAAGAAGAAATCATCACCTCTGGCGCTAATCACGAAAGTAGTGACACAGATTAAAAGAAAAAAGGATCATCTTGCTGCCGTTAACGAGTACGATCTCAGCAAGTCTGAGATTAAGCGAAGAAAAACTGGGGGTAAGAGCAAAGGGGAGATAGCCTCCGGAGGTAAAGGCGACGTAGTGCTGACGAAAGCGAGCATACCGGAGGAACCGTCTGAAAATACGGTCGTCATGAGAGAATCTCCGAGGCCTGGCGTACGTAAGAACGCGACAAACCGCATCAGCGCACTGGGTCAGCAGTTGATATCGCAGTTTGAACCTGCGCCTTCGCAGTTCAAGTCTAGTAGTAGTAGCGTGTGTTACTTTTGTGGGAAAACGGTATACATCGTTGAACGATTGAGCGTGGAAGGATTGTTTTTCCACAGGCAATGCTTCAAATGCAGTCACTGCGAGACTATCTTGAACAACTTGAGTTATAAAAAAGACAGCGAAACCGGGAAGTTCTACTGCGACGTGCATTATTTCGTGCACTCTGCTGATTTTAAGACGCAACAGAGCAAGGTTGACGATGAAAAAATGGAGGTTGTGGAAAGAGGCGAGGCCGGGAAATTGTTGACAGTGGCGGACGATCTGGACCAGTCCATCCCGACTATCGAAAACGGCCAGGTCGTGATGAGAAAAGACCTGACCCCGAGACGATCGGACATGGCACAAATGTCCACATTTATTGATCAAAAGTATCTTGAAATCGAGGAAGAGGAAATCTACGAGCATAACATCAGAAGGAGTCACACGTCCGACATGGAGGACGAGTACGAGTCCTGCGACTCCGAACTCGAAGACTTGGATGAATTTGTGGCCCGCAGGCCGGGAATACAGAGTCAGACCAAGGAAGATACCGCGAAGATTGTCGCGGAATTTCTTAATCAGAGGAGTATAGACGATTCTGCGTTCTTACAATCTGATGAGGATGATGTGAGCTCAATTTCAAGCTCTTCTGGCAACGACACCGAACTAATGCGTCAACTCATCGATGAAAAATCGCAGAATTTATCGACCGACTCGAATCACGAGAGAAACAGGTCCACGTCGAAGGCTGAATACAAAAATACGGATATAGATCTTTCTCTATCTTCTCTGGATGAAGATTCAGAAGATGAAGTATCAAGTCAATCCGAAAACGGTAGCATATCTACCCGCGGAGTATCGCGTAGTAATCTAGAACGCAAAGACACGCTGGAAGGCGCGGTAAAACACATAAAAGAGCATCCTGTGACACGAAAAAGAAAAGAATCTTCGTCATCATCCAGCGATGAGGATGAGCATAAATCAGAAGCGGAACCTCAACGTACGTCATTTTGTAAAGAAAAACAGACCGAACGTGATGAAATCGATTGTGTTCTGTCTAGCTCTTCATCGTCTTCGTCTTTGGGCGCGGAAACTCTGACTTCGAAGGATTCGCTCGAAAGCGTAGAGAACCATATCAAACAACACCCTGTCGAGTCTGTAACGCGGAAAGATTCATCTTTATCATCCGGGTCTGTTAAGGATAGTGTATCATCAAAATCTTCCGACAGCGAGGTGAAGAAGTTGGATGATGCAGTGCCTGTTTTACCTCCGAGACTTTCAGACGACACGAGCGTTTGGGTGGATTCCGCGATCGAACCAAATCAGACAGAAAATGTCAACGGGACTGGCGCGTATGTAGAGAGCACACCACGATCCACAAAAGTGTCTTCGATGTCTATGTCAACCCCAAAAGCGTTGAATTTTACCCCGACCGGTCCTGTCAGTCCTGAAGTCTTTGTGACCCCGTGTGGCGCTTCTGAGCCTGAAGATACATTTTTTTCCGTGAAATCAAACCAGTCCGGGAAAGATATTTCAGATTATGTGTCACCCGTCGAGAAAGAATCAGGTTCACGAAAAAAGGTGTTAAAACCAGGCCTTGACTTCTCTGCGGTTTCTAGCGATGTGAGTATATCGGAGACGCCGCGACCTCAGCCTAGACGCCGTAAACTCCCACTTGTGCCACATTTGGAAGGCGTCACGCCGAGGGTTTCAAAATCGGAACCGCGTCAGTCCAAGCGTACAAGCAGCCGTCGTAAATTACCGGTGATACCGCACTTGGAATCGCCTGCGTTTTCACCGCCGCCTCAAGACTTGTCGCCGTCTCAACGAGAGCGTATTGAGAAAAAACTGAGACAGCACGAAGACCAGGTCATGGGCAGGATTAGTAAGTCTGCGACCAAACCGCGCAGGAGATTACCGGAATTACCGGCGGAAGATTTGTCACCTCGGCAACGCGAACGTATCGAGCAAAAGCTACAGAAACACGAGACCAGAGTCATGGAGAGGATAGAGAAAATCAAGTCCGGCCGGCAAGATGGAGGAGCGACTGCAGAGTCGGTCGACGATAAGGCGCAAAAAGAGAATCGTGAATTCGTGAAGTATTTTCCTCTGATCGTACAGAAGCGTAGCAACGCGCTACGTAAAAAGAAGCCTAGCAACAAGCATCGTGCGTTTTTCGTTACGGAAAAAGAGGACGTTGCTGTTAGTAGAAACTCTTCGGGGCATACGTCACGGTCTTCATCGAAACGTAAAGCTTTGTCTTCGTACAGCGAAGCTGAGCTACACCACAGAGTGTTGTATCAAGCGCAGGTGGCCGCCGAAAGACGCGCTAAAGAAGCGGAACGTAAAAGAATGGCGGAAGCTTTAGTGCTGCAGGGACAACTGCGTGAGGTCGATGCTAAAAGAAGACAGCTCGAAGAGCGCGGAGTGGATCTGGAGAAGGCGCTACGCGGAAGGGACGGCCGCGGATCGAGGCACATGCACGAATGGTTCGCGCTGGTGCAGGAGAAAAACGCGTTGTTGCGCTACGAGAATGAACTGTATATCAGGCAGAAAAGCTTACAGCTTGAAGACAAGCAAAGCAGGCTTGAACGCGATCTAAGGAAATTGCTGGCTATTCACGACTCTGAGAAGAGTGACGAGGACGTGGTACGCGAGAGAGAGACTATGGCTGAGATGCAGCGTTGTGTCGATGATAGGAATGAACTTGTGATGCTGCTCGACGAACACAGACTGCAGGAACGTGATAATGAGGATATCGACAAGGTGTTGAAAGACTCGATGTCGAGTTTGGATCTGGCGAGCTTGTGACTATATGGCAGGAAAACGATGGATTTTTCTGTGACTGTCACAGTGATGGTGCTGGGATCGTCGCTGGCGTTTGCGATGTTTTTGCTGCACGCTTCTGCCGTCTGACTGTTTTTCTTTTCCACCCCGTTGTGTTGACAACGGTGTCGATATTTTGAACATGCAATCCTGGAGCGTGTGATATTATAATAGCATAACCATAATCCCAAAATGAAGCCTTCCGCATACCGTTGCGAAACCAGAGCATGTGACTTTATAACCTCGAAACTATTCCTTCCCCCAAAATTAAGCCGTACCAAAACTGTTGCAATACTCTAGCATGTGAGTCTATAACTCCAAAAGTAACCCTTATTTCCAAACCATAACCCCGAAATTAACCCTTACTCCAACCGTAGCACCAACCCTGATCCTAACTTTAACTTTCCAAAGTGTCGCATGCTCATTTTTCCTAGTACCATTCTCACTTCGCGTGTTGCGATCTTGTTGCCAACGACCAAATCATTTTTATCCTAAAAAATTTCGTTTTCAGCGTTCCGACAACGGTTAGGTGCAGTTTTTACGTTTTTTCGGCCTCCGTAATGTTCCCAAAGTGATTTCGAAGGCTCACGTTTCATTGTGAACGTCTTATAAAGCTCAGCGGGATTTGTTATCATCGTCGCGATTGTGACATCGCTTCGGACATTGTGCTCGTTTGACGCTCGCGACCAAATTAGTTTTTTTATCGCTCGTTGAAATTTAGTTTATTATGTTATTCCCCGACGGTGTGTAACTGTCGTGTTTACGATTTTTGCGGTCTCCGCCATGTTCCCAACTTCGAACTTATTTTAATGATACATATGATTTTACACATTGTGCTATTTCCGCGTATATTTGTAGCGTTTCATCCTTGGTGCACTACATGGCTTTGGGGGCAGTCGTCGGTGATTGATACGTTCTGGACTCGCCTCTTTAATTTGAGTTGATGTTGGTTTTCGTACCATGTCATCCATGCGATTTTCATCCTATGTTTGGTTTTTTCTTAGCTCTCAACATCCAGAAGACGCAATACATACCTGTTGAATTTAGACCCTAAAAGCGTTGTTGATCTCACAAAACTGCATATCCGAAGCCATGGTCTTGCCTTGTACTTGTTATTCCGTTTTTGAAAATTTGACTTCGTTATCAAATGGTTGGTTCTCTGCACATTATTAATTAGTTAGCGAAGCTATCATGGTTCTGAAATTATATGGCTCAGTTTGCTATTATTTAATGACTTCTCTTGATTATCTGTAAATTGTTTTCCATCATCTCTATGACCTATAATTTACTTAGTTTGAGTCGAATGGATTCTGCTGTCGACTGTTGTAATAATCCACCATCAAACTAGTCGGCATAATCGTATTCAGTATGAAGACATATTACCATTTTGCGATATCCTACTGCCTTATTCAGCAGTATACGATGAATAACATCATACGGTGCCCAACACATCTTTTTCCTCGCTTCAACTGTTTAAAAACACGTGTAAGATAAATGTCTGTCGATTGTATCGATTTGTAAGGTTGGTATAATTTTTGCAGCTACCCTATTCTTCGGCATACTGATGTTAATTTATTTGCACTTTTTCTCAATGAGTACATAGGCAAAGTCGGGTTTGTGACGTACACAGCATTCCTCGGCATGGCGTCATTGTGATTTGATGAAATTTTCTCAATCATGCACTGTGTCGTACTGCGACGTTTATGATATTACGTGTGATTTGTTGCTTTCTACAATGCGATCTTTTGTATATGATTTGATATCCAATATATCCTCTATTACCCAAGTTTGTATTCTCTCTTAGGATTTCGAGGTGTCTTGTATCAGTATCAGTTTATTAATAATTCCATCATTTCAAAACACCACAAGACTGCGATACAGTGAAAAGATAGGAAGGTGTCGAAACGACTTGGAGTAGTCTTTAAAACCAGACACTCACCTGGGCCTAGGCAATGTAAAGAGGAGGCATACATACTGGATGGCAAGAAATATGGGCCAACATAAACCACTAGTGATGCAAATGTATGACGCATGTGTCGATAGGCGAGAAACGAGTGTGATGTCTACTTGTCTAGCGCTGGGCTAAACCTAGTACTCCTGTGGTTCGACTATGAGTCGAGTATTTAAACGTCCTGTCGAATATCGAAGTGAATAGTTTTAGTTGCACCCGGGCGCGTAGCCAGGGGGTAGATACCCCATTTTGAAACGCTAAACCCCATCCTTTTGAAATGACCATTTTAACTCTAATATTCAGTTACAATTTGTCTTGTCAGTGTTGTGTGCGGCCAATTAGCGAGAATCATGTGCACAACGCTGAGATTGTTGCGAAATCAGGTCATTGATTGCCTTATGTGCTGCAATCGTTGCTGGCATCTGCATTGGCCTGGTGCGCGCGATATCATCGCTGGCCTACACAATCACATCTGCAATAGGCCTGGTACTAAAGACATCATCGCGTCTCGGGCCTAACATGCTTATTGTTATATCAGGGATATATAGAACTATATATCCCTGTGTTATATTTACAGCTTGTGGCCTAGGCTACTTTACAGACCTATGTGATGTAGACAACATTGGTAGGTGCACTGTGAACCTTTTTCATATATTACAATTTTCACTTCATTATAACATCTTTGGTTCAAATTTATTGCATTTCAACTGCGAGTCACTCTATACATGGCGCTGGCAGCATAAAAAAAAATCAACACTAAACGAGCATGCACCCTGACAATATCAAAAATTTTACTTGCTTTGTTACAACAATTTGCTCGAAATATCCAGCTTTTGAATATTTAGTGACTCTCTGCTGTGAGCTTGACCCGCAATCACACAACATCAAGAGCGAAATATAAAACATGTACGTAGTCAGCGAATGATGCTTAACCTACCTATCAATGAAATTGATATCGCTGTCTGATGTAAAAAATATAGCAGGCGTACTGCGTCAATCTCGGTTTCATATATGTTTAGGCACACTGCTCGGAAGCCAGCAACCAAGACAATGAGCTTTATAGTATCCCCAGGGCGTAACTGTCGCAACCCAAACCTCACAAATTGGACGGGGCGAGCTCGAAGGGGGCCCAAAATTATTTTGTGAATGAACATAAATTATATAGTTTTTTTTTTAATTTATGCAAATTCTTTCAAATTTTTTCGCGCGATTTAGAGATCGATGGCTTATACATAGAATTGGGCATTTTGGCATCAGCCATCGCCGCGCCAAGACGCACCAAGACATATGAGGTTTGGCAGAAAAGGACTGCCCTTATGTTGACCGAAAACCACGATGTCCAATTTTCCATAGGCAATGTTGGGCAGTGAAGAAATACCAATTTGGAATCGTGTGAGTCTTTTAGTTTAGTACGCTTTCGCGATTTCAATATCTTTTCACATAGCAGAGGAGAGGTTACGAAATAACAACATGTTTTAACGAATTAAGTAATTATACCAACGGGCCCTCCCGAATATTTCCAAGACAACAACTCACTCAGCCCTAACGGTAACACTGAGTAGCCTACGTGGGCTCGGAGAGGTTAAAAAATAATAGCAATATATATGCAATTACCAATTTTAATGACCGATTGAATCATGAATTATGAAAAAATTCCGCGTTGAGCGCTATTAGGACATAAAACGTTACCAGCAATTAAGTGCAATAAATTCGATTTTTTTAAATTTTGTTGTTCTGGCTCTTTATATTCAAGATTTTGGATATGCGGCTCGCGCATGAAGCAGGACTGCCCTCCCATTGATGACGTTCTTCCTAAATTCGATTTATTCAATAAAGTTTATTGTGTGGCGATACGGTGCGTCTCCGCCTGGGCTGTACGGTGTTAGAACTCAGGCTGATATGACGTCAAAGCAATGCGGAGCAGTTCCTTCAAGTGCTGATGACAATTTAGGGAAGATCTCGACTCGGTAATGTTATTACTCCGTAAATCTGCCTTCGTTAAGTAGCTCGTGGCACAGTTTTAATGTTTGGTTTCGTAATGAAGTTTCAAGTTACTGTTCTATTTCCTGTTCATACTTTCTTTTCTTGCAATTATCGCTTGACGAAATTTTCCTGGCCGAACTCTGCAGTTATTGCTAATAGCCTTTACAATACAAATGGAAGAGCCGTACTCACCATTGCTAGCCCGAAAATGATTGTGGCCTGCGCTGGCGTCATAAATTATCAAGTTCATTGTTGAACACATCATTATCATCATCATTTATTGAAATCTTTATCAAATAAATAGGGCCTACACCGCAAGATTGTGATATATTCAAAAGATAGATAATTAGACCAATCACAATGATTCATCATTGATTGATGACCAGACAGTCATACACCATTGTTGCGGGTGAAACGTTTGGTGAACTCGATACGAGAGTTCAATTGTAACCCTGAAGTGACACCCTCCCCTAAATTTTACAAGTCTTGTCTAAAACATATGGAAAGAAACATCACGAAACAGTACGCCTATTGTTAATACGCGATGGAATGCATCAATTTTAATCAGATTAAACCTCTAGCAAAATGGCAAAACGAATTTGCAATCAGCCGCAATCAAGGCTGAAAGAGCCGTAAGCTGCTCGCGAGCCGCAGTTTGTCCACCCCTCTTCTACTATACGATTTGCGCGTGTCGTAACGGCAGCACACAATATCTGTATCAAGTAAATTGCAGGCAATAGGCATTCGTAGGGTATGATCATCTACCATAAGCAATATTCTTTTTGGCAGAAAAGTATGTGCAGATTGTGCACTTAGTCTTATTCTCCTATGGCCCCACTTGAAACGGGCACCAATCGCTATTTCCTAATTCTCTACTCAACATTGGAGTCTACCGCCATATATAGCTATCCGAGTATACACTATGTTAGATTGGATTGCAGCTAACGATGAAAATCGCTGGGGCCGAGAAATCGTCCGCGATGAAGTAGGGTAGTTGAGGTATTGTGACGTAATAGGCACATTTAAAAGAAAATTGTTCTTTCATAAGTCATTATGACTCATGACTGGCCTTCTGATCGTACTCGTTATATTGACTACCAAATAACCAATACGCGTTCAAGGATCAATTTCTAAGTAGGAATATGGATGTATTCGTGATTGTTTTTCCATCGTAATCGTAATCGACTACTACAAGATTTTACTGTAACCGTTGTAGCAGACCGCGGGTCCTTAACGTAATGTCCCTAGGTAACGCCAAGTATCTGTTACGAGGGAACTATACTGTGCTCGTAGTACTGGGATTACGAGGTGACCCACATAGAATTGCACAATATCATGGCTTCGTAATCCTTTGTCGCGTAGGCATTGCTTAATTACCATTATAATCATTTTGCGTATTACGCAATAATTACCCCTTACACATTAAGAAAACTTCGCTATCCTGTCGCGCATTGCGCGAGTCTATACCTTTTTCTCGTATCGCTCGGGTATAAGCACCGACCTCTTTCGCACGTGCTCCAACTCATTTTACTACACTACCTGACGTACGTATCTCTTCTGCAATACATCCGTACTGAGCGAAACTGTGGGTTAAGAAGTCGCCAACCTAAAGACAGCCATTCGCCAGTTCAGCTACGTATCGCTCCAGGTACGACACAGCCGTCAGTTACACCGTAATCGCGTAATCGCAATCGATTACATTGATGATGTAATCACCCCAAGTCTGGTCGATTCTCGCATCGGAAGTCCGGGATCGGATTGGCCCCCTCAGTACAGACATTTTCCAGTAAAATTTTAATTCAATTTTTGCAAAAAAAAGTGTGACGTGATGGGTAAATTCTGTCTGCAAATTCGGAATCAGCATAGTCAAATTACGTAGCCTCGATTGAAGAAATGATGAAAAAGTTGAAAAATGTCGTCTAGGCCCTAGGGTGTAGGCTAATGCTTCTCGTATTTGAACAATGAACTGGGCATGTGTTTGCCGATGGCGATAGCCGATTGCCTAATTCACTTAATGCCGATTACATATATTGTGAGCTGTCGTTATTCGTAAAGAACAGCTTATGGTTATGATTTATATCGGCAGCCGTTGATTTTTAACGCTTCGACGTTGTGAATAATCGTCATGTTTTATTTGACGAGTGCAAAATTTCAAATACTTGTTCGGTGTACAATACTTCTCTCCAAGAAGCAACGTTCAAACTGTGTTTGAACATCAAACATCAATAATGACGTTACTATGCAAAATCATTGGCAGGGTGGTGGTGATTATGATCCTCGTCCTGCAAGGTAGAGGTGTTGGTTGTGTATTGGCATGGTAGAAAACATAACATACGGCATGGTGGTTCTTTTAATCCAATGATAGCCTATATATATGATTTCGAAAAGTATGTAGTTCCAGTTTTAGTTCTAGTTGCGCATTTAAAAAATAGTTGCTAAACAAATAGAAAACACGCATCGTATGGCGTGAATCGTGATACCGATGTTCAGTTGCGTGATGTTTTTGTATAGGCATTGCTATCTCAGAGTCACACTACTAACAGTGGCGTACCCCAGCGGGTGTGTTTTCGAGGTCTAAACCCCTCCGCTTTCAAACTAGAAACCAGGTCATTTTGAAATGCCGATTATATCTCCAATATTTCTTATCCACTTTTGCAATTCAGTATTCATTATAATCCGTGCTCCCAATTAAGGATTATCGATAATGCACAGCGGCAGGCGATCTCGCGCTGCGAGTTTGTTATTCATTCGTATGCGATATAGGGCGATCTCCCGCTGTAAGCGCGCGCGAGTTTATCATAGCGTCTGTTATGCATACACCAATACTCTTCGCTTTGTGTCGAAAGCGGATCCGATAAAATAAAAAGGAATGAGTTGCCTCGGAATCAAATCTTGCTAGTTGATTGAGAAGTTTTAAAGGTCGCTATAGTTCTGCCAGGCACTGCTACAATCAAAATCCTGTATCAGCGCTATCCGTCATCAGTTGATATCGCATAAACGTGGTGGTGACGAACACATGGAAGTTGCTGCTGAAATATCTGCTTCTCTCAAATCCTTGACTCTGGAAGGTGGCTCTAACCAGCTCATTCCTACCATCAAGAATGGCCAGGTCGTGTTGGGGAAGGACTTTCCATCGAGACGATCTGACTTGACAGAGAAGTGTTTGGAAATCGCAGAGGAAGATATTTACGAGTATAACATCAGAGGAAACACATTTGAGGTGGAGGACGAATATGACTCTTGTGACTCTGAACTCGAAGACTTTGATGAATTCGTCGCCGGCACACTTGAGTTGGATAGTCTCACGGACAAGGACGTTGAAGAAGTTATCGCAAAATATAGGCTGCGGAAAAGCGGCGTTGAAACTGTTGACTCTACTTCGAAAATGCAAAAAACGAATCCCGACCACAAAGACGACGCCGACGCATCAAGTTCGTCAAGACATCGGTCTATAACAGAAGAGGATTCCGCGCACACCATTCAAAAACGTGGAAATACATTGATAAAAGATCTTCAGAAACAAAATGGCTCATACAGTGACAAGGAATTGCGACGCAGAGTCTTTTATCAAGCAAGTGTCTTCGCTGAGAGGCGGGCGAAGGAGGAAGACCACAAACGAATGGTGGCAGCATTGGACCTTCAAAGTCAACAGCTTGAAATAGACGCTAAATTAAAGCACACCAGAGAACGCCGATTCGAATTGAGAAAGATTTTGAAGAACCGACAAAATCACGACGGAGACGACCGGGCCGATATGCACAAGTGGTATGAGCTTGGTCGCGAGAAAAAGAAACTACTCCGACGCAAAGAGAAGGTCCTCATCCGCCAGCGAATTCTCCGTCAAGAAGACCGTCAAAGTCGCCTTGGGAAGGTGCTGCTGCGCAAAGGTCGGGCGATTGAGGATTCAATAAAACCAAACAGTGTTTCATTGAGTAGATGGCAATAAAAAATCTTTCAAACTGCAGTGGTATCTCTATGGCGTCACTATATAGTACGAGTAAATAGCATGTGTTTTGTGGTGGGTTGGCACCACAGCTGGTCAAAGAGTAGGTTATACTCAGCGTCTTTCTCAAGTGGAAGTAGAATGTTATTTTTATTATTATTATTTGCACAACACAGTGGCGCTTATCGCCTTTTCAGGCTATGTGCGCCACGACAGTAACATGTGTAACATTTCATTGTCTTTGATTTTTCGTCATCTTCCGGGCGACTTTTCACGCTCGCACTCTTTCACCATCATTCTCCCTCGATTTTCATGCGCCCGTATATCTTCGTCTGTGCTGCCGACTTTTTTTGGCGCGGCTCACCAACATCTGGGTATTTCGTACGACAATGCATATGCACTATGCAGTGAGGTCGGCGATGAGGAGCCCAGAGAAACCTCCGACACATAGAAGTTGGTCCGAACCGGGTTCGAACCACTACCATTGGTGTCGTGACGCTGGCGCTTAACCAACTGCGCCACTCGCTTCCCGGAAGTAGAATGTAGCGTACTGATTTTGCGTCTTGTAAGACGGGCCGTAAGCCCGTAAGTTCCATCTCGTGATCACTTACTTATTTTGACCTAACGTATGGAAATCAAGTGTTTTCCCACGTAATGTTAGAATTGTACTACTTATCTTCATTTCTGGTTCGAACTGCCTGTCCTTACGAAGTAGTTTGGCCTGAAGAAAACTTTTATGACTCAAAAACTGACATATTAATGAACTTGAACAGGCTTGAAAGTAAACGAATTCCGGATCAGTTTATACAGCTTATGGCTTTAGTCCACATAATAACATTATAAAGTAGGTTTTATGTTTTGAATTCCCAGCAACTTTTCGCGGGCCGCTCAGAATAGCTCCGCTGACCGCACCTTGTCCAGTTCTGCTCTCAACTAATAATTCGAATTGGAAAAGTAGGCTACTCCACCCTTATCGTAGGCCCCGGGGCGCTGGAGGAAAAAGGGTTAAGAACCACTATAGGTGGTATGTATATAATGTTTTCATTCAAGCTCCTTAACTTGGCATTTCAGAACGCGCCCAAAGACAAACTTCTGGTGTTTAAATGCACTGATGGCTGGGGCCCTTTGTTTGAATTTCTCGGCGTAACGGTTCCGGACGAACCCTTCCCTCACAAGAACAAAAACGTAGAGTTCACTGATACATTTCTTGATGAATACCCATGCAGTATTTCGCAAGGTCAAGAGAGAAATAATTGCGTCAACGATTATTCTTACGTCTTCGACAGTTATCGCAGGGATCGCTATCTATAAATATGGAGTTTCGGGAATTGTACAGGGACATGGTGCGTACAGCAATCGCGCTTTACAAAGTTTACGTTTCAATGACTATAGTCTGAACTTACGCAACTTATCTAAGTGCGTTATATCAGTAATACATGAGGCATTAGATACAGCCTTTAAACGACTATAGCATAGCTATATGCATATTTCCTTTAATCGGTTATTATTAAATGACTGTGAATAAGAAACGAAATGGTGCTGTGTTTGTAGGCTATATATTAACTATAGTAGGCTTACCATACGTCCTCTTTTAAGAGGATTTGTCCTCTTTTTTGACTTTTTTGAAAGTGTCCTCGGAGGACGCCCTTTTGTCCTCTTTTTTGAGATTTTGTCCTCTTTTTTGAAAATTTAGGTCAGATTTAGAGGAAATTGCGAGTGATATGCCGCAAATTAGCACAGAAGTTAAGCTCCGGCGGGTATTTCGGAGTGAAAAACGGTGATTTTAGCTCTGAGCGAAAAGATGACCTTTTTTTTTTAGTCAACCGATCACGAAGTGGGAAAAATTTACCGGTTTTTGAGAATTCTTCTCCGGTTTTGCATGTCTGAACTTTCTGAAAAAGTGTCCTCTTTTTAGATTTCCAAAATATGGTAAGACTAAACTATAGGTACTGAGTAATGAGTATGTATCGTGTCATACTATACTCCTAAGTCTATAGCAGTAGCAATAAAGCGTAGCCTACGAAATTCGGTTTCTGATTATTTCATTGTGTTCAATTCCGTCAAAGTGCAGTAGACCGTTGGTCACTTGGTAAGGTCTATCCGCTAATCGACAAGAATCGTGAGGGCAATATCGCCGATAGTGTCAGTTCCTAGTCTAGAAAAGTAGAAAAGCGACTTCGGCGGATAGCAATGAACAGACGTCAAGATTTATCCAACCGTTGAAGCGTGGTAATTTCCATAGATAACATCGATGATGATGATGATGATGATTGTGATGTCAACTGTATAATTTATGTTTCGCCGATATATTCAGTAAACTGCTGTAGAAGCTGACGCTGATTCACGTAAATGCCGAAATATAAACGCTATGTAAATTTCATTCTGAATTATCTTGTTTGTCGCCAAATGAACAATAAATACGCCTCACGACGAATGCGATACTTTTTATCTCGCCATAGAGTGAGGCGAGTCGTACTTGGAGTCGACTTCTCGTATGGACTGGACACTGGACAGCACTTGGACTTGATTTGATGACTAAATTAAAATGAACAGACTTGACTAGAGCCAAAAATTTATCGAAGAATGGCTGCTGACACCAAGTAGCGAGATAGCGTAGTGGTATAATCCGCATCCACAGCTACAACACCAATGGGTTTTGGATTCGAGTCCGACCGCGGTCGACTCCTGAATTCCTAAGTGTTGGAGGTTTATCTATAGGCTCCTCCTCGCCATCTCATCCGCGTAAACGGTGTCTTACAAAAAGCCTAGAAGTCGGCCGCGCTACAAGTCGGCAGATACGGAATCAAAAATAAC
This sequence comes from Botryllus schlosseri, assembly GCF_051294905.1. NCBI lineage: Eukaryota > Metazoa > Chordata > Ascidiacea > Stolidobranchia > Styelidae > Botryllus > Botryllus schlosseri. The sequence continues at coordinate 4,528,083 of NC_137243.1, read as the reverse complement.
GAATATCGGCCTGCTGGTGTAAAAGACCACCATAGTAGTCGACAAACACCATGAATACCACAAACAGCAACTTGTGACACCAGTTACAATTTTGCGGCATTATATCTGACGAAAGTGTCTGCTGATGACTAAAATTTGAAGGTTCGCAAATGAAGCAATGACCGAATAATGCACCATTTTTGACATGTTTTATTTGGTCCAACTTGGCGTTCATGATCACTCTGGGTGCAATTATACGCTATCAGGAATGTCACCTCGTTACGGGAATTTCATACGTAAATAGTGAAGTTGCGATGTAAAATTCCACAACGTTATTATCGGATAAATAGATTATTCAGTATATGAAGTATAGTGAAGTATAGATAACATGTAACAGATTGTTCAAGCAGGTACTACATTATTTGCGATTTAAGATGCGTGCAATAACATATAGTCATTTCCAGCTTCTTGGTAATCACTCGATGAAACGCATTTTGCTTTCACCTCATTGTAGTCGGCGCTTGTCTGCTTGTGAGTTTGTTGCAGCACCTGATTTACGACATTTTGAATCCAAGCGTCGTCCGATATTTGCTCTTTATCGGGAATTTGTGTACGTAATTGCGATTCTGAGTTGAATATCCCTTTTGCTTCATATGGAACGGGAGTTGGCGTTCTCCAGTCCAGGTCACTAGGCTTCGTCTCGTGTTTCTTTGGAGAATCGGGATTGCCGAAATACGGTTTTGACTCACCGTTACCGGCCAGAATAACCTGTAGAAAGACATCGTGGTTACATATTCGGGCACTGCATGATTCTTCGAAGAACATATAGTTGGGATACGCTTAACCCAGAAATCGAAGAGGACATTTGATGTCTGGTTTAGTTCAGCGTTAAATGTTGGGACAATATTTTGATTTTTGTGCTTTGCAGATTTGTAATATACTTATATAATGGTTTTACTGCTCTTGACGTCATAAATAGGCGATGCTATTGTTGATATACATTCCCATTCTATATAGTTGCTGACGACTACCCCTGACTTGTCAGCCGGAGATATTCTGGTTTAGTTCAACATGAATATATATTATTCAATTGTATATCGAAGTTCTGTACCTCCCAGAAGCTCTTCGTAATGGTTTTCGGAACTGACATAAAAGTTTAATCGATGCATACCTTAGAGAACCCATAATCTTTACCAGCGGATGCCATTGATTGGCAAGCTTCCGCCGCCGCTTCGTGGTCTTGAAATTCAATCACGGAGCAGAGCTGATCACGGCACTCGTCCTCCAATGCGCAAGACATCAGCTTGGAGCGGAATCGTTTCGCATAAGTTGAACTCGACCAGTTTTCTCTATCAGGGCGTATCAAATGAACCGACGTCATATCCCCAAACCGCGAGAATATTGCCATCACCGTTTCTATTTTAGCTAAATGTGCCGGGATGCCGATGACCAAAATTTCGCATTGTTGCAGAATTCTGAAATGTTGGAAACGTATGTTGCTCATAGAAGCTATACATCTAGGCACGCTATCAAAGAATTGTCACAAAACGTTTCTCATTATAAATATATAAGTTACGTGTGGCCAGTGGCTACAGGCCTAACGGGTATTTATATCGAGCTACCGCTGCAATGTAAGTTGTATTTTTATCTTACTCTGGGATTCTAACGCTACATCCACGCGAAATATGTTTGGCGTGTCTATTAAATCGATTGGCCTAATATAGTTACAAGCTACACAATATTAAAATCCAGGATATCATACACCTAGCAGTTCCTAAACCATTACCTTTTGGTGTTCCATTGCACTTCTGCTATCCTTCGGACTTTTGTGCCTTCGCGGTTTACCTGCAGAAGTTTTGATTTACGCAGGGAGTAGGCTGTTATCCGCGGGTCGGAAACCATCTTGCGGATCTGTAACGGAGAGATCGTAAGATGAATTTCATGATTCATTATAACCTACTAATGTTAAGAATATAGAAATTTAAAATCTGATTAGCTTAATGGCAAAACGATCGTAGCATTAGTCTATAAACATTGTTGGAAACACTCAATATTCCCCGGAAATGGTGACTGACCTTTTTAAAATTTGTAATAAGTCTCATGCTTAGGTAGCCTTCTCTCTTTCGGCGAATTTGTCTGAGAAAATACGCGTCTCTCGCCAAATAGTCATCCGAAAAATAATATTCCACCTGTAGAATATACGAAAATAGACATTCTCTTTTCAACTATTGCAGATTATCGTTGGATTAACCAGCGTAGACATACGACATAGTATATACCTGCTGAATAATAGCTAGTTGTTCTTTTAATGTTGGTAATTCCCATCGTTGCAGAGTGGAATCAACTGCAACTTTTTCTGAAATGGCACGAGATAGGGATGAGTCTGTGAATAGTATACAATGTTATGAAGGAAAAGTGCAGAGGAGTATACAATCCCTCCCAAATATTCATTGTAGGAAGGAAAACGAGGTATATACTGGTTGCACAAAACTGCTACAGGTGATACTGATACATGCACCGCCTACGATCTTCGTTGTTCAACATATATATAATTAATATTGATGAATGGTGTGTTATTATAAGTGATTTTAATTGGTGAAATATACATTTACAATCACTTAGTGAAAGTTTATTGTGTGAATATGGTGCATATGCTTCAATACGGAGTTTGGGCGATAACATTTCTTAATATAGTCAAGCTAAGTGACCCCTCTTGATACCAATAAGTAGGCTACATATGGGCCCGTGACAATATAAGAGACGTTGATGTGGCTGCTTACAAGATGATTTACACAAATATGCAACATTAGTCCCGGGAATTTTTAGTGATACCATTCCATATAATCGGATTAATATGGGCACTGAGCAGCAATATAAAATATCCCCAACCACTGAAGCATTTAGCACTTCAGTCGGCTTCAACTTAATCATGCCGTCGACATCGTTACACGATGACACAATATATTTTTTATTGACCTGCCGCACAAAAGTACCTTAATGCTTGATATAATTGAGGGGGTATGATGAAAAGCATCGACATCTACCTCACTTTCATTTTATATACGGCATCGCTCTTACCCTCGTGCAGACAAGATTTATTTGACGTGCTGGCGGACGAAACAGAGTCATAGGAGCACGACCTCGAAATCGAAGCGCACGATTCTACTCCTGAATCGCACCCTCTGTTATACGACGGCCTCCAATAATTAAATTTTGAATTCGTCTCATCGTTAGGTACGTCATCGATGTAGAGATATTTGCGAAACGATTCTTCGATCGGTCCGTTGTGATTATCTACCATTCCGCTACAACGACTCATCGGCCTTGCAATTTCATTCTCTGTTGATAATTGCTTTCGCATAAAATGGTCTTCGTTTCTATATGTGCTTCTTTCAAAATCGGCGGAGAACTTGTTCTTCCAATGTATGTTTTTGCGTACTTCCCTTCTACACCCACTATCCATATCAACCGCTACTGGAGCAGACTATATATCAGAAGATCAAGGAAAATAACTCCTAGTAAGATGGACTGTTGGTTCCCTCAACATCAACTTGACAAATACCTGCCTGGAAATCAAGACGATACTAGTTGTGAAGTTTCTTATGATATGATATCTCAGATTAGAAACACTCGATACGCTCTTGCCATTCTTCATCATTACCGAACATCTGCAATTTAGAACTCTCCCGTCGAAGCAATTATCGACTTTGGCATGGGAAGGGAAATATATCGACATTGGACTTGACTATTTTAGAAACTCAATTGTATGAGAAAGCCTTTTGTTTTTCTAGCACTTGAAGATTTGTTTTATCTTTCTGAAATAATCGCATACAATAGAAATGAAACCAACGTTACGCGTAACGTTCCATTTGGAGAGTGTTATCAATTTTTGATTTATTGAAGTTGTAAAGTGGTGAACAAATTAATTATGATGCAGCTGTGCAGATAAGTCATATCCAATTATCATCACTGCGTTCAAAGCTCTTTTGAATTCTCAACAAATTGCTGACATTACCCCTGACGAGTTTTATCCGAAAATATTTGGGTTTATTTCAATATACATATATGATATATTGTTCAATTATATATATACCCAGGCCAACATATGGATATGTATCGTAACAGCATTTCAAATACACGCTCCCCTCAATTTTACGCATGGCGGATGTCGCGCTTATAAAAGGAAAGCAGTCGCATCATCTAATCCTAACAGGTCAATGTTCTGGATCAAGAAGCCGTAGGTCGAACAATACGCGTCGTTATCAAGGATAGATATCCCTGGACGTTATGTACGCCATTGTCACAAAATTGGAATTTATGGTAAGTGCGTAGTAGGCTACATAAATTGTGTTCTAGGTAGATTGCGTATAACATCATTAAGTTGTTACCCCTTCGAAACGGATATAACCTGGATTTTTTTCAGTTCAGTTTAATACCAATTGTATCAGATCAATACACCACCAAGATTGGAATAAGTATCGCCGTTTATTAAAAATTTCATCATTTCTAAACTCAATAAGACTGCGATACAATGAAAAGATAGGAATGTGTCGAAACTTGGAGTAGTCTTTGAAATCAGACACTCACACCCGGGCCTGCGAGATGTAAAGAGGGGCTTGCACAATGCACATTGCACACTGTGCACTGTGCAGTGTGCATTGCTCAGGCGCACAAGGTGGCACGGAACGCGAGATCGGCATGTCAGGTCGTCGTCGTTTTGACTGTTCCGAGATCCGCCTATCTGCTCATTACATCATCATCATCATTGGTTTATTAGCAATTTTATCAGTTCAATACACCACAAAAATGCGATACAATGAAAAGACAGGAAGATGTCGATGCGACAAGGAGTAGTCTATGGAATCTAACACCCACCTTGGCCTAGGCGATGTAAAGAGGAGGCATGCACACTGAATAAAAGTAAAGAAGATAGTATAGAAGAAGAATGCGACAAGAAATAGGGCGGCATGTCATGGGAAGCGAGATCGATAGGTCAGTCGTGGTCCGGTAATCTTGAGGATGGACTGTATTTATTTAGTACATCGCATTGTGTCGTGTATTGCGCATTTCCCTTATTGCGAATTTCGTGTTGGTAGGCCTATCTTGAACCATAGATAATTAACCTACGAAGGCTAGTTATCTATGCTTGAGCGGAGTAAAATAATAGAACAGCTGATCGCGATTATGATTATGACACCTTTAGCGCCAAAGAGTCATTTGATTGGAAGCAGAATAATTTTGGTACCAATGCAATGTGAAGATGTGATGATAATGTAATGATCATCAAATAATGTTTTTATACGCTCAACACACACAATGTACAATGCAAACAAAAGCGATGTAATGAACATAATTATATGAGCTGCTGAAACGACCAGTTGCGGTACCAATGTTACCACTAGAATTCGAATTTTTCCCAAGTTAGGCCATGAAAGATCCGAATGCCAGCCAAACTTAATATTGCATATCGCATGATCCGCCCCGAATCCCTTCCAAATCATAATCATGTGGAATACCAATGATATATGATATATTATATATATATCATTCGGAATACTCACTCCACTCTGGTCGTCTGTGAAAATCGGTCACGGGAGCGAATTGCGTATCACGAGGGCACGTGATGTGACGTCATGAACAAACAAAAACATTGAGCTCGCATGATCGCGCTGCGGTTGCCAGTAAACTCGCCCCAAAGTAAATTCGGCCCAGGCAAATTCGGCCATCACATCAGTAAATTCGGCCCACCGAGAATATTGTATTAAAACGTATTACCAACCGTTAACATGAATTAATTACATAATTATACTATTATTAAGTGATTTGGATGTCAGGGTATGCGTAGATCGCGTAATCACGGGAGATAGCGCGGATATTCACGGGGACCGAATTTACCGACGGCCGAATTCACCGGTCAATTCACTGGTTACTCGGTCAATTCTGCCCTCGGAGAATTTTGTATAAAAATGTATTACCAACTATTAATGTGAATTAATTTCATAATTATATTATTATCAAGTGATTTGGAGAACAGGGTATGCGTATAAATATATATATGTATATATATATGCCGATGTTTACGGGGCCAAATTTACCGGCAGCCGAATTCAATCGGTATATTCGGCCCTCGGAGAACATTGTGTGAAATTTTATTACGAACTAATAATGTGTATTATAATACATAATTATAATATTATCTAACCTGAACCCTAACATTAATCCTAACCCTAATTCTAGCCTAATCCTAAACCTAACCTAACCCTAACCCTAACCCTAATCCTAACCCTAACGCTAATCCTAACCCTAACGCTAATCGTAACCCTAAACCTACTAATAACTACTAACTAATAATGTGTAGTATATTACATAATTATAATATTATCAAGTGATTTGGAGGTTAGGGGTTAGGTTTAGGGTTAGGATTAGCGTTAGGGTTAGGATTAGGGTTAGGTTAGGATTACGATTAGGATTAGGGTTAGGTTAGGGTTAGGGTTAGGTTAGGTTAGGATTAGGGTTAGGATTAGGGTTAGGGTTCAGGTTAGATAATGGTATTGTAACTGTTGTTGTTACTCTGGCCCTGGCCGAATTTACCGAGGGCCGAATTTACCGAGGGCCGAATTCACCGACGGCCGAAGTGACCGAGGGCCGAATTCGACGGGCCGAATTTACTTTGGGGCGAGTTTACTGGCAACCATCGCTGCACGCATTACATTCTTTGTTGATAAGCAGGGATTTAACATTGGCAATAAATTGCGCGATAAGGATTTGTATTGGAATATTGTACTGGTAACTTGTCGGATTACCAAGATCTATGGATTACCAGGCAAGTCCTATGTACAGTATTCTTCTGGTTAATGGTTATGGCTTTCTGTTGACATGGGCGAATTACTGAGCCAGCGTGCCGTTGATACCGATTCTATTTCCGCATGTAGACTTTTGTGATATTTATGACTTCCAATAATAGTAACTCTTTTGAGGTACGAATCAGTCAGTCATTTTATCAGATAATTGCGATATAATGAAAAGATATAGTCTGAAGATGTCAAAACGTCTTGGAGTATAGTCTTTTAATCAGACACCCACCTTGGCCAAGAGCATGTTTATAAGAGGCAGACACACTGGATGAAAAGATATAAATGATAACATAAAAGGACTAGCAGGGATAGTGTATGCGACATATTGCAATATCCCTAGTTTTCATTTTTATCCTTTCATTAAATCGCTATCTGGTGGTGTATTGATTTGATCAACGATTAGTAAATGATGATGATATAGGTTCATGAGCATGAGTGTTATTCGAGTTGAATGGTGTTCATGCCAAATAAGCTCCCTGTACCTTCGGTACAACTGATGAATGTGTATCATGCTTTTAGTTTTGTATTAATTGGGCAAATAGGCAGGGTCAGGGCCACTTGACATGGATAGTTAGATTGAAGGCGTCTTCCCTTCGTCATTCTAAATTCACCAATATATATTCATCAATTCTGGCTCATGTTTTTAACTATTTTGATTCCTGAAACTCTATTTGTACCAAATTTCAATGAAATCCTTGGTGTTAACTTTTCTGTTGAAGCATAAATATGTTGGATTATAATTGTTAAATGCTCATTCATGGTAAAAATATTGTACATAAACTGAAATCTTGAAATCAAAACATGCAACATCTCAATTTATCTCCATTTCCTATCCCATACAAGCAAAGTCTAGGTTGTTACTGCATTTGTTAATTAAAGTTGTTTTTTTTGCAGGATGTCTATGAACAGACTGGAGTTTTCATAAACGTACCAAATGATGACGGGAATGGAGGTGACTTGCTACTGGGCGGATCTTTATACATTACTCAAGTGGTAAGTGCATAATATTTAAAGCTGCATGGGAATTACATGAGATCAATAGAATTTGGATAAATAATTATGTTAGTTTGATTTTTGCATGTTAACATTTCAACTTTACACTCACAGGGTAACAAGAGATATGTGAAATGGGTGATATACCGGGAACGTGAACCAAGTAAGGACGATTCGGTCACGTTGAGTGGGGAATCCAGCGCAGTTATGGAATCTTCGAAAGATCCCCGGTACGGAATTTGTAATGATTACTCTTAGCTCAGAAATAAAGAAGGAAAAATATGTATGAAAATTCATATATTTTTTCTGTCCCGAAACATATCATCAGTATTTAAAACTAATAATATGATGTCCATATTATCGTGTTAGACATACTCTTGGAAACCGGTTATGTAAATGTGATGGCTGGCATCTCCAGAAATATGATGTTTAGAATTTGTCATCCCAAAATGCCAGTAATCTTTCTTCATGGATAATTCACATCTATAAGAAGAATGTGACTTTAGATTTGATTATGCATTCATTCATTTCGCACATTCATTCAGTGTGCAAAATGTACAACTGCATGTACTTGGCTCATATTTATTATTATATGCAGACAAACCAAGTCACTTCTGATCCTTCGTATGTCTTCATTGCATTGCAATCTTGTGATGTTATGCATATGTGATGTTATGCACTATGCAGTGATTTTGAATCCGACAAATTTAACCGAACTTTGATATAACGATCAGTGCTTTCAATTAGACCCTCAATACTGATACTGAATTACATGTTGAATGAGCCTTCATATCCAGCTAATAGAAGTGAATACAACGGGATCATCACAGCAGTGAATTAAGTGGAATAATTTTCCAAAGCTATTTGGCCATCAAAACTGATGACTGTTTTATATGACCTGTAAATAGGCTATGCGGATTGCGAAAGTATGTAGCCATGATTGTAATAAATTTTGAAAGTTTTATCTTAAATTAACAGTAGGCTTGTAGAAAACTACGCTGTGAAAATTAGTTATGCTTGCTATACAATGTACAGGTTTAAGTCTACTGGCTGAACTTTTTCATATTTGTGTCTGCAACCGAAAAGAACACTGTCTATTCATGATATCAAGATGTTTAGTGATCTTATTTCCTTAACGGGGCAGAGAATTGAACACTTCGACTTCGGAATATCAGTCTATCGACCCCGAATGGACCCTCGTGAGTGACAACGACCAGATGGTTGCCTTTCTGAAAGTGGATCAAAACGGGAAGCAGATGAATCGGGGATCCCTTTCGTCCGAAGCGGAAGGGGCGGATGAAAATGCAACCAAATACAACATCTCAGTTGATTTGGTGCTGCTGGATTTTGTGAAACGGTAACAATGTTTTCTTTGACTTCAATACTTCGTGTTGCCAAATGTGGAAGGTATGCCAAAGAATTGTGACTAACTGCAAGGTCCAGTAGCTTCAAATTTTGAGATTATCAAACTTACAAAAACACATTTCTCTCAAAATGTGTAAAACTGACATGAGCTGCCATGATATCCACATGCTTAAATTATATATCCAACAAATATTAGAGTATTAACCACTAACACTTCTTATCGTTGACTGTATAATTACTTGGTACTTGTGGTGACTCAAAGCCTGGTAGTGTTTGCTCCTACAAACACCGACTTATTCAAAGTTGACTTACCCCAATTGGGTTGGTAAGGAAATTAGTGGTCATAAAACTGCATAGTCCCTTGCGTCAGATATCGTTCATTTATCCATTTGTTGGTAAATGATTAAACTAATGGTCATTGCTATGTATCATAGTTCCCTATACACATTGAAATCGCACGCAACTCTAATGCTGGATTTCTGAAATGATGTATCGCGCATCAGACATTTGTGAATATGTTAGGGATCAAGCTATCGACAGTGACTTATCTATTCGACAATTCAATATCGATGAAAGATAATAACATGACCTGACTAAGGCCTACTTATGTTCAACACAGCGGTACGAATAAGTTTCACTTGATGAGTAATAGTGGTTGTGATGATGATCAATTTTCCAAATCATGTCACTTAACTAATAGATTATGTCATGTCAGTGATGCTCAGACTGTATTACTGCGATAACTGCCAAGTTGAAAACCACTACAACGCATTTGAAGCCCCTTTTCTAGTCAGATATAACCAGACATGGTCAGTAACGAAGTAATTCAGTTGCGTGCTTGTTCTGACGTCTCTATACTTCTAATTGAGCACTAACGATGACGGCTTTGACCTCCTACTTGGTAAAATTTTGCAACAAAAGCATAAAATAGTAGATCTACACGAGTAACAAAATGTAGAGCTTCATGGAGGCACAGAACTTCAATATACAATTGAATAATATATTCATATTGAAATAAACCCGAATATTTTCGGCTGACACTCGTCAGAGGTCATCGTTAGCAACTAGTAGAGAACTTGAAAGAAAATTGTTGATGTAGGCCTACATGTTACAATGTTCTTTCCACTTCTGTTCAGCCGAAAATATTGGAGTATATTCCAATGTAGCCTATATATTATTCAAATGTATATTTTAAAAATGCAGGGAATCACTAATGTAGGATAGTAGATGGCATTCTGAAGTGATTCAGTTGGATAGTCTGCACGTCACTTTTGTTGTAGGTCAAGGAAAGGCTTGGCGTGGCCGAACGTCACAATATGGCGGAAGGACGGCACGCAGCTGCCCACGTTCCATTTTCATCGTAAAGGGTGTAAGCGATTCATCAAAAAGTTGAAGACGTACTGTTATATGCTGCCGTGAGTATTGCGGATGGTTGTTGTTAGGGTTGGGCACGAGGATTAGAGTACTCGCAAATCTGAATCGAGTATTTATTGTAATGATTCGCGTTGAGTCTTGATAATTCTATTGAGTACTGGAATTGTATGCTCCTTCCCACTTGAAGTTAATTTATCAAGGAGAATTATAGTTTGTATTCTGTTCTCCCTCTGTGGAAACCTTGAAAACACGATTGCTAGTATTACAGCATATGAATCATGTAACGCATTTGAGATGTCATATATTGTCAACCCAACAACATCGTCACAAAGTCCAATGAAATCTAAGTATAGTTTGAAAAATAGCGACTTATCTTTAACGTGATCTAGAACTTGCATTATTTACTTTGTTGTCACCTGAAAATGTAGGCCTACACGTTTGAATTCGATACCCGGATTGACTTACAGCCTAACACTAGAATCAGAATGGAATCTACTGGATTTTGGCCAGCTCTGGCATCAATTTATGCACTTATCTAAGAAAACATACTGGCGTTGATGCTAATGCGAATTTCTTTTACAAAGTTCCTCTACCGATCCGAATACGTTCCGATTGTCACACGATGACGACAACGCTATGACGCGGTCTTTTGACGAACTGCAGTTATTCGGAGGCGACAACGCTCGCATTGGCGACGGAAGAGCACTACAGGTATTGTGGTAGTTTTTTACGTTCCAGTTTAGGCGTTGTTTATTCGCTAACAAACATAGTCACTGAGAGCCTGGACCCCCAGGACAACATCTGATTTTTGAGCCCATGCTTATAAAACAGATGACTAGCACCTTTCGCATGCACTCGTGGTAGGCATATGCGCAAATCGTGTGTATGTAATATGTATATCATGAGTCGGAGAACGTTAAGGACAAAGATATATAACGTCCTATTCCACGAAAACCGTGGTGTATTCAGCCGATATTGAAAAGATACAGCATCTAGCTTGAGACGCGTTTCCATCACTTTGAAGCGTGTATTTGAACAGCTCTACATCTATTGCCACCCTCGGACACGAAATAGTCGCATCTGGGCACCTGTAAGCTATGAGAAATATTCCAATGTTTCCAGCATATTCGTCGCAGATTGAATTGCTCTGACTTAGCACGACAGTGGTGTAGCATGACTGAAATTGTTGATATTTATTTTACTTCTAATGGTCCATACCGATCTTTCTTTCAAAGTGTGCTATAGACTTGATATTACCGGGCAGGCTCTAGTAATCCTTTCATTTAGGATCCTTCGGGCTTCGCGCTTCGTTCGTTTTCCAAAGTGACAAACTTCATCCAAGACATGTTTGTCAGTGCCGAGAATCAGAACAGGCCGACTTGGGAGACGGCAGACGTGGTGCAGGACGAATCGGTGGAGGCGGGTTCCAGCCGGATTCAGATCAGTCACCACGAAAAGCAAAACAACGGGTTCGAAGTGATAACTTGCGTGAGTTACTTGGTAGTAGAAAGTTGAGTGATACAATGCACACACAACTATCTCTGAAAAGCTTCTTGAGGTACAGAACTTCAATATACAATTGCATATACTATTCAACAACTATCTCTGTGAACAGTGCAGGATATATTCGTACATTTCCAGAGGTGGTCAGTAAGGAAGTAGGCTGCTTTTTAAGTACTCATGTAGGTTTTGCCTTCTTACATTACTTTTCCTAATGGTTATGCTTTTGAACGATTTCTACTTCAGTTTTCAGTTTTTTACCAAAATTAGGTTTAGAAGAAGAAACTTTTACTTGGAAATCACTACTTCTACGGTCACTCCTGCTTTCAACTCAAAACCCAATTTGACCACCTCTGTACAATTGTAGAATGTTGTCACCTTAACAATGTCCCTGTTGCTGAAGGGTATCGTGGCGGCTTACTTCAAATTAAATATTCGCTAACCTTTGTGTTAGACTTTGCATTATGAGTAAATTTTCGAACGAATAAGAGAAATGTGACATAACAGATCATAGATCCTCCTTTCTGACAGATTGCCCTCTGTTTTAGCCTAAGATGCCCAAAAAGATGACGGGTTACCCGGGTTTTGGATCTGAAAATGTCCGTTTTTTAGTCAACACTCATAATATAAGGTGGAAGCGGGTATTTCGGGAATCAAATCGGAAAACCGTCCTCTTTTTTCTAGTCAACCCAATAAAATTGGTTGTATAAATGTGGTTTTCTATTCCGCTTCAAAGAGCTTTCTTGGAGGTACAGAACCTCAATAGTCAACTGTATATTGAAGTTCTGTACCTCCAAGAAATGTGATATAGCCTACTATTCAACTCTTCCGCTTCAGTAAGTTTTGAATAGTGTGTAAAAGTGTCCTCGTTTCCCAATCTCAAAATATGGTCACCATACGTAACATCTATATGATTTCAGGCTCAACTAGGACCGCGATCTGAAGATCCGCGGGGCCCACCTGTCACGAGCGCTGTACTAGACACACACAAAGATCTGGAGGGCAGGATTTTACGCGTCGACGAGCTGAAATTTGCAATTTTCAGCGGGGTGAGTCTCTAAGTCTAATTTGTAGTCGCGTGGTGGCCTGTGTGTTTTGGAGATGATGTGTGTTATGGAATTTGTGGCATATTATTGAGCTTCTGGTCGCCTTGATTATTCAAATTTGTATGGCAGTGATGATATGTCATAGGAACCTATTTGGTGATACAACTGGTACACTGTCCTAGTCACTGACGCTCCCCCCTGACATATTACAAATTTAGGGTATCGATTCGGAACTGCGTAAGGAGCTGTGGAAGTATTTGCTCAAGTATTACGAATGGGGTATGACGTCGGAAGAACTTTTGAGGAGGAGAAAAGAAAAAGAGTGAGAATTTTGATCGTTTCTCGTTGGCGATTTGCAGTCTTTTTCATCGAAACATTGACATTATTTATCCCGGGTTTTTGGCCTCAAAGCTTAGGCACAATGATTCCAGTGACTCGACTATATGACTCGACTCGAGTCAATTTTTGTGTTGACTCGACTTGTACTCGAGTCATTGAGCATGGCTCGAACCAAGTCATGTGACTAGAGACCAGGACGGCCAAGACAGACCTTTCATTGTGACTTTTAAGAATAGTAAAGCTACCACGTCATTGGTATTTCGTCTGTCAGTCCTGATACTTGAAAAATAGGGCCAGTAATTGTTAAGACTTGAGGAAAATTACGATATTATGAATGCGAGCCATTCTATATCACTCGAGCATAGTTGGAGAATGTGGGTTGAATTGAACTGAAAACTGAACAGTGAACATAATGACTTGGACACGGACACGAGTCAAAATGCTATGACTCGGACTCGACCCTTCACTAGCTGACTTGGACTTGGATTTGATTCGGTGGTGAATTGAAAATGACTTGACTCGACTTGACTCGAGTCAGGTCTATAAAAGATGGATTGACTTGTGACTCGGAACCTTGTGACTTGGTTACGACCCTGACGTTGATCATTATAACTCAAAACATAGGTATAAACATCCATTGATACCAAAGTTTAAGCTCACAAAGCATCTCTCTCTAAGTGGCGTTGAAATATGCAAAAATGTCTCATCTTACCTTCCTCTTTCCCGCAAATCTACGCACACTAGTGTGAGTGTCATATCTGTGATGTCGTGACTCGTGATTGACCCACAGTGTTGTCACAAAGTACAATGAAATAGGTATGGTCGGAATAATGCCATTGCCAAATAATATTTATTGTGATGTAGAGTTGGCATTGTATTCTTTCTGGTAGCATGAAAGTGACATATTTGCAACTTTGCACATAATCCATACTGTTGTGACGACATAATAAGTTATAACCGAATACGCGACTAGAAGTGTAACACCGTACTTTATTCAAAATCAAATCACTCGGCTTCTCAATTATTACCAGTTGTTAACAAATCAAAACGGTACCAATTTTGACGTTGGGATGTTGAATTGTCACGATTACCATGCAAACAGTTGTCAATATACAAACCTGGATATTTTCGGCTGACACTCGTCAGGGGTAATCGTCAGCAACTAGTAGAGAATTGGAAAGAACATCGTATGTCAACAATCGTATCACCAAACATGTCAATATCGACAATTTCTGTCTCAGGGAAGATTATTATCGGATGAAAATGCAATGGAAATCCATCAACGCCGATCAGCTGAAAAGATTTTCGACATTAAGGTACGTTTTTTGCTGCCGTGTTATCGAATAGCGATGTTGACTGCTGCTGGTTATTGCAGGGAAAGGATATGTCTGATTGAAAAAGACGTGATCAGAACGGACAGGACGAGGACGTTCTATAAAGACGACGATAATCTCGGCTTGAGGCTGCTGTCGGATATACTCAAGACGTACTGCATGCACAATTTTGATCTCGGTAAGATCGATAGCTTTGCGGATGTGTTTCATGTTAGATGTTAATCAGATACGTAATGCACAGGTTACTGTCGTTCAGGTTTTTGATTTACATGAAATGATTTCATTTCCGCAGAAGCCCTTTACGTGTGATGCTTTTATGATAAGTTGACTAACTTGTTACTATAGCATGCTAATCAATAAGCCGTTCAACCTCTGAGCTTATTAGATGTTCTTGGCTATATTTACTGCATTGCTGGACCGTCCACTGAACCATCGGTACTCCGTACACTGCAGTGAACTTGATTTTGAATGCTGATTCGTTTATTCAATCATAATGTGGTGGCGTTTACCAACTTGATCTCCGAGCATTATGAATCAGTGCGTTTTCTTTATTGTAACACCATGTAACGCAAAATGTTTTCATGAGTTAAATCTCGTATTTTCTGATTTAGTATGGCCTAAATCAATAAATATAAGCAGACAATGATTTTAACTTAGGTTTTGACTATGTGAGATTAATTATTATTATTTTTATTAATGAATAAAATCATGTCTTTTGCGCCACCAGTATATAAATTTGATCAACAATTCAAAATAATCGATTAAATTTAGCAAAGACTCATAAGAGTGTAAACTGAAAATGATATATCTGAAAAGCAAGTAGTTTCAAAAAGTTATTCGTAGATGGCTACATTCAAAATTCTGTAACGTATCTTTGCCACCGTCATAAAATGACTAACGACACTACAGAGAGGTAGAATCTGCAAATACAGATTCATATTCATATTGTGTGATACGATGGTTGATATGCAATTTTCTTTCCAACTCTCTACTAATTGCCTACGAGTGTCAGTCGAAAATCCATGGGTTCATGTCAATATGAATATTCTATACAATTGTGTAGTGAAATTCTGTATCTACAAGAAACTCTTCAAATATATTCAGAATTAAGTTAATGTGATTTATGGATTTGATGCGGTTCTTATGACAATATCACTGATAAAAATGCTGCAAACTTGTCCCAAATCTGCTACTTTTCAATATCCAAATTGCGAGAAGTGAGAAGTTTTGCCTGAAAACTGTGGTAGAAAAGGAAGCAGTCTCAAAGCGCAAGAACTTGAGTAATTAGTGAAGAATAAGTATTATATGATATATTGAAATAGATATTCCCATAACCCCGATTGTCCTGGCAATCTATCTGGTTGTAAAACCCTGTTCCTCTATGTTCAATTGAGTCTATGTCATTACAAATACCATCATTGTATGTGCCATTCTGGTGAATTGAAAATACGGAATCCTGTAAATGTTCCACTTTCAGGTTACGTTCAGGGAATGAGTGACCTTCTGTCGCCGATACTGGAAGTCATGGAAAACGAAGTCGATGCATTTTGGTGTTTCGTGGGATATATGGATCTCGTGGTAAGATTTAATGCTGTACGGTATGAGTGAAGTTGGTTTTGCTTCTGCATACTTGCAATACACAATCCTATGTTAATGTTCAGCTCCAAGACAGAGCTGGAGGGTAGTTTTTACGTACAGTTGATTTGTTTTCATGCAGATGTGTTCAATAATGTAGTCTTGCTACTTTTGGGGGGTTCTCAGGTGGATTTTGTATACTCCCACTACATACTCGAGGGGTTATCATGTTTTTAGACTAATTCCACTCCTACTTGAACTTTCAATTAAATTACTTTTTTACTGCACTTTTAATTTTGAAAAGCACAGTTGTTCTGCTTTGATCGTAAAGACTGTGCTTATGCTGTGAATTTGTCATAAAAACTGTATGAAATAGCCCATGTAACACTGTGACTGACTTTATTTTCATAGATTGTATCTATTTATAGCAGGGCTGGCCAACCATTTTAGCCAAAGGGCCACATTCAATTGACAAACTTTTGGGCGGGGACTATCCGCGCCAAGCGCGAAAATTTTTTGAAGTTCATAGGTCAATAATATTGTCACTTGACTATATTGCGGGCCTGTTGTATATCGCTGGGCTAAGTTTGCGAGGACTGGGCTATTCGGCGCATGGACATATCGAAATCGAAACCTGCGACCAACATGCGTCAATCATATCGTGCCTACGTTTCATAGGCGACAGTCTTACTGCGAGCGCAAATGCACGGTCGCATATGTTGAACGACACTTTGTCTCGTAATCGCGAATATAGTTCGACTCAATCTGATACATTAGGTGTTCTTCCATTTTCGCAAATTGGCAACAATATTTAAAACAAGAAATCGAGTGACAACATATTGCACTAAGCTTGTAGAAAATTTTTAGCTTTGATAAATTTATCGCAAATTATTCTGCTTTATTGTAGTGTACAAAGATCTACCAATATGTGAATGGTTGATGGATCTGTCAATGCTTCGGAACTGATATTTTAGTCATCACATCTCAAGTGTTGCGCCCAGACTAATCAAATTTTTGGTTGGCCTTGCAAGTTCACAATCTGTGCAATCCATTTTGATGATATTAGAAATTTCGGAAATTACCTCGCGGGCCACTCAAAACCTTCTCGCGGGCCAGATGTGGCCCGCGGGCCGCAGGTTGGCCGGCCCTGATTTATAGTGTCATTAGTCCTTTTGCGTTAGTCGCGAAGATACATCACACGATTATCAGGGTATGGCCACTGCTAAAAGTATTCGACCAAATCTTGGAAACTGCTTATTTGAGTACATTTCAAACCTTTGATTTGTTACTTACACTTGAAGAAGGTTTGACATTGGATTGGTTATTGAAAATTTACGGCATTGCTTCCACTTGTACAATGCTGACTGCTTGACCAACGTCACATGCCACCTCATTTTGTCGCTTGTTATTTTATATTCTCTTTTTCTACTTTTCATTCAGCGTACATGCCTCCTTTTTACATCGCCTAGGCCAGGTGGGTGTCTGATATCAAAGGCTTTACTCCAAGTCGTTTCGACACCTTCCTATCTTTTCATTGTATCGCAGTCTTGTGGTGTTTTGAAATGATGAAATTCTTGATATACTGATACTGATTCTCCAGTTTTACATTACAATCGCGTTTGCAGCATCACAACTTCGAAGCGAACCAAGCGGGTATGAAGCGTCAGCTCGGCGAATTGAGAGTTTTGTTGCAATTTATGGAGCCGGAACTTTGGGATCATCTCGACACGAAGGAATCTTCCAATCTTTACTTCTGCTTCCGTTGGATGCTGATTCATTTCAAGAGAGAATTTTCGTACGAGGACATACAGTCTCTGTGGGAGGTAATGTGTCGTTGCGGTTTTGATTATTGTTTCAATTTTAATCTGGTACATTGATTGTTCCAGACAATGGTTAGGGTACAGGTTAAAAGGCAGGTCCTCCTAACCCTAACTTGACATCACATACGGTAGCCCTAATTCTAACTCCTCCCAACCATAAGCATTGTCTGGGAAGAACCATGGAATCATCCATAATCATTAGTAATGTTCAGTTTCCATCTCCTTCAAAGAAATCTCATAATTATATAATAATAATTTTACTATTAATATTTTATTTATTCATGATTATTTCATTTTAACATTTTATTATTATTATGTGACTTTATATTTCCGAAATTCAGTCTTACCCTAACCCAACCTTAACTTTAACCCACATGCTGTTGTGTCATATGCTCATATGTCCACAAACTGATAGTGGTACTTACGGCATTCGATAGCATTTCTTGATTTCATCACTTCATTCAAATAGCAAGCATTCACTTGATGTCAAAGTTTCATCATGTTTTCAACCTGTAGTCATGGTGGTGTACTTCATGAAACGTGAATACGGTATGCTCTTTCTCTTGGTGTGTCTTATAAAGAGTTGTTCCAAAGCATGCGAAAGCGAAAGCATGCTACCATAAATATAGTTTCGTCGATGATATTTGAGTTCAGCGCATCCAACCATTTTTTCACACGCATTTTTCACATACATTCATAGGTATTATGGACCGGTTTGCCTTGTCACAACTTCCACTTGCTGATCTGCCTCGCCGTTTTGGAGACGGAAAAAGAACAGTTGATGCAACCTGATTGCGGATTCACGGAAATTTTAAAGGTGACTTCAACATTTAACTCAAATTTTTTCATTTCTGCATTTCAATCAAAATGAATATGAATGTTTGTGGTAGCTTGTATCTTCTTGATAAATATAAGAGTTTCACTGCAGTCATTGTCAAAAAGTGTGCAATAGTATTGAAATCGAAAAGTCTTCTTTGTCATTCAGCTTTTACTATGAAGTGGATCAGTGTTCCTGATCATAGTTTAGTTGTAGTTTTACGCCGGACACCCCTCTGCTGCTACCCTGCCTATTTTCCCTGGCCTGTGACGTGACGTCAGTGTCTGGGGATTGGCGTGGTAGTTACTATTGTGATTTGAACTAACCCATGTCAGTTGCGAGGCCAGTAAAGTGATCTAACCACCAACCAATCTATGCTATACATTGAAATAGAAACAATGTTGAATTTTTGTGGGTGAATGTTTTGGAAGCAATAAAGCACTAGAGAAATTGGTCTAGCAGCCTACACACAACACTTTGATGCCGTACGGTACAATTTTAGAAGACTTTTATCGATTGACATCCACCATCTCTATTTTTCTATTGCTGTGTTCATCAGCAGTCTACACGTTGTAAATCTGATGGAGGATATCTATATGATTACCAGTGTATTGGCCCCTAATCCTAACCTAACCTGTCCTAACCCCTAACCCAAATACATAAATATATACATACCAAGAACCAATTGCCGTATGTCACAATTCACTCTCATATTCAGTGAAACATTAATTTTCGAATTTATCAATACAATATTGATGCATCACCGTCATAATCATATTCGTTGTTATTGTTACGTTTTAAAAACCAAATTCACCGAGAGCTGAACTCATTGGCAACCATCTGCATCGTATGGAACTGGTAAAACCGACATTCCATTTCATTAACTTTGGATGCAGTCCCATTGATATGTGCTAGACCTACCGTTTTCAAAACTTGAATCAATGCGGTGCCTTTGACAGCACATCAACGATCTTTCGGGATCGATAGACATCGACCGCACACTTCGTAAAGCTTACGGAACCTACCTGCAATTGTCGGAATGCAAGAAGGATTTGCCGGACTACGTGCGGCACATTCTGGGAATGTCGGAATAACGAACGTTCGGTCGTTTCTCTGTGATTGTGCGCGAGACACTGCTGAGTATTCGCGAACTGCGGCATTTTGTGTCGATGATGAACTTACTGCCGAAACGTGAACTCCGAGATAGACTACTCACGCTACTGATACAAACCTCTTCAGTTATGATACTGGGACAAAGAAATATTTACGTGTAAATTCCCAGACTGTGATTTTGATTGTTGCAATACCAACGAGCTGCTTCATTGGTATTATGTTTTCAAACCGAAATTGGCTGTGGTTGGTCGGTAGAATTACCTTCAGTATCGCGAGGCCTTATGGAATCTAGGCATGTCTGCCCGGCTGTGTTTTTACAGTGTTCTCTTGTGTTGGTGTAAAAAAATATTCCAAGAATATGCTACTATTTACTAATGTGGCAAAATGGAGTAGCTTAGTGATTCGAATCCAAGTTGAGTATTCGAATCCCGCCTATTACCATGGTTACCATATTTTGGAAATCTGAAAAGAGGACACTTTTTCAGAATTTGCAGACTTGTAATTGTAAAACCGGTGGAAAATCCTGAAAAAATAGCAAATTTTTCTCACTTCGTGGTCGGTTGACTAAAAAAAAGGTCAACTTTCTTGCTTGTATAATACAGATTTTCCCTTCACATTTTCAAGTGGTTGACTAAAAAAAAAAGTTCATCTCCGGCTCAGCTCCCGAAATACCCGCCTGAGCGTTACTTCGGTGTTGATTTACGGCATCTCGGCCGATTTTGGCCGTAAATTTGACCTAAATTCTCAAACAAGAGGACAAAATCTCAAAAACGAGGACATTTGGGCGTCCTCCGAGGACGCTTTCAAAAAAGTCAAAAAAGAGGACAAATCTTCTTAAAAGAGGACTTATGGTAACCCTACTATTATAGCATCACAACAGTAATTATGATGTTCAAGTTAAAATATGTATATTATATTTTGAATGAGTATCTTAGAAGAACAGAACTTCAATATACAATTAAATAATACATTCACCCTTCATATTGAAATAAACCAGGATATTTTGTCAGTTTCAGTGTTGGTCACAAATTTTCGGGTTCATTTCAATAATATGAATGTATTGTTCAATTGTATGATGATTTTTAAGTTCGAATACGGATTGTTTTGCTGCCATAGGGAAAATGATGCCTGATCCTGAATGATCCAAAATAATTTCGAGTTTCTGAACCATGACTATTTCGTAGCGCTTTGTTGACCATTGCGAGGGTCGATCATTGCTTGACACAGAAATCGCTGTTCTCTGAATATTCATAGCTGTTTGTGACATGTTTTTCGTTGCTAAGATACTCTTAACGGAGATTTCAAGGCTCCAACGGTTGAAATGAAGTGTTGAAACTATGTTTCAGTTTATGCGAAAGAGTCTTTTTTGTTTTGGAAAAACTCGACCTGCATTCGGGTACTCAAATCGTTGTGCCCAACGGATATAAAATCTGTCACAAAATTATGTCTGAACATATTTTGATTTTCTGTACCATTTCAATGTAGGGTCGTGAAAATACATTGACAGTAAAAGGCAATGGCCCACCTGCTTTCTCACTGCACTTGACCTGCTTGTACTTGCAATTATTTCTGTTAAATTCGTGTTTTGTTATCCATGAAGTAATAATGTCGACAATATAAGCATGCGAATCTGGAGATGGAATGTATTTTACGCTTTTTCTGATTTCTTATAAGCTGAAAGCTTGATAAACCAGCATTTTCGTGCAGACTTGATTGACTATTTTTAGCTCTTCAACTGATAATGTGGAGGCAAGAGATTTGTTTAGTGAAGTATTTGTTTTTACTGCCATTGGCTTTTTTATTTTTTTTAATCGATAAATCCAAATAGTCAAAGGAATAAGATGTTATATAATTTTGTCCTTGATGTCTTTGCGGCATTCACAATACATAAACACTATCTGTGCAGATGCATTCGATGAGTGCATGATGTGCATATGCCGGTGGACAAGTAAGGCATAGATATAGCCTTGTAGGGCTTTCGAAGTCTTGCACCACCGCGCTAGGCTATCCCGGAAATGTCGGGAAGCTACAGATACCAGTTTTACTGATCAGATCAGGTCTGACCCGGCCTGGGATTTGAACCGACAGCCAACCGATCAAGAAGCTGGACTCCTCAACATTTCGCTATCGTGTCCGTTAACGTTACAAGACATTGAAAAAATTGAGTGAATGTTGCAAGGAACATTTATGTCATTGATTCGATAAAATCAAAAGTGAAGGAAGATCTTTCATCTCATTGATTTCATCAGGTTGACTTTCTTCTATGATAGGGTGCAACATTATTTTCTTACAGCCATAAGCTGAGGGAAATTGACAATTGACTGACATTTCAAAGTTTGTGCTTTGGTAATAACAACTGCTGATATTGGGAGGTTTTACTAAATGGACAAAGGTTAGTAATGTTGATGACACCTTGTTTTTCTAATGTACTGTTTGTTATGGAGAATTATATTACCAATTGAAGTAAATGGATGTGATATTTAGCATCGTGTTGCAGTTGGTGGAAGGTTATTTCGTGTCTGATCCATAAGATTTGAAGAGCTTGTTATCTGAGACTAGACTTGATTGCTGTCAAAATATCATTCAAATTTCTCAATCCACACTTTACATCTTATTTCTGGCCTGTCTTCTGCCAAATCATTTTCAGTCGGCAATATGCCCAGCCGAAGAATTCTTTCACCTTTGATCAAGTCAATCAGGTCTCACAACATTTGAAGAGATTCCATTATGCAATTGCTGATTAGGATGATGTACATACAGTAGTGATGTGTAATTATGTTTTTAAACCAGAAGAATGATCTTTCATCTGGATATTTTCTTTGCAGCAAAAGTTAACAACTGCGTATCTATTCTGGTATGATCTTTATCAAGCTCATCAATTCTGCTTTGGGAGTATGCGTTCTGGATGGATGCAGTAGAAATACGCTGTGAAGATTCGTTTTCTTTTTTTTGGAATATCCTTCAGTTTTCGTTCTCAAGAGGAGTGGCGAGATAGGTCAGTGATGCTATCCACTATCAGTACATTACAGTAAACTTTTACTGAGGGGTCAATGCTTTTCTTTGTTGAAGCTAATTGTATTGTATTTCAAATTTCAGTTATCCTGCAAAATGATGTACTCAGTATGAAGATATCAAAGGAAAGAAATTGAATTCAGGTAACTGAAGTCTTGAAAAATCCCGTATAAATTGTGAACCCAGAGTAATCAGTGTCACCTAATAATCTCATTTCGAAGGATGAAGGTGTTTCGGTGTTTCCAATTTAGTGCTAATCAGAAGCTTTCTGCTTCTGTTTGAATTGTCGTTGGAGGCTTGTACAATATACGCCATTGTACAGTACATATACAAATTTGTGCGGGTAAATGATGATAGTTGTGTCCAATATCTGGTGATGGTTATTCTCTCACCAATTTTAGTAGTAATCCTAGTGCCAATTATTAAATT
The DNA here is from genome assembly GCF_051294905.1 of Botryllus schlosseri. Classification (NCBI taxonomy): domain Eukaryota; kingdom Metazoa; phylum Chordata; class Ascidiacea; order Stolidobranchia; family Styelidae; genus Botryllus; species Botryllus schlosseri. The sequence continues at coordinate 4,504,533 of NC_137243.1, read as the reverse complement.
GAAGCTGACGGACAGCTTCAAACATTTTATGAGTTCTGTGTCATGAAGACATTGCTAAATCACTTATATGAACCAAATTTTGGTGGACTTCTCTTATTTGGAGGAAGCAATACTCTGTGATCATGGAAAAGTACTCGAGGTATCTAATGAGGTATCAGTATCTACTGTATAACTATTGTATTGTAAATCCTCATTTTTTTCTGTATGAGTATTTATTGGTTGCGTCAAATCAGTATTGCAATAGCAGTAGGGGAGACCGGCGACAAATGTAACTATGGGACAACTGTAACTAGGGTAGGGTTGCCATACGTCCGGAATTTCACTGAAAAATCTGCGTCCGGGAGGAATTTCTAAAATATGCCTAAATGTCCGGAATTTTGCAGTCTTGAAGCAGGCTCAAAAGTTTTTCTAAAATCAACATAAACAATATTATTTTCAAGCAGATTTATGCTATTCAAAATTGTTCTTCGCGCCGCGCGCGAGTTAATGCAACGTATAATGATATTAGTATGGGCAGCAGGCACCACCCTCTCCAAAAAATGCAATAAAAAGTAATATAAATAACCATCATTTATTGAAATAAGTCTGATAGGAATCGCAATTATAAGCTAACGGTATATTCCTAAAGCTGGTTAAGGCCGATTGGATGCTTCAATCACAGACAGTGGTTCCAAATCGTGGGGTTGTTCGCCTTTATCTGGGGATCGCGATGACGTTGGACGTAATCAGCTTCCTAAAGGCCGTGCCGTGAGTAAGTTTGGGCAAGCTGAATTTTTTTAGTAATCAGTTATCAAGTTTTAACCTTTGCCGCGGAACATTTTCAAGTGGGAAATGAGGTCGCGACCATAAAAGGTTGGAAATCACCGGATGTGCAACCTGCTGATGCATTTTATAGTAGCCTAATATATGGAAGAATCAATATTATTGACAGAATTCATACATAAAATTTAACAGCCAAATGTATATAGTAAGTGCTCAACAAGTTACATCGACTATCCTATGGTGGGCCCAAGATCAGTGCTTTGTGGGCGGAAGGGGGGGGGGGGAGAAAAATGTTGTTTCGGATCTAATTAAAACACATATACAGATAGCCCACCGGCCTAACAGTATAGCAGGACTGCCAAACACAATCCTGACAGGCCAGACACGGCCCGCCAGATGATTTCATCCGGCCCGTGGAGGAATCTATTGCAGACCCTAGCAAGTAGCAATCACCAGAGCTCACATTACAGATGGCCCAATTCATGACCTATGTTCCAGTGTTGGGATGACTCGAGTCATGACTTGATTCGAGTCAGACTCGAGTTAACTTTTTCGTATGACTTGACTTGAGTCGAGTCACTTTGCAAAAATGACTTGACTTGACTTGACTCGGCGCTTCAGAAATGTGGATTGACTCGTGACTCGGAGCAAAATTTACGAGTCAATTTCAAGTCATCAATAAGTAAATGGTGTCGACTAAATCAATGTATCATGTGTAATTGTGTATGTTCGGATAATTCGCGATACGCCAGTGACACTTGTGACAGCAACCAGTCTTTCACTTATTGTACGATCCACTTCCACTGGTCCTCCATTGTTATATCATAAATAAATTGGCCGCAACTGAAATGGTCGCAGCTTACGTCGTTGTAGACGTTGTTGTAGTAGTAGTAGATTAATCTAATAACTGTTTCCAAGATGGAGCAGTGCTTACATTGCGCAGTGCTCACCTTTACCTACCCTCTTGAATGTGTTAAATCTAATGCAGTTTATGCATTTATATTCTTACGGATGTGTAGATGGGTATTATTGTACCATACCAATTTACCCACCAAAATTCTCACGTATTTTATTAGCAGTTCTACGTGTGCGTGTGCGATACAGCGCATTTTTGTATATTTATTGTATAAACTTTATTTTCGTTATTTGATTCAAGATAATTAATCTTTCACACAGCTGGCAAAATATTATGACTTTGAATCATCACTCATACTACGAAAATTCAATTTGACTTGAATTGTGACTTGACTCGTGACTTGACTTGACTTGACTCGACTTGACTCGAGTCACATTCGAAAATTTATTGACTTGACTTGACTCGAGTCAAAATCTGCAATGACTCGAGATGACTCCGTGACTCGAAGGTAGTGACTTGATCCCAACACTGCTATGTTCCACTCCATTCCTGTATAGTGTATACAGTCTATGGACAATGCTTTGCCAGTGTGACGTCATATTGACGGTCAATGAGTTACACCTAATTTTTAAAATCCGCTAGTAGGCGCTAAAGAGTGTCCAGAATTTGCTTCACAAAAATATGGTAACCCTAAACTAGGGGCAAATGCAGAGGTGGTCAAAGTAGTCAACAAAGCTACTCAAGTAGAAGTAGAAGTAGCCACGAAAAAATCTACTCAAGTACGAGTAGAAGTACTTCTTCAATAAGCAACCTAAAACTACTTGAAGTAGAAGTAGAATTGACTGACTTTAAATCTACTCAAGTAAGTAAGTAAGTAGTTTTGAAAACAGTCTTAATTCATTCGCAAGGAATGTCAAAAGCTGCGAATTGAGCCATGCGGAAGGTGCAGAGAGCTTGATTCATATTGATGCATCCCAGGAGGTATCACTTTTCGACAGAATAAGCATTTTATCGCATCATGGGATGCAAATTATAGTATTGATATAAAAATGCGATACTAACCCTTTGTTTACTAGAAGACCCCGTTTTAGCGAATATCATGGCATGGCGCCCTACCCCATATTATAAGGCCCCAAGTTTAGGCGAAGAGCAACACGTAGAAGTTGTATCGGATACAGTTTCATCACTTTGTGCGATTAGTATACGTTAATAACAAATATTGTGGATAGTAAAAGTTATATTTAGTGTAGCTTTATTTTCGGAAAAAAGAGTCATTCATTACTACACTTGCTTTTATGCTTCAACATGTATGTTCTGCAGACAAAAGAACTGAAATTAATTAGAACTCAAAGTATGATACTCGCAATTGAAAGTGAAATACAAATACCAGTTCTAAAAAGCGGAAACTATATTTCATTGTCTTTTGTCCATAAAGCTTCAAAGGTGATCTACTAAAACAGGGTAACGTTCAAAAAAGCCAGATTTTCCAGATTAGCAAGACACGTAATATGGGCTGCTAGATTACGATATGATTGGTAATTGCTAGATTGCGAAGCGGTAGTTTCAAACGTTATGGTGGGCCATATTTACTGTGATGAAATATTTGCTATGGGCGACAATGCGGTGTGAGCGGAACCAAGCAATCCGGTACCTAAATTATATTCACTGATACTTTCGTGAGAACGTAGGCCTATTTGTCACTCCATAACTACTGTGCGCTAGGCGCAACAAAATTCCTGGGCTTTACTTGACTTTTAGGAATATTAAATGTTGGTACTCCGTGAACACAGCCCCGGAATTCGTCAGGCTATCTTTCGTATTGGGGGATTAAACTACTTCTACTTGACAAACTGAAAATAGCGAAAGGTAAGTAAGTAGATCACAAAAGATTACGAAGTAGAAGTAAAGAAAATCAGATCTACTTGAGTAAGTACCAGAAGTAGAGGACCGATTAATCAGGTCCTTGCCAAATGAGCCTAGCGGTATATAGATTCGACCCGCAATATATGCAAGTTACATTATTATTGACTTCATATACTTTGAGAGATTTTCGCAGCAGTTGGGACCTGAGTGCACTGCACACTGACTTTTCATGACACAATTGTAATCGATTTTGGCGCGTAGTAGTATAAGTATTGTTTTCGCCGTTACCTAACAAATGGTTATTAACACAAAGTGGCCCGTGCTATGGTTCGTAAATCTCATGTGGCCCTTTGGCCGAAAAAGTTGGCCACCCCTGATATATACAGGCGATGGGCAATGCTTTGCGAGTGTGACGTCATATTGACGGTCAATGTGTTACACCTCATTTTAAAATCCGCTAGTGGGCGCTCAAGAGTGTCCGGAATTAGTTTCGCAAAAATATGGTAACCCTAATATAAGTACATCATAGTTTTACGCCTGGGAAACAAAAAGAAACAAGAACTTGTTACCAGGTGAATCACTCACAGTGATTGGATTAAAGTCTGACACGTGGTACTTAAGCCTTACGGGACACGTTTTGAGAATCGCCATAGACCAATAGTCAATATCAAATACGATAATTGCAATATGAAAAGAATAATATAGCATTAGGTTTCAGCAAATGAATAGCTCTATTGAGATCGATAAAAGCATGATTTAATCAGGTATGTATGGAGACATGACTCTCTCATTTGTCTTCTGTCATCCATCACTTATTCATCATCAGTCATGCTCATTGCTATATACCTGAAATATATTTCCACTCCTTATCAGTGTTGCATTTCGATGCGAAAATAAAGGTTCTGCTCAACACTTGGGGATGCAGGATATCACTTATCGTAATACTTGATGATAGTTTATGGATATTTTTCTGATCAGGTATTTATTTACATTGCTGGTTTATAATCCTAAAATGTTTAAACGTGGAGTACCTGGACGGGCAGAGAGTTCATTTTCACTGTCTCAACAACACAAAAATGAGCACGCAGATACACTTCTAGCTTCTGTACAAAGTCTTCGCCAAGATAACCTAGCATGTGACTTCATCATACATGTTAATGACACTGTATTCCCTGTGCATAAGCTTGTGCTGATTTCGTTTTCGGACTATTTCCGCACTATGCTGTTGAATGGAAATTTTGAAGAAACAAAGCAAGGAAAAGTTGAAATTAAAAATGTGGAGCCATGTGCAATGAAAGAGGCTGTTGAATTTATGTATACTGGTAACTGCTCCATCAGGAGGGATAATTTGAGTGCAGTGTTAAGCTGTGCCGATATCCTGCAACTGGACAAGCTTAAAGAAATTTGTTTCAAGTACATGATAAGTGCTGTGTCGAATGATAATTGTGTCTTTTTTATGCACGTAGCTGCAACCAACTCTAATACCAGTGTCGTTGATGAAATAGGAAAATATTTTTGCTCCCACCTCTTTGCTGTAGGTATTAGCGACGATTTCATGCAGTTGGAGTATGCGGATGCATCTAAATACATTCATGAGTATGGATTGAAGGACATTGAAGCGTGGAACGTTGGGCTGGCATGGATCAAGCATGAAGTTACAATCAGAAAAGCGCACATATTAGAGATTGTGAAACTTTTGCGATTGGTTGATTATCCATCGCATGAGTTACTGGAGTGTATGTGGAAAGAAAAAATTTTCAAAGAATGCCTCGAATGCGTGGATTTCATTCATCACAGACTTTTTATGGATATCAGTGATTTTGAACAAAATATAAAAACGGATAATTGTATATTTCTTATTCAGCAAGCTCGTCAATACAAGCATGATACTACCAGTATCAGAAAATTCATCATAAAATTTATGAAGAACCATCTTGGAGAACTCATGGCCTTGTCGGAGTTCTCAAGCCTTCACAAAGATGATGTTAAAGTCCTTATGTTAGCAGATGATACAAAATATTTATCGGAAACAACCAAATGGAGTGCGATACATAAATGGATGGCAGGCAACTTAACAGATACCGATATATTTGCTCAGTTGGTTAAAAGCATTCATTACAATCACATTCCCATTGGCTTCATCAATGATAATATTATTGACAACCCAATTATAAAAGAGTTGTGCTGTTACAAAGATGTACTGCATAGGGTGTGTGAACGTCACATACCATCTGCTGATTCAATTGCTGTGTTGAGTACTGGTGAACAAGACCTTCATGTTATGGATATGTTGACAAATCAGTTGAAGACGATTGGTCTTCCGCCATATTTCAATATTGAGCGTAGTGCTTTGATTTCTGTCAATGGAAAACTTTGCTTGATTGTAGACGAAGCCATGTATTTTTCTACAGGAGGCAACAGCTGGACGCAATTGATGGACATTCGAGATATTTATTTCGACACACCCATAACTGCTGTAGTTGAGTTGAACGACTGCATATACATTCTCAATAAGGATAGAACTTATGTGTATACCCCAATATCAAATAAGTGGTCATCCAAGTGTGGGTGTGGATTGGATGCATTTACTGCGACATCTTCAAATAAGTGCCTGTATGTTTTTTCGCAAGAAACTGGGATAATACGGAAGTGTAATCCTGCTTCGCGTCGCTTTGGATGGACCGTGTTTAGCCGTGTTGGTGAAAAATGTCTTTCTCATATCCTTTTCGTTAATGGAGAATTATATTTGACTGACGGAAAGAAGTGGATGCAATATTCAACGATAAACAACATATGGATTACAAAACTGTGTTTCACCTTTATTCCATCGAATTTCAAAAATCCGCTTGCAATTGGAGACAAAGTTTTATTCCTGTCAAATTCTTATACAGGCTTATCAATCCAAACTTTGGATCCATCTTGTGGCATGTCTTCTGCGAAGCTATTCTCAAAAACCAGATGTCAAATTATTACAGCATGTGCATTTCGCAGTGAATCCAACGAAGTATTCCAACAATCGAAGGGGCTGAAATTGGTATAAATTAATCTATCTCTTGAGGCGTGGTCTTGAAATTTGGGAACCCCCTATCCTTGAAAAATGATTATTCTGTTTAGTGTTGTGTGGTCCGTGTACCATATATACATAATAGCATGTGACATATGAGCATGTTGTTTAAATTTCAGGTTAGGGTTGGGGTTATAGTCGTTAGAATATATATAAGGGTTGATTTCAAGGTTAAGGTTGGGCTTAAGGTGAGTTTTGGGGTTATAAAGTCACATGATGAACCGATGCATGCTATAGTTTTCCGTACTCAACTATCGTTTTTCATTGTGTTTGTGGTCATATGTCGGGCAACCGTTTTAAGTATCATGCAGAATAGTGTGACATACTAGGCTTCAAAGTGATTAAGCCGTTTTTTAATCTTTAGTACTTGCAAATAAAATATGTATCTGTAGAAATTTTTTGTGTTATATTTTCATTGATTACTGCGGCATAATCGTACCACCACACACTGTACGATGTGATGCACAAAGCACAATGCGCTGTTATGAACAGATGAGGGCGTCAAGAAGACCAGGCGTGGTCTGTCAATCCCACAACCACCCAAACTGAATACTGAATTTCTTCCTCAAGATGACTGTACAATGCGTGCGGCATGAGGGATGCTATTTTTTTCACATTTCGTTGGCTCTCTTGTTAAATCATCAGGTTGCCTAAAAACTACCAAATTTAACTCAATTCCAACCCGTAGAGGTCAAGATTAACCAAATTGAAATTTCGGCCACTTTAAAAACAATAGTGTTTACGGTGGCAAATTTCATCACTTTCACGTATTCCAGGCATGCATGAAGAGGGATTGAATCATTTCAATTTGCTTGACCTCGGCTTCTAGCCTACTATTTGTACTTGAGCCAAATTTGGTGTTGAAAGTTTTTTATGCAACCTGACAATTTAACAATTGAGCCGATGAAATTTGAACAAAAAGTTTTTTATCACCCCTAATCCACAGTGGGCGTTGCACTCTGATAACATGGGCCACGCAGGCCAGTGTCGCATATGAGATGACATGTGTTAAAAGGCGAGGTCGATGTATCAGATCACGGTAATGTATGTATACTCTCGAGCGCTAATTAGTATTCATTCACTAGAACCATCTCCTATCTTGACTTGTATGTGAACAACTGAACAATGAACATGCCCGACGACTGTCGTATTTGCCAGTTCATGCGAGACGTTTTCCTCGGTATGGAGCTCAGATCAGAGGAGGCCAGCTTAGGAAATTGTGGGTGTGATACAGGATGAGTCTTTTAAAGGCCGATAGAATCGAATTCAAATCAGTCGCAATCAAAAACGCAAAGTCAACAGAAAGCGGATATTTCTGGAGTCAAATCATAAAATGGCTTTTATTAGTCAATCCAGCGAAATTGGCTGTATAAATACGGTTTTCTATTCCGCTTCAGTAATAATTAAATAGCGTGTAATTGCACACTGCATCTCGTACCCCCTATTTAGGTGCTTCGTACCACCAAGCAGAGTTGTAACCAGAGACGGTCAAAGTAGTCAAGAAAGCTACTCAAGTAGAAGTAGCGACGAAAAAATCTACTCAAGTACGAGTAGAAGTACTTCTTCCATAAGCCATCTAAAACTACTTGAAGTAGAAGTAGAATTAACTGACTTTAAATCTACCCAAGTAAGTAAGTAATTTTGATAACAGTCTTAATTCGTTCGCACGGACTGTCAAAAACTGCAAATTGAGCTATACGGAAGGTGCAGAGAGCTTGATGCATATTGACGCATCTCAGGAGGTATCATTTTTCGACAGAATAAACATTCTTTCGCATCATGGGATGCAATTTATAGTATCGATACGAAAATGCGATACTAACCCTTTGTTTACTAGAAGACCGCGTTTTAGAGAATATCATGGCAGGACGCCCTCCCCATATTATAAGGCTCCAAGTTTAGACGAAGAGCAATACGGAGAAGTTGTATTGGATACGGTTTCAACACTTGGCGCGATTAGTATACGTTAATAACAAATATTGTGGATCGTAAAATTTATTTTTAGTGTAGCTTCATTTTCGGAAAATAGAGGCATTACTACACTTGCTCTTGCAACATGTATGTTCTGCAGACAAAAGAACTGAAAGTAATTAGAACTCAAAGTATGATACTCGGAATTGAAAGTGAAATACAAATACCACTTCTAAAAAGTGGAAAATATATTTCATGTCTGTTGTCCATAAAGCTTCAAAGGTGATCTGCTAAACAGGTGTAACGTTCAAAAAATCCGGGTTTTCCAGATTAGCAAGACACGTCATGAGCTGCTAGATTACGATATGATAGGTAATTGCTAGATTGTGAAATGGTAGTTTCAAACGTCATGGACGGCCATATTTACTATGATGAAATATCTGATATGGGCGACAATGGGGTGTGAGCGGAACCAGGCAATCCAGTACCGAAGTTATATTCGCTGATACTTTCGTGAAAACATATTTGTCACTCCATAGCTACTGTGCTCAAAGCGCAACAAAATTTCTGGGCTTTACTTAACTTTTATGAATATTAAAAGTTGGTACTCCGTGAAAACAGCCCCGAAATTCCTCAGGCTATCTTTCGTAATGGGGGATTAAACTACTTCTACTTGACAAACTGAAAATAGCGAAAAGTAAGTAAGTAGATCACAAAATAATACGAAGTAGAAGTAGAAGTAGAGAAAATCATATCTACTTGAGTAAGTACCAGAAGTAGAGGAAAACTACTTGAGTACTTCCAAAAAGTAGAAGTACTTCGTTACTGACCACCTCTGCCAAGATATCACGCAGCTGCAACACCAATGGGTGCGGGTTCGAGTCCGACCGAGGTCGACTTCAGAATGCCGATACCTAAGTGTTGGAGGTTTACCTAGGCTCATCCTCTCCACCTCATCCGCGTCAGCGGTGTCTTACAAAAGCCTAGAGGTGGACCGTGCTATAAGTCGGCAGTTACGGAAAATAAGAATAATATCGGCCTGGTGTAAATGACCATAGTAGTTGACATTCGACAAACACCATGAATACCCCAAAACAAACAAAACCAAGATATTAATTCATCAGGGTTTAGTTGGTGACGAGATAGCGTGGTTGTTCAACTATGTGGCCTATTTTATCTCGATATTGAATTCATGCGGCCCGCGGCCTCCACGAAATTTGAAAGTGGCCCCCGACCCGTTTTGAGTTGGCGACCCCTGGTATTAGCGATGTCTTACAGAAGCCTAGAAGTGTGCCGAGCTACAAGTCGACGGTTACGGAATCAAAAATAAGAAATATCGGCCCGGTGTAAATGACCATTGTAGTCGACAAACACCATCATCATTACCACAAATGACATTCGGGTTGATTACATCGTAAATGCCGATAAGTCTTCTCGTTTCGACGAATTTACCCGTATAAGCTCCCCTTCGCTCGCTGCGCAAGTGCGCATACATGTGTATAATGACGTACAGTCACTAAAATTTGACGTATTTAAGCAAGATGTGGGGAATCTCGGAAGACTGGAGCCGCAGGCCACACTATCATGTACGATGGAAAACTGTCCGCGGGCCGTATGTTGCCCGCCCCTGATTTAACCCTTACCCCAGATTTTCATTGACTTTTCACGAACCAGTGAATTAGAGGCAATTGATTTCAGTACTCACAAAAACTGAATTTCTCTTATTGACTGGTGGATGCCGCGATGCTTGCCAGTCATGTGGCAGTATAGGCATCTTGTGTAGGTTACCGGCAGATTTTTAGTCATTTATACCTTTTGTTGCTGGTGATGGAACTATCAGTGAAATAATTGCAAATAAAAATACCTGTCACCCTTAGTATGGGCCTTTGAATTTTCAGCGAATTCTGTACCACTATCTGCCTGATCCGAGGCCTAATATTGACCATGGTTGACGGAGGCCCTTTTTACTAGGCACCGATGAAGATGGAATTCTTTGCTGATGTGTATACCTTCATGTAGGGTTGCATTTAAAACAAACGGTGCTTTAAAACACTTTTTCGTTTAAGACATGTTTTAAACAGTGTTTTAAACAAAGGCCTTTTAAAAATGTGCTTTTTTAGTTGTAAAATTATGCCATAATTGTGTAAATACTTTCCAAAAAATCATGTTGTATGAGCCTACGAACAACTACCACCCGATATAGCTGGCGTATATCGATATGGGATGGTTGGAACCCTCACATTGTCGGCTCACCAGCAATAGTACAGATACTTCGTCAATGGAGCTATATTTACTCTATATTTTCAATTGTCAATGTCAATCCACTATATGACGACACAATTGAATATTCGTGACGTCATGGTTAAAAAAAAAAGTTTTAAACAAAGCCCTTGTTTTAAATATGTTTGTTTAAAATTGATTTTTGTTTTAAATGCAACCCACCCTACCTGCATGCAAGAATGCGATTGGCCCACTGCAAAAACTACAACATCGGATTCTCCGTATGATTGCCTATAGTTCCCAGGGGGGGGGACTGGGTGTGCACTGCGCATCTGATATATCGCTACTCAAATGATGATGTTGTAGACAAGATAAAGACAAGATAGCGTAATGGTGAAGCGTCCAGCTTTTTGATCGTTAGGTCGTGGGTTTGATCCCCGGCCGGGTTAGACCAAAGACCTGATTGGTAACACTGGTATCCACGACTTCCCTACTTGGTGCTCATGCATAACTGGGATAGCATGGAGGGGTGGTGCAAGACTTAGAAAGACGTAAAAGGATATATTTGCACATTCCTTGTCCAGCGGCATATGCACATCATGCACCCATGGTATGCCTATGCACTGATCGTGTGTAATGTGTATGTATATCATGAGTCAGCGTATATGCTAAAACAACATCAAGGACAAAAATAAACTACGTCCTTTCCTTTCCTAGATAATGAGTTGGCCTACCCAAGGGATTTTAGTTCATACCTAATTAACGCTGTTTCATCCGTGGAAGCCACATTATTGTATTTTGAATCATTGCCTATTATTAGAGTCTTTTGTATATTTCTTCATCAGTTAGAAAACAATGAACACGGTACAATAATGGTACAAGATTACAGCAGTGCAAAGACAAGTAGTATGGAAGTCCTGGCTAGTCTGAGAAAAAAAATAATATGAATTTCGTTCACCAACAGTCCAAGATTCAAACACCCAAGAAATTCTATAATGCCTGTATTCAACTGATCGTTTATTCAAAAGTTTCAAACCATTGCTTGTGAACTTTTCATTCAGTGAGCACTGTGCAATGTACAGACCTCCTCTTTACTTCGCCTAGTCCCAGGCGGGTGTCTGATTCACAGACTACTCTGAGACGATTTGAAACCATCCTATCTTTCCATTGTATCGCAATCATGCGGTGTATTGATTTGATAAAATTGATAATAAAACTGAATTAAATTGCTATAATATCGCTTCATTGCTTTCTGTTCTATGAAATCTCAAGAACGTGGTGAGAATGCAATAAGGCTGAGCCATTCGCACATATATTCACAAAAGACGAACCGGTTACCATTGTGAAAATTTAGGAGAGTTCATAGTGCGCGCCCAAGGTATTTTAGCAGAGGTGGTCAAAGAAGTCAATAGATCTACTCAAGTAGAAGTAGAAGTAGCGACGAAAAAAACTACTCAAGTACGAGTAGAAGTACTTCTTCCATAAGCCACCTAAACTACTTGACGTAGAAGTAGAATTGTCTGAATTTAAATCTACTTGAGTAAGTAAGTAGTTTTAAAAACAGTGTTAATTCGTTGGCAACGACTGTTAAAAGCTGCGAATTGAGCTATGCGGAAGGTTCAGAGAGCTTGATTCGTATTGATGGATCCCGGGAGGTATCAATTTTCGACAGAATAAGAATCATCATGCATCACGAATCATGGGATACAAATTATAGTATTTATATGAAAATGCGATACTTACCCTTTGTTTACTAGAAGACCCGCCCGTTTAAGAGAATATCATAGCATCGCGCCCTACCCCATATTATGAGGCCCAAAGTTCAGACGAAGAGCAATGCGTAGAAGTTGTATCGGATACGGTTTCACCACTTTGCGCGATTAGCATACGTTGATAACAAATATTGTGAATCGTAAAAGTTATTTTTAATGTAGCTTTATTTTCGGAAAATGAGGGCATTACTACACTTGCTTTCATGCTTCAACATGCATATTCTGCAGACAAAAGAATTGAAAGTATAATTAGAACTCAAAGTATGATACTTAGAATTAAGTGAAAGTGAAATACAAATACAACTTCTAAAAAGCAGAAAATATATTTCATGTCTTTTGTCCAAACAGCTTCAAAAGTGATCAGCAACAACAGGTGTAGGATAACGTTCAGAAAATCCGGATTTTTCAGATTAGCATGACACGTCATGGGCCGCTAGATTACGATATGATGGTTAATTGCTAGATTGCGGAACGGTCATTTCAAACGTTATGGTGGGCCATATTTACTGTGATGAAATGTTTGATATGGGCGACAATGCTTGCTACGGGCTTTATTTGACTTTTATGAATATTAAATATTGGTACTCCGTGAAAACAGCCCCGACATTTCTCGAGCTATCTTTCGAATTGGGGGATCAAACTACTTCTACTTGACAAACTGTAAATAGCGAAAAGTAAGTAATTAGATCACAAAATATTACGAAGTAAGGGTAGCAGTAGAGAAATCCAGATCTACTTGAGTAAGTACCAGAAGTAGAGGAAAACTACTTGAGTACTCCGAAAAAGTAGAAGTACTTCGTTGCTGACCACCTCTGGATTTTAGTTTATACTTAATTAATGCTAGCTCATCAGATAAAACACATTATTGCATTTTGAATCGGTCTCGATTGTTTGGTAGATTTCTATAACGGTTAGGAGACAATGAACACGCCACAAGAATGGTCAGAGCTAAGCAGTGCAGATGCAAGTAGTATGGAAGTCCTGACAGTGACTAGTCTGACTGAGACGGACGATTTTTGTTTACCAACATCCATGAAGTCATATATTGCCTGTACTAAACTACTCGTTTATTTAAAAGGTTTGAATCATTCCTATATTATCACTTCATGACTTTCTGTGAGTGTTTTTGTTATAGATACAGCACTATTGTGAAAATTTTATTGACTATTATACGTGATGGTAAGAGGAGAAGTCCCATTGTGTGTCATGACTTTGTCGACGCGAATTTTGTTTACAGAGAAACTTTCTACAGGCTGCTTGTGCTTCATAATCGGCGTGGTAATATTGATAGAAAAAGGGTTTGCCACAGTATGGTGTCACAATTTCTTGCTGTAAAAGCATTTTCAATTTTACAGCGATTTTATTAGTGACGGAATACTTTCCAGCATCGACTATCTGGGGTTTTAGCTTATTAAAATAAATAGTAGCTGTTTCTGGATGTTCGTTATATATTCAGGTATTATTCATTGTTATCAGTAGGTCAAAATGGCAGCTTTTGCATCATCGTTTCCAACTCAGGACCACGCAGATAGATTTCTGGCATCCGTACAAAGCCTTCGTACAGAAAATTTAGCTTTTGACTTCTTCATACATGTTAAAGAGACTGTGTTCCCCGTGCACAAACTTGTGCTGATTTCTTTTTCGGATTACTTCCGCGCTATGCTGTTAAACGATAATTTTAATGAGGCAAGAGAGGGAAAAGTGGAATTAAAAACTGTTCAAGTAAATGCAGTTAAAGAAGCAGTGGAATACATGTATACTGGCGATTGTATGGTTGATCTGGAAAATATCAGCGCAGTATTGAAATGTGCAGATATTCTACAACTGGAGGGAGTCAAAGATATTAGCTCCCAGTATATTAAGGAATCCGTATCGAATGAAAATTGTGTCTTCTTTCTGCAAATTGTCACGATATACTCCAACAAGAGTGCACTTGATACAATAGAAGAATATTTCTGTAACCACTTTTCTGATGTAGGAGCCAGTGATGATTTCATGCAGTTGAAATATGCAGACGCATCAAGGTACATTCATGAATATGGATTAAAGGATGTTGAAGCATGGAAAGTTGGTATCGCATGGATCAAGCATGATATTACAATCAGAGAAGCTCATATATTTGAGATCGTGAAACAGTTGCGCTTGGTTGATTATCCAGCATATGAGTTGCTGAAGTGTATGTGGGAAGAACCAATTTTCAAAGACTGCCCAGAATGTGTGGATTTCATTCATCATCGGCTATTTCTTGATATTAAGGATTTGAAACAAAATATAAAAACAGATAATTGTATATTTCTTATTCAGCAAGCTCGTCAATACAAGCATTATAATGCTAGTATTTTGGAATCCATCATAGAATTTATGAAGAACCATCTTGGAGAACTCATGGCATTTCCGGATTTCTCAAAACTTCACAAAGACGATGTTAAGGTTCTTATATTAGCAAATGATGCAAACTACTTATCGGAAACAACCAAATGGAGTGCCATACATAAGTGGATGGAAATCAACTCATCAGATACCGATATCTTTGCTCATTTGTTGCAAGGTGTTAATTTCAATCACATCCCCATTGGCTTTATCAATGACAATATTATTGATCACCCAATGATAAAGGGGTTATGCTGCTACAAAGATATATTGCATCGGGTGTGTGAACGTCACATACCACCTGCTGATACAATTGCTGTGCTGAATAATGATAGGGGGTTCACTCCGGATCTGTGTGTTTTGGATATGTTGAGTGGTAAGTGGAAGACGATAGGTTATCCATCATGTCTCGGTGACAAGGCTTTGATTTCTGTCAATGGAAAACTTTGCGTGATTACGGGCCACAAGATGTACTTTCGAACTAAAGGCGACGACTGGATAAAATTGATGGACATTCCTGATTCCCATTTATACATACCCATTACTGCTGTAGTTGAATTGAACGACTGCATATACATTCTCAACAAAGATACAACTTATATGTATTCACCTATATCAAATGGGTGGTCATCCAGTTGTGGGTGCGGATTTGATGCATTTACCGCAACATCTTCAAATAATTACCTTTATGTTTTGTCACGAGGAAGTGGGACAATAAAACAGTTTAATCCTGCTTTGTGTGGATGGGCCACGTTTAGTAGTGTTGACGACAAAAGTCTTTCTTATATCGTGTTTGTTGGTGGAGAATTATACGTGACCAATCGAAGCAAATGGATGCAATATTCAACGATTAGTGACAAATGGATTGAAAAACTGAGTGCCAATTCTCTTCCGACAGATTTAAAATGTCTTATTGCAATTGGGGACAAGGCTTTGGCGCTGTCGCATTCTTATTCGGGGTTATCAATGCACACTTTAGATCTTTCTTGTGGCTTGTCTTCGAATAGGTCATTTTCAGAGGACTATGATAAAATTTTTGCAGCATGTACATTTCGCTCCAGTGAATCGAACCAAGTACTGCAACATTCCAAGAGAATGAAATTGATATAAATATTTATTAAATGTAGTATGATCTTGAAAATAGATATACATTATATGACTACGTATAGCCTATATCTACATTTGTACATTTCATATCGCAATTCCTTTGCTTTCAACATCATTTCCCTACTGCGACTGGTCAATATTTTTTGTAGCGTGTGTAGTTCAATTACGTACCTGAAGTTTTCTTTTTTCTGATGGTGAATAATCTTTTTCTTTATTTTTTTCTTGTAATTATTGCGTTGAGAATAATTTTCATCCAACCAAGATACATACAAAAAACAGATGTCAATGATGGTGGTACAGACAATAGGCTATGCATGCACAGTGTTCGGTATCAGATAGGAATGATCGATACAACCGTGAATGTCAACTATAGTCTGATCACAGCCGCATCAAACAGGTACACTTGTATCTGTACAGTCCGACAGTAAAAAATGTTAGTTAAAAAGAAAAAGAAAAAAGAAAAAAAGAAAAATTAAACGATGGTAGCAAAAGATCACATGATCACTGAAGCAATGTCTGGGCGAGGTAGGACAACGTACAGTGTCAATATAACGACAAGAGGTGATTAAGTATATATTTCTAAAACTAAGTATAAGACAATTCACGGATGTGTTGTGGTAATGCATTCCAGATGACAGGTCGTGAGTAGTCGATAGATTTCTTAGTTACGTTGCTATTGGGTGGGGGGATTCCCTTTGACGAGGATCTCTTGTAATGGGAGTCGACATTTTAGCAGGTATGAAAAAGTCATAAAACACAGGAGGCAAACTAGTGGAAAAATATTTGTGTAGGCTATAACAATATCGTATGCAACACGACTCTATCATTGTACTGATAATGATCAGATAACCACACGTCATTATCTTGCGGTAAAACAAATTGAATGCCTGACTTTTAATACTCGTTCGATCCTCAGGAAGTAGAAACTCAACAGATAACGGCATTTTCGAAGAGTAAGCTATATTCTAGTGGTCCTTGGACTTCTCGCAGACTTTCGGTTTGAAAAATATTCCATGACCCAATTCTTAAATTTTTGCTCGCAATACAAAATAAATTCTGTTTTGATGACGTAATAGTGACAAGTAAACAGACTTTTGGTGTTGGTTTCCAATGATCGAATTCCTTCTTGTTGCTATGGGGTTTCATCAATCAGATGTAACGAAGTTTTTTAATGATCGGTCCAAGGAAACCGGCAATCTGTAGATAACCAAGTCATGTACAAACATGTCAATCGACATTTCGACACAGTGACAATTCAGTTGGGGCAGAAATCGCAGAATACTTACGACAGAATGCACGTCCTCACCAAGGTACTAATTGCGATGATTCGATTCAATGCGATGATTCGATTCAATGTAATGAATTATTGTGAACCTGAGATGATCCCCCTGCGTCAATACCAGTGGTGTTTCGAAGTGCTTTCATACGACAATGGCATCACCAAGACGTGCCCAGCAAAGCGAGTGCGTCATAATTTTATTGCTAAGCCCTTAAAAATTGTGTTGCCAGCTTGCGATCCAAATTGTGTGCTGACGCAGCTACCAAGGCTCACTCGATGTTTCAGGCAAATGAATTACATAACACAGCGTATTCTTTTGTGATGGATGAATTTTAAAAAATTACGAACTGAGCCGCTTATATTAGGCTACCAGGCTAATTGCCATTCTCGTAATAGTCGTCGATTGATTCAGCAGTGATTCGATAGGATTTAAGCCAAAAATAATTTTCAATATCAAGCTTTAACGCGTTCCAATCAGAGTTACACTGCAGATACAGTATCTGCTTCCAGAAAGGGTCTTACACAGATTTATAACTTATTTCGAGAACCAAAAGACCAGACAGGAGAGTCATTATATTCCCAAACGATAGCAGACAAACTGCCTTGCTGTATACTTTACAGTTCTGTAATAAAAATAAAAACTTGTCCGAAATTCAGACTACCCCTAAAACTTACAAAACTTCCCGTAGTGGACAATTCGCCCCCGCGGTTGAGAACCAATGCATTAGGATAATAGATTAGGATAGACGGGATGATTAGAATGTTAACAAAATGCTTCTAGATATATATTACCCTCATCAGACCCTCAATCCCTCATCTCATTATATTATAGTGATGACTAGGACGATTTTTTTATCTAAAAAAGGGAGATTTTGACGTAATAAATAAAAGTTTTGACATTTTGTAACCTTAAAAAGGTTAATTTTGACAAAAGTTTGCCTTCATGTATGCGAATTAGTTGTTTTCGCACGTAATGTCAGAATGGTACTACTTATCTCCATTTCTGGTTGGAACTGTCTGTCCATACGAAGTAGTTTGGCTTAATGACTCTTTTTTGAATTAAAAACTGACAAATTTTTACATTCACACATACATTACATTCTACACTGTATTTTAACAAAATTTGAACCTACGAAGAATTCCGGTAGTTACATCACGCACTATGGTAGAAATAATAAAAAATTTGCTGTTGTAGTACAACAACGAAAGATACTTTCTTACATCCTCGGGTAGAAAGTGTCTGTCCTTACTAAGTAGCTTGCCAAAAATGCAGAAAGAATGTTCCACGGCAGCAGTTATTGGCTGGCAACATTGAAGTTGTGCGTACACTGCTAGTGACACACCGTGTTGCTTCATCACAATTTTTCATCATGCCCTGCTTGATAAATGCCGACGCAGTCTTGCTTCAGCTAGGATATTGCTGTACGTTGAGCACAACATGATGTAAACCTATATTCGTTTCGTGTGAACGTTTATGATTCACAATGAGCAGACAATGGGCCGTCTACAACGGTAGGCATATAAAGTAGGCTACAAGCTGTAACATAGTGCAAAATCTACGATACAAACGAAATGCGAGTTTAAAAAAGTTTTAACAATTTGACATTTTTTGACCTAACGCTGCACTTTTGACCCAATTGTGTGGCACAGTTGGTTAGGCGTCTGCGTTGCGGCACCAATGGCAGTGGCTCGAATCCCGGTTCGAACAAGCTTCTATGTGTCAGTATGATGGTGAGCCGCGCCATTAAGAAGTCGGCAGTAGAGAACAAATCCAGATGCATGAAAGAGAGAGAGCAAGAATAAGAAAGCAAAGATCTTGAACATTATACGTATATCATTGTCGTGGTGTAGTAGGTGTACGTACATGACTTAAATAGACGATAAACACCACTGTTATATGTGTAAAATAAACAAACGAACAAACTAAGCGTTCTTATGAAATTTCAAATCAGGTCGCGGGCCGCGTGTTGGTGACCCCAGGTTTGAAACATGTTTTCAACAAAGTGTTTCAGACAGCTATATATTTTAAATGCAACCCTAAAGTGCCA
This sequence comes from Botryllus schlosseri, assembly GCF_051294905.1. Lineage (NCBI taxonomy): Eukaryota > Metazoa > Chordata > Ascidiacea > Stolidobranchia > Styelidae > Botryllus > Botryllus schlosseri. Next base: position 4,485,281 of record NC_137243.1, on the reverse strand, counting down.
GTGGTTCTCAAAGTATGAGTCGCGAAAGGTATAATTTCTGGTCGCTACGACACAACAGCTATCATTCAATATACATGATATCTCTTTTATTGAGTGCAAAAAATATATATTCGCGCTAAGAACTATTTACTGTGGTTGCTGTCGTAGTTTCTGTGTTCGGTACCATAGCCAATAAGCGACACGCACACCAACGTTGTTACGACAGTATGGCTTGATCATGTAAATGTACCCACCCCTGTATCATACAAGTCGGTTTTGAGACATATAGGTTTGTCTGCAAAGCTCTAAAGATTGCGGTAACGACTGTCGCTGTTCAAAATATTTTGGAATCAATTACACGCATCATACGAAACTATGGAATAAAATCTCATTTCGTCAGACGAACGCGCGCATTTCGCATTTCGTCGCGGGTCTCATTATTTTATCTGTGGGTCTCATTTGCTCCGTGCGACTCAGGCCGCGGGTACGGGACTATTAGGCCCCTGTCATTTCGACACCTGGACATATCAATATCGAACGTTTTAGCGGTGGTTATTTAATTTCAAGGTTTTATCGCCACCAATTATTTTATCAGCGCAGTTAACGGAGTCGCAAGATTCCCGAAACGTTATATGTGTTGGTGTCTCCTAGCTTAGAAACACCTAGCGGTGAATTGCCGGTTCCTAATAGTCGCGCTTCCACAGACTGCACAGGTCGCACCCCCAGACTAAAACATCACAACGGCCACATACGATCTTAGCATGCCGTTCTCTGATAATTGCTAATACGTTTGAAGTCATCGCTGTATGTAAAGCATATATAATGTTTTTTCGATGAATTTTTGGGGATATCCACCTCAAAATTATACCCGGTCCAACTAAATCACGCGAGGCGCGGAGAAAATGTCAAGTGACAGTAGAAACGAAAGCCAGGCTGCAAAAAATATTGACTTTGTAAACAATTTTGACAAAATTTTGACGTTTTTTGACATGTCAAAAAATCGCCCTCGTAATGACTAGTGACCATGGCCATGTATACACCAATAATAAGTTTTGGATATTTGAATGTCAGTGTGTTATCATGTGAGCAAAATTCACAAAATGTTATCGCTATTAAAGGGGACAATCAAGCCGTTAGATCTAAGACCTCTTTTACCAATGTGTTGAATCAGAATATAATTCAGGCGAACTTGCACGTTCTACCGCTGCCTTCGCATTTGAAAGCCATAGGAAGCACCTGATGTTTCCTACAAAGACGTCGATAACGAAGTACGCAACTACGTTCGGACCATGTGACATAAACGATAATATTTCGTCTCCCATCCGGACATTGCCGTCTAAAAGGGCATTTATTTAAAATAGGATGCATCGACAGGCCTTTGCGCGACTTATATGCCTCGTACCTGAGCCTGTGAATCACTTCCTCCTCGTGTGCCGAAAATACGATTGGCATTTTTTGCTCGAACTTGAAAGTAGAATTCACTCCTTATAATCTTCTCATACGGCCTGAACTTCTATCACCTCTTTGTTGAGTTCGTCCCGGCCAGCAATGTGATAATTTATGCCATGACTTGTGACTATTGATACGATTTTTTTTGCCGTGCCGCACCAGACCGAAAGGGTCATAAGTGCCACAATGTCTCATTTTCACAATTAGTAATAAAAATAATACAGAAATTACTGAATTTTAAATATTTACTCTAATCTCGCCATTTTCCTGTAGGGGCTCTCCGAGTCTCCGGATTATGTGTGTATTTACCAGTTTTACTGTGTATAGAGAATGTAATAATAATAGCTGTATTCAATCGGCCAATGGTCGTAATGTTGTCAATTCTATTGTTATGATATGATATGATACATAACCATGTTCATAACGATACAAAGGTAATATTTTGGAATCATTTGATTGGTCTGGCCCGCTAGCTATAAAAATGTATAAATACAGCCCGCACCCCAAGTTGAGTTTTAACACCTTTTGTATAAGTGCACTATATAGTTCTATGATGGGAAGCGAAAATCAAACGACAACATGTTACAGGATGAATCACAGTGAATAGATCATAGTCTATGATCAACATGGTACATAAGTCTAGCACAGGACAAATGTTGAGAATTGGGATAGACCGATACTTAATATCAGATGGTATTATCGCAATATCAGATTAATATATAGCAGTATATTTCACGGAACAATGATTAATTCATCGGCATATAAATAGCTGTGTTAAGAGTGATATATGCATCATTTGTACACAATGTATAAGGTACATGGATATAAAAATTCTGCGTAATAGAAAAAATTTGAGATTTTGAGACGTAAAGCTTCTTCTCCTGGAGATGTGGTTTTATCAAAAGTCATTAGGCATATTTCGTGGAGCCATTGACTTATATTCCGCACTGCTGGAAGGTGGCATGGCAACCCTGGTCGTTTTTGGTTATTGAGCATGTCAGCTATATCTGTCTATTCGTCATGAGAAACTACGACAAAATTCTGTTTGGGCTGTCAGGCACCTCTGCCTGTTAACTCGTTGTTCGCTTGTTTGAACAGCTTCAAAATTGGTTATATTTACTGCAGTTGATACTACAGTATAGTATAGTTAAACATTAACTTGGGCAAATCCATCATTCTGTGTACACGTACAGTATATGTAGCCTACATTGTAGGCTACGTGGCTTGCTAAATGGATGTAAAATTTCGCTTCTCATATTATTAATTCATGGGTTACCGCTTTTTTTTCTATTCTTGATCAGGTATTTGTTTCTATTGCTGGTTTATACTCCTATTTAACTTATTCATAAAATTTCATCATTTCAAAACATCAGAAGACTGCGATACAATAAGAGTCGGAAGATGCCGAAACGACCGTTTAGAGGTGCAGTAGTTGGACAGGCGGGTAATGATGTGGATTTAATTTCCATGTCTCGGTCAGGCAACAATGAGCATGCAGGTACATTTCTGGCTTCTGTACAAAGTCTTCGCACGGATAACCAAGCGTTTGACTTCTTCATACATCTTAACGATGCTGTATTCCCCGTGCATAAGCTAGTACTGATTGCGTTTCCGAACTACTTCCGTGCCATGCTTTTGAATGATAGTTTTGAAGAATCAAAGCGAGGAAAGGTGAAAATGGAAAATGTGGAGGTATTTGCAATGAAAGAGGCCGTTGAATATATGTACACTGGCAATTGCTCAGTTACGATGGAAAATTTGGGTGCAGTGCTAAGCTGTGCCGATATTCTACAACTGGACAGGGTTAAAGAAAATTGTTTCAATTACATGTTGAGTGCTTTATCGGATGAAAATTGTATCTTTTTCATGCAAATGGCTGCAACTCACTCTAATAAGAGTGTTGTTGATCAAGTAAGTAAATATTTTCACTCCAACTTCTTTGCTGTAGGTAGTGGTGATGATTTCATGCAGTTGACATATGCAGACGCATCTAACTATATTCATGAGTATGGATCAGTGGACATTGAAGCATGGAAGGTTGGTCTTGCATGGGTCAAGCATGAGGTGTCAACGAGACGAGAACATATATTCGAGATAGTGCGACTGCTGCGCCTCGTAGATTTTCCATCATCTGAATTTCTTAAATGTATGTGGTAAGAACCAATTTTTACAGAATGCCAAGAGTGTGTGGATCTCATTCATCAAATAATATTTCGTGATATTGCTGATTTGAAACAGAACTTGAATGTGGACAATTGCATATTTTTGAAGCGACAAGCTCGTCGCTACATGCTGGATTCTGCTATTCACGCTGCTATCATCAATTTTATGAAGACACGTCTCGGCGACGTCATGACCAAGTCGGATTTCTTAAGCCTTCACAAGGATGATTTAGAGATCCTCATGATAACAGACGATGCCAACTATGTATCAGAAACTACGAAATGGAATGCAATTAGTAAATGGATGGAAGCAAACTTGTCAGATACCGAAATCTTCCCAGCATTGTTTCGGAGTATTAATTTTGATCAGATTCCCCGCGGTTTCATAAATGATATCATTGATAACTCAATATTAAAAGACTCTAGTTGTTACAAAGAAATCTTGGAAAAACTGTGCAAACGTAAGGAGCCAGTTGCAGACAGTGTTGCTCTCTTGCTTAGGTCTCACTTGGACAAATTATACGTAATAGATTTGTCGAAAAACGGAGTAAAGGGAATCACTCTCCCAGTTCATTGCAATCCTGAGCATGCACACTTGGTTTCAGTTAGTGGCAGGCTTTGCTTCATCACCAGCAGCCAGATGTATTTTCTAGATAATGACATGGTCCGGTTCCATTCGATGCCAAATCTGCACATGCGCCCAAATTGGAGTGGGACCAAGGCTCTTGAATTGAATGATTGCATATACATCCTCAGTAAGGATAGAACATTCATTTATACACCGGTATCAAATCAGTGGCTTTGTAAACCTGGCTGTGGATATGACAAATTCAATGCGACATCTTCAACTTCTTATCTGTATGCGTTAGAGAGATCGACTGGAAAGATGAAAAGGTTTGACCCCACTTCGTTTCAGTGGACGATTTTTCGCAATGTCCCTAATGAAGATCTCTCACACGTTTTGTTTGTTGCTGGAGGACTATATGTCACTGATGGTTGCGATTGGATGCAATATTCAACTGTGGATGGATTTTGGCATGGAAAAGAAAAGTTGTGTTCATCTACTGGATCATTTCAAAGTTTTACTGTAATCGGGAATAAGGTGTTGTTGGTATCATGTTCTGGATACGAACTTAAGGTAGATACCTCTGATGACTGGTGTCATTCAGTTTGCAGATCATTTTCATTTTCCAAACAGAAGGTAGATCAACAACGGTTTGGTTTTAGTATGCAGACTATGCACACGACACCAGCTGGAATTGTTTCTGTCTGTGCATTTCGATCACCTAAAGTTAACTGTTCTAAGGCAAGTCATATGGAGGAACAGAAGTTGATATAAAGCCTTAATTGTAATAGATTTCGAGGAATTACCGTATTGGTGATATCCAGCGCTAAACGCAGGCGACGAGGGTTCAATTCAACGTCGGAGGTTATTCTGAGCTCATCTTCTCCGTGTCGACGTTCTGACGGCGACAAAAAAGACCCGATGAAGAATGTATTTAAAAAGAAAAAGCGAATGGAAAGAGCGTCTAAGGACCGCCGGAAAACGATTAGCCTAACACCGACAAAGCTGTGACATTGGGCGTTAGACCGAGGTGGACGCCAGATTAAGAGACCACAACGGGTCGTTTCGGCATCATCTTATCTGTTCATTGCATCACATTATGTCTTGTATATCGCATTGTACATTGTGTGTGTCTTGATCGGATTATTATTCGATTGATCGATTTGAATATTATTATTATTGCCTGTGTAACAGCTGATTGCAGATAACAGATAATTGCAACGTATAACTATACTCAGAATGGAACTTGATTTGTGATGAAACGAATTTACGAAACATTCTCCTACAACTTGTGCTGACAAGGCCAATTTCCTTCTGCCAGTATCCTCGTCTCAATGCACGATATGTCTTCACTGTTCATGCACGTTCTAATTCATGCTTTTCATGACCCACGTAAGACAGATTAGAAGCTTGGACAACTGCTTACGTATCAATGAATGATTATTAATCATAGTCTTCTGTATTTGATGATTTACTGACTAATCGTAACAGTATTTATTTCAGTGCAGCTTAACTACTTTTAAAATTTATCAAATGTAATGCAACACATTTTGAGAATGACGAAAACAATATTTGGTAATGTTTGTCATAAATGAATCCAAGAAAGCTAGTGATTTTATTTATTAATGTATACCCTATATTTATTAATGTATACCCTAATCAAGTAATTTACTATTTATGTGACGGTTGAGCTTGCATATTGAATATTTTAGATCAGGGGTCATCAACACGCGGCCCACGAGGTAATAATTTGCGGCCCCCGACCTGATTTGAAATTTCAGAAGAAAGCTATGAAAACGTTATGAAATGCTGAAATTGGCGTGCAATGGCCGCAACACTGCCAAGAACGAGAAGTTTAGAAAACGGCTTACGCCAGTGGTTCTGATACTGGGGTCGCGTTCCCTTGTGTGGCGTGCAAGCATCTGAATGGGGGCGCGAAGTTGCAGTCAACTAAAAAAATTTTACCTCGAATTCATAGTTATAGTTATTGCTCTTAGTATAGTCCCGAGTTCATATTATTGACTTCTCTCATCTACATTCATAACCAGCATCCATGCCATTAAACTATCCGTTGGGATTGCTAGCATTATGGCTGCATTTTGTGATATGACGATAAGGGGTGTGGGGCGCGAAATTTTTCAGTATCATAAAGGGTGGCATGTCTAAAAAGGTTTGAGAACCACTGGCTCAGGGCTTCCCCACAAGATCAAGCTTTACGTGGAAATATTCTTTTAGCTAGTAACGTATCTCGCTCGCCCCCAAATGCGTTTCCAGGTATCTTGCACAGCTCAGAGTTCAAAATGAAATGAAATTGATGACTGTGATCTTTTGTTGTATTTATATTCCTTTAATAAAATATTACTTATTTTGTGGTCACTATGCCCATTGCGTATGTTAGGTAGCACGGCGTTGTACTGATGTAGAGTTTTAAAACGTGGTTGCCTACTTTATATCGATATTGAATTCATGCGGCCCGTGGCCGCTACGAAATTTGAAAAGTGGCCCGCGACCCGTTTTGAGTTGGCGACCCCTGTTTTAGATCAAATCTAGGCTTGGTTCTCATACTTGGTAAATATCCAGAAACACCTAAAATTGAAGTAGGCCTACAGGTATTTTCGACCATCCACCACATGTAAGATCGTCAGTATTACTAAAGTATTTTTATACCTATAAAACATTTTAAAATGCTTCGCGCTTTATTAGTTGGCGAAGCACAGACTTATTGTATGATATAGGCCTAATGCAGAGTTCTGCACTGACAAATTTTAAAGGTTCCAGTTTTATTTACATTCATTTTGATCGCAATGTACCAGACCAGAGGGGTCACAGTAGTCAGATTCCACACAAGGGAATGGTGTAACACAAGTTTGAATCAGTGTTGGGATCAAGTCACTTACTGTCGATGTCACGAGTCATTTCGAGTCATTGCACATTTTGACTCGAGTCAAGTCAAGTCACGAGTCAAGTAACAAGTCAAGTCAAGTTGCCTTTTCGAAGTATAGGGCATGATAACGTCATTGCATTTTGATAGCTGTCTAAAATACAGATTGAGTGGCCATTCATTTTGAACCGATGAACGACACGTAAGAAGGCGCTGTGTCGCTCACATATGCGCAGAACTGCTAAACCACAGTTTATAGTTACCGGCCAAAATAGAGAATATAGATACGAATTGATAGGATGCAATACATTACCCATTTGCAAATCGATATGATACAATTCGAGCCTGCGCCAAATGGTTGAGGACTATATAAACTATATTCGAATTCAATTTCAATAAAACAAGAAGTTAGGTTAAGGTAAAAACAGGGATTAATTACTTTACTACACTAGTTTACGACAACGTAAGCTTTAAGTTTGGATCACTTCGTTGGCGGCCAATTTATTTGTGAGGGAACAATGGAGGCTCGGTAAAACGCGCGATCATTAAATGATTGGTCGCTCTCACGGTTACACCAGCGTTTCGCGAACAATCCGAACATATGCAAGATTCATTGATATTATCGACACCGATTACTTGAAATTCACTCGTGAATTTTGCTCCGGGTCGCGAGTCCATCCATATTTCTGATACGCCGAGTCAAGTCAAGTCAAGCCATTTCAGCAAATAGACTCGAGTCAAGTCAAGTCATTCGAAAAAGGGGACTCGAGTCATCCCAACACTGGTTTGTATCAACCTAAGAAATGGGTACTGTGGATGAATTCCCGTGTTGCATTCAAATTAAGGCTTCTACCTCAATAGCAGCACAGAATCCCTGACGATTAATGTTCCCTAGCTGCGCTCTTGCACGGCCGCGCACTGGTGACAAAGTCTGTGCCGGGCACAAAAAAGCCGAAGTGATGACCGTTTTTTATTTAGTCAACGCATTGCCCTCTGTATCGGATCTCAAAATTTTACGTCTGTTGTACGCGCAGTGAGTTGGTGAGTGCGCGCAGACTCGTGATAAATTAGAGGGAAGATTGCTGACGATCAGTAGGTTTTAAGACTCCCAGTACCAGGCCGATTTCAGAATGCCCCTTATTGTTCATGACTAATGAAATGTGGCTTAAGGTGCACAAATCATTATTGTTTTTACAACAATTTTATTCACAAGAAAATTATGAAAATCCGCATGACATTCTTGAAATAATTTCGAGAGTGAAATTTCTGGTTAAATAAACTTGGAAGTAGTAGATTTTTGTTGTGTCTATCTTTGTTTTTATCCGCGTTTCTTGCAGTCTGTATGCTGTGTGACTGGAAAATCAAATACAAATTACATTTGTAACATTGATAAAACTGAGGACGACATTCCACAAAAATCGGTTTAAATGAACTGCCTTGAATGAATAAATCCAGATTATAACAGAATTGTTTATTGCCCTCACGAAATATAACACAGATTTTGATGCAGAAGCGTTTGCAAGATATAGGCATTAGTTGCCTGCTTTCCTCACTTTGCCGAGACCTTCGTCATTGTTGCCTTTATTCTGTTCAACTTGTTTTCGTGATAGTTGTAATAATGTCTGCAATATAAATTCGTGACAGATAGCGTGGATACTTGGAGGTGGGGATGGTGTGAACGCGAGGTTCACGTTCGCGTTTTGTGTGTGAACCTCAGAAATTTAGAGGTTCACGTTCACAAACGAAACTTGGTAGGCACTGTGAACCTTTTTCATATATTGCAATTTTCAATTCGCCTTGTAACATCTTTGGTTGAAATTTATTGCATTTCAACTGCGGGCCCTCTATGCATGGCACTGATGGCAGCATAAAAAAATCAACACTAAACAGGTATGCACCATGACAATTTCAAATATTTTTACTTGCTTTGTTACAAAAGTTTGTATGAAATATCCAGCTTTCCTTTTGTGAATATTTGGTGAATCTCTGCTGTGAGCTTTACCTGCAATCACACAACATCAAGAGCGAAATACACTATACATGTAAGTATAGTCAGCGAATGATGTATATTCAACCAATCAACTAAATGGATATCGTTGTTTGATGTAAAAAAATCCAGCAGGCGTACGGGGTCAATCTGCTGCTACTGCTGTATAATTTGTTAACGGGGTGATATCTGTAGCAATACCAAACTCCGTTACAATGCAACATTCGAGGCTGATTTTGGAGGGTTCCAGGACCACGAGCAGAATAATAGTTATATTTTCGCAATCAGTACCGTGGTAGCTTTCGATTGATACCCGTTTTAACAAATTTAATGCTCGGTAACGCGGTCATAAATTACCGTCGAATTGCCTTTGACCAAATCGAAAGTGTGACGTATCCCAATTTCACTGAGCCGTGAGATTTGCTTGCGTCCACACCATATAGGACACTATGGTTGGAATTATCAATATGACGTCACGAGGTTCACGCTCACACAAACCTGAACCTTAGAGGTTCACACCATCCCTATCTGGGGGGATATGGCATGTATGACTGTTGTTGATGGGGCAAGGACAATTCAGTCAAGTTCACTTTAATTTGCTAGGAAACTGCAAAAGGTGGAGTTACGGAATATAGTCATTGAAGAAAACTGAGCCGACGATACTACTACAGCATAATAATAATTGCATAGGCAGTCATGCATTAAATAGATTCGTACCTGAACGCTTTGAGGAATAGTAGCCCGCTTCAACTAAAAGGCAATTCCTCTGCATTGAAAGTTTAGGGGTTCTCCTCTCGGACTCCACCTTCAATTTTCATCACTCGTAGGCAAGAAATAATTAAAATCAGGCGGGGAATCCACAAAATGTCCCCGGAATTCCCGCAAATGAGAATAGACGTTTTTTAATAAAAAATTATCAAATGTGAGAGGAATTCTGAACAATTTGTATTGAGTTTGGACAAAACATTCAAACGAAACTACCCACCTCCTCTCGACAGTGAGAAAACGCCTCCAGTGACACAATCGATTTCTCTCAACATCATCCCTATCTGATTTAACTGGAGATTCAAACTCATATTTTACTGACCAACAGTAGCAGACAATACTCCAAGGGTTGTCTGTCCTTCACCTTACTCCATCTTTCCAACCACCATAATTTTCGAGTCCAGTAGCGGGGGTTTTATTAGCGTCGTGGTTGCTTTTAAAGCAAAAATGAATTTCAAAATAGCATGTAACGACACGAAAAAGGGACATAGAGTAGAGAGAGAGACAAACAGAAGAAATTTCATTCAGACATGCTGCGCCGGGTTGAAGTGCAAGGACATGAGGTTGGGAAGGTGGGGCCGCTCTTCTAACTTGTCGTATTCCAGATGAAATTCCTGAAAAGAAAAACCGTTTTAATGCAAGGATCGAAGCAAAATACGTGTATACCAGTTAGGCTTGTACTAAGTACTGGTTTTTCGAGTAGTTCCAGGTCTAGTTTCGGATTTTGAAAAGTTGGTAGTTCTGGTTCTTGTTGCGGATATAAGCACAATGTAGTTGCGGAACAAGAAAACATGTCGCCGTTAACATAAATCATATTACCTACACTATACATTAGAATGGTGTGGAAATCGAAAATTTTGAATTCTGGTATTCTCTGTTTGATCTGCGCATAGTTGTAATCTTGTTAATGCAAGTCTTTTGAGGCCTTCATCATCATCAACGAGCCTTCCCAGCAAAACATTTTTCGAATGTGCAAAATATGCGTTTCGCGGCAGGTCACGAGGGGGGCCCATAAAAGACAATGGCGAATCACGAGCGATTATACTAAACTACTGACGTAGAACCATTAGTCGTATGAGGAACACAAGACGACGAAACGGAGCAAGGCAACGGATGGCGATAACCGTAATACGAAACACAACGGAAAACAAATGAAGGTAAGAGAACGGATGATTAAAATTTAGGTTGAGATATTATAAGAAATACATTGTGATGATCGGAAAATAGTGAAGTATGACGATATAATCTAGATAAAATTGTTAAGTAGCATTGCGATAGGCATAGGCCGTACAAAAATAAAAACGACGTAGCATTGTATATGATAGGTATCAAGTGTAGTATAATACGTAATGGGTTTAAATAAAAAAAACTGAAACCTCATAACTAATTTTATGCTGAGTCATGAAATTTTCGTCCGAGCAAATAGGAATTGAAGAAGGTGTACGTGTAGTAAGACATAAACGAGGGTCTCAAAATGGGTCGCGGGCCACTTTTCAAAATTTGTAGAGGCCGCGGGCCGCATGATTTCAATATCGAGATAAAAATAGGCAACGCAATTTAAAAACCTAGTTTTCATAACTCTACGCCAGTACAACGCTGTGCACTCTAACATAGGCGACGGTCACAGTTGCCACATAAGAAATAATACTTTATTGAAGAAATATGAATATCACAAAAATATCATGATCATCAATTTCAATCTATTTTGAACTATGAGCTGGGCACAATACGTGGCAACACGCTTCGGCAAGTAAAACAGAGATTGCCTAACTTTTTGCTATTTTGCTATTTGCTGTTCGCATCTGTACTGTGGGGCTTGGATTACAAAGGACACTATAATAGGCTATATTAAAATCGAAAATCAGTTCGGATTGAACCGCGCGTAGCGCTAATAAAATTTCAATAATAATTCAAACCTCTCATTAATTGGGGAGTCGATTCGTAAATCAAATTTGCATATTGACGGCCTCCAACACATCATAATTGAATTAAGTGTCGACGGCCGCATAATTTCCCTTCTACTGCCGCAGATTGGCCACCACTGGACTAAAGAATCGATATTGGGGTTACATGCTGGAAATTATCTCCTAGTAAAGCTTGGTCTTTTCGAAAGCCCGAAGTCGTTTTTCAATCGTCTCGGTCTTGGCAGTGGTGGCCATTGCACGACACGGCAATAAGCTCATTGCTCATTTATATCAGCAAATTCTTTCTCCGTGGAATGATATTACCATCGCCGAAGCCGTATCAGCAAGTGGGGAATTGTGATTTTGGGTAGAAGAGAATAGCTTACTTTAAACAACAACAACAACAACAGTATGTTTGAACTGAAGTAAATTTAAGCATTTCAAAATCCTTTATTAAGCGTTCTTCCGAAATTTGAAATCAGGTCGCGGGCCACAGAATATGACCTTGCGGGCCGCGTTCCAAAAATTCTATGGAGTTCGAATTTGTGATGGCATCTAACTCGGTACATTTAGGAGCATGGATTGAAGCGTGGAAAGTTGGGCTGGCATGGATAAAGCGTAATATAACAATCCGAGAAGGGCGAATATTTGAGATTGTGGAACTGCTCAACACGCCTCAAGAATTGTAAACGAGCAAAACAAGGTAAATAGTATGTAAGTCTTGACTAGGCGCCGAATTTATTTTTGCATGGGGTGGCGGCAGGCGCGTAGCCAGGGGGGTGTCGGACGGAACTCCCTCCTTATGAAAAGCTAAACCCCGTCACTTTAAAATGACCATTCTGACGCTAATATTCAGTTGTAATTCAAAGTCGTATTATGAGAGTTACGCCGGGCCGCGACCAGATACCGAGATTCGTCTGTGCACGCATATCGCACAATGTAACGCGACGCGATCTCCTGCTGAGATGATTGCGAAATTAGGTCTTTGATTGCCGCGCGCTCGCCATTCGTCGCTGGACTGAGCGGTAACCCAGCGCGACAATTCTAGAACACGGAGGACGGACAAGAATTATGATTACAAACGCGCGCGGCCAATCAATAATTATCCTATACCGCAAACACAATAGGCTTCACTTAGTATCGCGACAATTGGTTGCTGATTAAAACATCGACTTAGACTGCATTGCTGCATTTCCCGATTTACGTTTGCAAAGCATGATTGGATTAATATTATGGCACTGGAATGAATTCCAACTGGCAGGCACACAATAAAACACTGTTCAACTTAACGCTCCGAGAATATTTATAACAAAATATTTTAACGCGGCTTACGTTCCTCATCGATGCAAATAATGCACTTCAATTTGTGGAAGATGAACGTATATTTGGTCGTCAAATCGCGATAGGAGGCGGTGTTTCTCAGAGCGCGCGATGAAATCCATGTTTCTAGTACCGTTAGTTCGCTGAAATAAACATCAGTACGCTATGCGAAATACATGGTAGAGAACAATTTTATCGGGCTGTACGAGTGTACGTGTACAATCGGCGGGCAAGGTTGCGCTGATAACGAAAGTGCAGACATGCCGCAAATCTGGAATAATTACAGTCACAGGGTGCGCTAGTCCCACCTAAATACCAAGATTCGGCAATGGCAATGAGCACAATTTGTTCAGACGCGGGCATAAGTTCTAATCAAAAAGATACATAAACACAAACAATATTACCTTCAGACATTGCTACTGTTTGCCGCAAGTGTTTCTGTGGACGGTAGCAGGCCAGCATGCGGACGCGCTAAATCAAACCTCTGACGATACAGTGCACATAAGATGCCGATGACCCTTTTCGCATACAAATGATTCTCGGTAATTTGCAGTATACGCTCGTCGATAATACGAATTAGTGAATTGGCATTTCAAAAGGACGGAATTTCTAGTTGTAAAAACTCGTTGGTGACGCACTTGGGGTTTTAATGCCGACAACGCGCTGGTTAATATCAGTCGGGCCCTACGGCCTATACGTAGGCTCCGATAAGCCAGTTGAATTTGTCCGTTAGCCAACAGCAAGAGCAGTATGGGCGCATGCCGCGACCTTATCAATAGAAATGCGTATCCCAAAGGTTTGAAATTCGATCCGCGACATGATTGCGGTAGATAGAGTCCGTCCAACAATGAAGTACATTGGAACATAAAATGTCACCGTTGTTCCCCTTCAAACTAATCGAATAAATTCATAATTTCTGCCACCGAGAATCTCGTGTTGCATCAATATTTGACAACGTAATTCAACGCCTTGCACTGCACAATGCGCAGTAATGGTAGTATTAATAAGAGTTGATGATAGCAACCGGGAAAGGAAAGCGCGCATCTAATCAGTAATTCCTTAACTTGCATACAGCAAAATGGGGTTCCAATTCTGACATTGCGACAATTGTATGCTCATTATAACGACGTTGGAGCTGCATTGTTGCATTTCCCGATAAAAGTTGGCAAAGCCTTGTTAGAGTAATGAATATGCGCACTTTGCGCAGTAATGACTTTCAATTCGCAGGCATACTCAAACACACTGTCCTATTTCGCACTCCAAGCCCCCAATTAAATTAACTAAACTAAAATAATAACTTGAGAATTATTTTGTAAACGAATATGGGCGCAACCGCAAATGCAATTTAATTAAGAAAAGGAGAGCGTGAATTAGCTCGTCTGGTCGAGAGAGAAGATGGTGTTTCTCAGCGCCGGCGTGTCGGAATCGACGTCGTAAACGACGTTGCTTCGATTGTCCATCACGGATTACCATTTAGTGGGGCGAAGCTGCGAATTCAATTATTTGCGCGCCTATCTGTTAACGGTGAATTGTTGGCATTTACGCGCTGTCACGGACTCGCTAATTGACAGCGCTGACGATTTGGAATCGCAGACGGCGGTCAGTTGATTTGTTCTATGTTCAGTGAAGTATTGATTTGAATCGCATTGCCATTGGCTTTTTGAATGATTTTGTAACGATAATATGATGATAAAAGAGTTGATTTGTTACAGCATTGCAAAAATTAAGTGAACGACAGTGTTGTTGAGCTCCGATGCAAGGAACTTCGATGTCATTGATATGTTGAAATCAAAGAGAAAGAATATATTTTATGTCATTCAGTTCACCAGGCTAAAGCAGGGGTGACCAACCTTTACGGCCAAAGAACCACATAGAATTTATGAATTATTTGAGCCATGTGAGCGACAAGGAGTTTTTCGGTCATGGCAGCGGGCCGGATAAGGTAACGGGATATAGCATGCCAACCCATTTTTGTCGCTTTCTTTTTTTACTATCTTCTTTCAGTGTACAACTGTACATGCCTCCTCTTTACATCGCCTAGGCCAGGGTGGGTGTCTGATTCCTAAGACTATACTCCAAGTCATTTCGCCACCTTCCTTATCGCATTTTTGTGATGTATTGAACTGATAAAAATTGCTAATCAACCAAACTGAACGGAACTGAAAGCCCAAAAATTTTTCGAAGTTACCAAATGAGTTCGGTCAATAATATACTTGCATATATTGCGGGGGCCTCTGTAGGCTATACTGCAGGATGCAGTTTGCAAGAACGATCTTTCTGTGAGCGAATTCGCATTTTCGACAGCACGTTCTCTCATAATTGTGAATATATATAGTTGAACTCAGGGATATCTAGATATCTAGATATCCCTGGTTGAACTAGTCGTACTCTTCATTATCAATTTCAAGGACAGACAACCAACATTAAATGCAAGAAATCGAGGGAGAATAAATCGCACAAAGCGCAAAGAAAACTATCAAATTTAATAAATCTACCGATAAGTATTCTAATTTATGGTAATAGACGAAGATATACGAGAAATGTGACCAGACCCTAGTTACGCCTAGTCGGAACTGATATTTTAGTCATCGACATGCCACATTTCATGGTCGGGACAATCGAATTCTGGGTTGGCCTTGCAATTCACAATAAATCACGTGGGAAATTCATTATTGGATAATATAACTATTTTTGAAAATCACCCCCAGGCTGCAATGCTTCTACTGCAATAACTTCGCATCTAGCGGTCGGAATTGAGCCAAATTTGGTATGCATAATATTTACTGACAGTCTGACAATTTTATGGGGTCGACAAAAAATTTGAAATTTTAATTTTTTTATTTTTCAATGATAAATTGAAAACTTTCTACTGCAAGAATCTCGCTTCTGCTGGTTAGAATTGAGCCAAAGTTGTTGTGCAGCGTAGCCATTGAAATCTGAAGGATTTTTTTTTAACAGCCCTTATGCACATTTACTTCACATACCAGGTCAATCATGGCCAATGTCATGTTGGATTGGACGATTTTTTCACTTCGGGATCTAAAGTACTGACGTACAAAAATACTCCCCCCATAGGAAAGAGCCACAGATCCGTCCATCCTACCCTGCACTGCCCTTTGTACATACAATTCAGAGACGCACACATTCCTGCAATTGCGAACTTTATCTAGATTGGGCGACCGATTCACGGGCGGGCCCAAATCGGTGATGTGAATGTGATCAAAAGAGTCAGAGTGCATTCGGCTTTTATAGTCGTGCAAAGCGCGAAATTTTTTTGCATAAATGAATGAATTTGATCAATGATATTCGTGAGTGTATGGGCAGGTGGCTTCTTCCAAAATTTACACCACGTATAATTATAATTTTGAACTTTGATCATGGCATCAGAATACATACATTCATGAGCTTATCGATTATTCACTTAGGGTGGGGTTCATTCTTATTAATTACTTTGTTGAAAACTCCTGCAACCCAGCGGCCTCGGGCAATTATAGAGTATCTATGATACTGTATTCTCATAATCAAGACAGGTACGTGGAGACACCAAATCGCGCGGAGCTCGCGAATTTTTTTTAGTTTGAATCCATCTACCCGAAAATATTCCACTATTTACAGATATTAATAATGTTTTAGAAAAATCTGGGAATGGCATCGCCGCATTCGCCACTGGCCACGTCAATGCGATGAACATCAGTTGTATATTGGAACGTCGCTTTGTCTTGCTAATGTTCATGATCGAAAATGTATGCGCGTAATTGCCTGTAGACGGCGACGCGGGCCACACCATCACGTAAGACCGTAAACTGTCGGCGGGCCGCACAAAATCCCGTCGCGGGCCGTATGTTGCCCGCCCCTGTTATAGACCATAGTGCAGTGGTTCCCAACCAGGGAGGAATTCCCCCCTTGGGGGGAATTTTGCAATTTTTAGGGGGGAATTCGACTTTAGAATTGTAACGGATTTCCCAAACTGTTCATATTCGAACAGTCATTTAGTCAACCAGTTATATCCGAACGTATACTCCTTATGGTTGTTTTTGCTTGGTGAAAGTATGTTCAAATGCTATTTGAAATTTCGTTTTCACATACGAATCCCCCACCCCTTTTTCAATTAGTTCAGATGTGCTGCAGTTCGCAAGACAATTTTGTAAGTCAGCGACGGCCTCTCAATCAAATATATCCTACGCGTGCCGAATCTATCACAACAAGGCCTCTAGTGAAAGTATTTATCTTATATTTTCAAGTCAACATTTTCAGACTGTGACTAAGTATTCCAACGTCATCGATTCAAGTCAGAGAGATCGCTAGCCTTGCTTTATTTTTAGTGAACAGCTACCCGATCGAAACAAGACATGGTAAACTTGGTGCAATGTTGCCGAAACGTAATGGGTGTCCTAAATTTCAATGAGCTCCAGCAGGGAATTTGATCACGTGTATGTTATATATCAGGGCTGTAACCCAGTCAAGAGGCTCCGAGTCACAAGTCAATCTCACTCTCATAGTTTTGACTCGAGTCAAGTCGAGTCATTTTCAATTCACCATTGAGTCAAGTCCAAGTCCAAGTCACCGAGCAGACGGTCGAGTCCGAATCATGGTATTATGACTCGAGTACGAGTCCAAGTCACACTCAAGTCAACACTGTTTGGTGATATTGAATGATTTGGATTTATGATATACTAATTTTCCTCACTTTGAGCAGTTTCTTGTCGCATTGTCAAGTACCAGGATCAATAGACGAACTTCCAACAGGGTGGTCACTTTACTGTTCTTCGAAATTACAATGACCAGTCGGTTTTGGCCGTTTTATAGTCTTGAGTCATATGACTTGGTTCGAGTCATGCACAATGACTACAGTCCAAGTCGAGTCAATACCCAGATTGTCTCGAGTCGAGTCGAGTCGTTTCGTTTCCGTATTTTGAGAAAATGGCTCGAGTCAAGTCGAGTTATCAGAAAACGGTGACCCGAGTCAAACGCGAGTCTGGTCAACCCTGCTATATATCAACGTACCTCTATTGTTGGCCAAATGCATGCGCAAACTTGAGAAAAAAAAATCGCGAGACCAGTAAATTTGTGGATACTGATTTTTCACAGCAGTTATATTAGCGATTGGTGCATGGTAAGCCGAAAACACAAATGGAAGTGTGGGGGTCTGTTGAGTCAAGCCTTCCAGAATTTGTGTGATTGGGACCAAGACCATGGTTTTTGTAGGTCTACAAAGTGTTATTACAGCACTGCTAGAAACAAACACTCGGTACCGCCCGTCTTATTCTCTTAGTCAACAGGTGTTTGCGCGGTAAAAATGACCATTTTTAATCATCGGGCAGATTTATCCTAAGGGGGGAATTTTGGCTAAAATTTCGGCCAAGGGAGGCACGAGATGAAAAAGGTTGGGAACCACTGCTATAGTGTATGTATTGAGTTCGCTGGATTGATTGGGAATACGTATTAGGATAGATATGATTATACGAATGTTGAAGGGGCACTGCGCTCTAAAAATGATGTAGTCTTACATTGAAGAAAAAACGAAAAAAAAATTTTGGCCGCCATCATTAAGACAGGATTGTGATATATTTCCCTCATCAGATACGCTCAATCCCCCATGTCATTATTTTATGGCCCCGTGGATATACTCAGATATCGAAGATATCGCAGGTATCGCAGATATCGCAGATATCACTACTGTGGATATACTCAGATATCGCAGATATCATTGTGGATATACTCAGATATCGCCATATATATATATATCACCAAAAACCGCAGACATCGAGGTCATATAAAGGTCACACTTCGCTTAGAGCGCAGATATCACGTCTTAAGTATGTCTAGGTCGATTCAGTGCGCAGATATCAGGTCTGGACCATACCTGGGCTCTTTTGGTGCGCATATATCAGCTCCGGAGCATGTCCGAATACAAATAGTGCGCAGATATCAGGTCCGGACCATACTTGGGCTCTTTTGGTGCGCAGATATCAGCTCCGGAGCATGTCCGAATACAAATAGTGCGCAGATATCAGGTCTGGACCATACCTGGATTCTTTTGGTGCGCAGATATCAGCTCCGGAGCATGTCCGAATGCAAATAGTGCGCAGATATCAGGTCTGGACCATACCTGGGCTCTTTTGGTGCGCAGATATCAGCTCCGGATCATGTCCGAATACAAATAGTGCGCAGATATCAGGTCTGGACCATACCTGGGCTCTTTTGGTGCGCAGATATCAGCTCCGGAGCATGTCCGAATACAAATAGTGCGCAGATATCAGGTCTGGACCATACCTGGATTCTTTTAGTGCGCAGATATCAGCTCCGGAGCATGTCCGAATACAAATAGTGCGCAGATATCAGGTCTGGACCATAGTTGGATTCTTTTGGTGCGCAGATATCAGGTCCGGACCATGCCTGGGGGAATTTCGGGCGCAGATATCTGCTCCGGAGCATGTCCGAATACAAGTAGTGCGCAGATATCAGGTCTGGACCATACCTGGATTCTTTTGGTGCACAGATATCAGCTCCGGAGCATGTCCGAATACAAATAGTGCGCAGATATCAGGTCTAGACCATACCTGGTGCTGTTTCCTGCATATATATCAGGTCCGCAGCATATCTGACGCCAAGCGATACGAAGATATCAGACCCGGAGTATATGTCTGGATACAAATATTGCGCAGATGTTAGGTTTGGACCATGCCTGACCGTATTTCTTTGGTCGATATCAACTCCACATCATGTCTGGATGGAAATGGTCAGGCCTGGTTACTGGTCAAAGCTGACCAGTAACAGATCACTTACAGTTATTTTGGAGTCCTCAGGCAGATTTTGCCTGCTTGCATCACTTAGGCTACTCTAGTGCAGGGGTGTCAAACTCAAGTTGTTTCGCGGGCCGCATTCAAACCTTCAGAACATAGGGGATTAGGGGTTCTATTTCAGCGACACGTTTATTCGCAGACAATGGAATTTGCAAAAATACAAATATTGACTGGTTGAATATAGTTACAAATCGCTAAAACAGGGGCTCTTACGACGTTATAAGCATATTTCTATGATCCCCTTGTTTCAGTCGTAATCTGGCGTTAACTCTGCGTATGCGTTGGGAGGAATACAAGAGATTTAACTGTAGACGTGGCCGTTGGAATTCGGTTCATTCAAATCGCGATTCGTTTTCCTCTGGTGGTCGGGAAGCTTTTCAGTCAGAAGTGATACAGTAGTGCGAACGCAGATATTTGAATTACATTTTTGTACCTACTATATTCTCCATATATTCATGCATGCAACGATTTCACATTGGCCTTTTCGCTTCTGTGAATAACTAATTCTAGGTCAATTTTTTCCATAAAACTCTGAACTCAGTGTTCTCCATTTTGGCTCCCGGAATTGCGTGTCAATGTCACCGAATTTTTGCTAATACTGATAGAGTGAAACCACAAAATAATAGTTAAAATGTGGCCTATGCACATATTTGACCTTTGTTGCATTGAGGGATTATTTAATAGAAGTTTCACGGACTAAAAATCGGAACATTTGTTAGAAATATGCAGGACAAGCATTTTTCCAACAACTCGAAATTTTTTCGCGGGCCGGATAAAATCGTCTGGTCGTATGTTTCACACCCCTGCTCTAGTGGTTATATATCTTTGTACTACATCCAATTCTACTGGAAAAATTTTTAGGGAAATAATAATATTTTTTACACTTTGGATTTTGTAAAGTAGAGAGTAGTATTGGCACATGTTTCTATCACGCTTATAAGAATAATTGTCATGATAAATGTTCAAATAGCCCCACACTCCTTGCGAAAAGAGTGTGTATTCACACCCGAAGGGCGGAGAAGAGTGGTACAAGAAAACAAAACCTAACTAAGAATTATATAACGGTCATAAATCCTACGTGCCCATACGTGCATACCATTCTATGTTACTACGAGCATGCAGAATTTGGATTAAAATGTTGTAGGCTAGGCTACTGTTTTTATACCGCGGTTTAAATCTGAGGTACTTTCAGGTTTTGTGTGTCATGAGTACAGTGTCGTTCAAAATTAACTTTTTTTTCCAGATTCCAGCCATTCACTGATTAAATTGTCAGGTTACCCTAGAAAACGCTGCACGCCAAATTTGGTTCAATTCTAACAAGTATAAGCCACCGCAGAGCCAATTTAAATTTTTAATTTATTAGAAAAAATGTTTGAAAAAATTTCAAATTTTCCTGTCAACCCCCCGAAATTGTTGAATTTTCTTCAAAGACGATGCAAAACAAATTTGAATCAATTCCAACTAGTAGAAGCGGAGTTATTTGAGTTTTTCGTTGATAATTCTCGGATTGTCTACCAATTATTCCCGAAGAATTCGACACGGCTCGGATTTCGTGCTAATGCGTGAGCCGAACAAAGCGCAGATGGTCGGAGTTTCTCATTTAGCTGTTTAAACAGTATTTACCATGTTTGTCGACTAGGCCTACCTGCGTATTCGATTAAGTTGACCGTCGCAACGCTCTATTTGTATCCGGACATGCTCCGAAGCTAACATCTGCGCATGAAAAAGACGCCAAACCTGATATCTGCGCACTGGTTAAGGCATTATATGTTCAATGCTCATATAGGTGCTGATATCTGCGCACCACTTGTATCCGGACATGCTCCGGAGCTGATATCTGCGCACCATTTGTATCCGGACATGCTCCGGAGCTGATATCTGCACACCAAAAGAGCCTAGGTATGGTCCGGACCTGATATCTGCGCACTATTTGTATTCGGACATGCTCCGGAGCTGATATCTGCGCACCAAAAGAGCCCAGGTATGGTCCGGACCTGATATCTGCGCACTGAATCGACCTAGACATTCTTAAGACGTGATATCTGCGCTCTAAACGAAGCGGGACCTTTATATGAACTCTATGTCTGCGGTTTTTGGTGATATCTGCGATATCTGAGTATATCCACAATGATATCTGCGATATCTTAGTATATCCACAGTAGTGATATCTGCGATATCTGCGATACCTGCGATATCTGAGTATATCCACGGGGCCTTATTTTATTGACCATGGTTAAAGATGTTTACGGATCAAGAATGAGTTTTGGCTTTGGAATGTCATAATGTTATTCTAAATTCAGCGTCATGATCACATTAATTCACAAGATGTTAGCGTTTCTAAATGGGAGATTCAGATTCACGCCGTAAGATGTATTGAGAACCTCTTTCACCAACGCGTTGAAAGAGAGTGAGATTGTCATAATTTTTTCATCCAACCAAAATACATAGCAAATTGACAGCAATGATTGTTGTATAGAAAATATGCATGCACAGTATTCGGTATCAGATAGGAATGATCGATACGACCTTGAAAGACTTCTGGATTGCTATACTTAAGTGTTGGAGGTTTACCTAGGCTCCTCCTCGCAATATCATAGTAGTCGACAGACACAACGAAAACCCAAAGAAAACGCATAATAAGAAGTAGTCAGTAACGAATTCTTCTACTTGAAAGCTACTTGAGTACTTACTTGAGTAGATCAAATTTTCCGCTACTTCTGATTCGTAATATCTTGTGATTTACTTACTAACTTTTCACTATTTTCAGTTTGTCAAGTAGAAGTAGTTTAATCCTCCGATCAGGTAGATAGTAGGGATGATGTGAACCTCTGAAAGGTTCAGGTTCGTGTGCACGCGAACCTTTTTGAAAGGTTCTGTGTGATTGCAATCGTGAACCACGTGACGTCATGTTGCTAATTCCAAACCTAGCTATCTTTCAATGAAGTGATAGCCTATATTAATGTACACGATACCCAACGGCGACTCGGGCCACATAATGCCACAATGCTGAAGTACATATTGGCGGTTCCCATATTTGTCCGTTGATACACCACTCTATTGATATGCTTATTGTACCGTTCACTGTATCGATAACACCAATGGTAGTTGAGTGAATAATCAAGATGGAAATATGACCGTTTGGCGTTTGTGTGTATGTATTTTGCATTGGATCTCCAAGTCTTCCGTCATATATTCCCTGACTGTATATACAAAATCGATTTTATTGGTCTCGCGATACAATAACGAAGTCCTGGAGGGTATGATGATGTTGTCTACGGATCATATCGAGGCCCGCATAAACTCCCAACATTTGTACACCGACACGTTGTACGTAATGTCACACAACTCATTTACGCCAATACTTGATAGGGGTGAACAATAGTAAAGTATATTCGGTCATTTTTCACGGAAACAAAACAAAGATTGTGAATCTACATTCTAACACAGGGGTGGGCAAACTACGGCCCGCGGGCCGCATGCGGCCCGCCACACCGTTCTGTGCGGCCCGCGAGAGTCTAAAGAAACTTTTTTTAAATATTATTAAAATCCGCATTAAAAATCGAATTAATGCAGGGACTTCAATAAACTTTTTCTTAGTATATTTCACCATGATAATTCGAAGACAGTGGTTCTAAAACTGGGGTGCGCCCCCCTCCACTGAAAAAATTTTGCGCGCTCCGCGCGATTCTCATTCACGTCATGATTATTGCTGTGTATTTAGTCTAAATTTAATATTGAACAATTCCTGATCCACATTCGTAACCTTCCGTGCCATCTAACTATCTGTTAGGTTTGCTAGCACCCTATAGTTGCGTTTTGTGATATGACGATAAGGGTAGGCTTACCATACGTCCTCTTTTAAGAGGATTTGTCCTCTTTTTTGACTTTTTTGAAAGTGTCCTCGGAGGACGCCCTTTTGTCCTTTTTTTTTGAGATTTTGTCCTCTTTTTTGAAAATTTAGGTCAGATTTAGAGCAAATTGCGAGTGATATGCCGCAAATTAGCACTGAAGTGACGCTCCGGCGGACATTTCGGAGTGAAAACCGGTGAATTTAGCTCTGAGCGAGAAGATGACCTTTTTTTTTTTATTTTTTTTTAGTTATCCACCTGGCAATGTGGAGAGAAAAACGGTATTTTGAGCTTTGAGCGGAAGTGATGACCTTTTTTTTTTAGTCAACCGATCACAAAGTGGGAAAAATTCACCGGTTTTTGAGAATTCTACTCCGGTTTTGCATCTTGCAAATTTCTGAAAAAGTGTCCTCTTTTTACATTTTCAAAATATGGTAAGCCTAGATAAGGGTGGCGCGAAATTTTTCACCATCGTAAGGGGGGGAGCGTGTCTCAAAAAGTTTGAGCGCCACTGTTTAAGGTAAATACTTCCTTACTTTATGTTTAATTTCTGGCGCGACAGCCCGCTCTCAAGGCCCACGCAGTTTGAAAGGTTTCAACTATATACTAAACATCACAGAAATCCTAAACGAGATTGATGTATAACTCGGATAACGAGTGGGATTTCATATTGGCCACTTCAGTTTTAATTATTTCAGTGATGTGCTTATACAAACGATTTACGCGTGTCTTAGGTAGATTCGTTCTCTGTATGCGTGGAATTGGGGTATTTATATTTTATCCACACATCGTAGATGCGTGTTTGAAGCTAACATGGTTATGATGCTGTGAGTATTGTGTGTCCTGGAACTGAACCAAAAGTGGAATTAGTAAATCTATGAACAGATCGCTGCTCATAGATTTAAATTTCAATCCTGTTCTAAGAATCGGGACAACCGATTTTCATCTATATAGTTTTGACAAATTGGTTATTGAGGTCGACCAGCCAATGAAATCTCGCCATGTTTCTGACGTGTGTACGATATCATCAAAGCAGTGTTTGTTTTGTTTTGAATAGGAACATATATTATCTCCATGTCCTCACTATATAATCTCAATTTTGTATAATGCGGCCCGCAAATGAATTTAGATGTTGAATGCGGCCCGCGAGCTCAAAAGTTTGCCCACCCCTGTTCTAACATGTTTAATTGCATTTGGTCATTGGTTCTGCTTTATCGCTTTGTGTTAAATATCCGGATCCGGTTATGAACTGGCATGTATTGGATTTGTAATTTCATACTGAATAGAGCAATATGCATAGACCAAAAAAGATTAACACTACACATCCCTGTACCTATCTTCTGTACAGTGTGAACAAGAAAATTAATCACAAGTAACCCGGAATCGTTAGCGCGGTGGGTAGCACGTATTCATACATTTTCTGAAGATTGTTATCCATGTATCAACCAGTTAACAAAGTCGAGGGGATTACAACTTTAGACAGATGGATTCTTGAAAATCCAAAGCACGTACCCGGACATCGCAGTAACATCGAAACAGCGCATTGTGATTGTGTATGTGGCTAACCGATGATTTTGATAGGGTGAACCATAACAAGTGAATATGTGATTACGCAAATGTATCGGAGTCGTTGTTGGTGTATATTTTGTCACTATCCGTTGTAAACAATATACAAAAATATCAAATTGTCGGGTGTAGTTGTCAGATTTCAAAACAAAAATGGTATTTTTACTCAGAGAAAAAATAGCTTTCCAAAGGAAAAAGGTTTGTTACTCTATAGGAAAAAATATATTTCCAAAGAAAAATGGTTTGTTACTCTAGGAAAGAATTTATTTCCAAACGAAAATGGTTTGTTACTCTAGGAAACGATGGATTTCCAAGTGAAAATGTGGTGTTACTCTGGGACTCAGTATTTTCGTCGCGTTTCGCGCACAGTGGATATGGAGTGACCAGTATGATTTCACGAAAGTATCGGTGAATATAATTTAGGTAGCGGGTTGCGTGGTTCCGTTCACATCGCATTGACGCCCATATGAAATATTTCATCACA
Organism: Botryllus schlosseri; assembly: GCF_051294905.1. NCBI lineage: Eukaryota > Metazoa > Chordata > Ascidiacea > Stolidobranchia > Styelidae > Botryllus > Botryllus schlosseri. The sequence continues at coordinate 4,459,568 of NC_137243.1, read as the reverse complement.
GTATATATGGCCCATCATAACGTATGAAATTGATGTTTCGCAATCTAGCATTTACTTATCATATCGTAATCTAGCAGACCATGGCGTGTCCTATTCTGGAAAAGACCTGTTTTAGCATACCACATTTGAAACTTTCTGGACTAAAGACATGAAATACATTTTCCGCTTTTATTTATTTATATTTATTTAGTATTTATGTTTCTTTTTCAATTCCCAGTATCACACTTTGAGTTTTAATTAGTTTCAGTTATATTGTCTGGAGAACATACATGTTGAAGTATAAAAGTAAGTGTAGTAATGCCTTTAATTTCCGGAAATAAAGCTGCACATGGCCTTTTCACGATCCATCTTTTTTTTACTAACGTTTACTAATCGCGCAAAATGTTGACACCATACCCAATACAACTTCTTCGTATTGCTCTTCGATTAAACTACGGGCCTTATTATATGGGGGAGGACGCCATACCATGATATTTTCCAAAGCGGGCTGTTCGAGTAAACAGAGGATTAGTATCGCATTTTCATATCAATACTATCTTTTTCATCCCATGAGGCGAACGAATGCTGAAAGTGTGGAAAATTAGATACCTCCTGGTATGCAGCAATATGAATCAACCTTTGCACCTTTTGCATAGCTCAATTTGCAGCTTTTGACAGTCCATCCTAACGAATTACGATCGTTTTCACAGCTACTTTATTTACTTGACTAGATTTAAAGTCAGTCAATTCTACTTCAATTACTTTTAGGTTGCTTACGAAAGAAGTACTTCTACTCGTATTGCGTAGATTTTTTTCGTGGCTACTTCTACTTTATTAGCTTTCCTGACTACTTTTGCCACCTATGAGAATCGAACCCAAGACGCTTGGGCGGTAGGAGCTTATCGTCACCATTTTCAAACCATCTAGTGTGGTGGTTCTCAACCGGGGATCCGCGGACCCCTGGGGGGGGGGGGTCCGTGAAGCATTTTCAGGAGGTCCACGAACCCTCTAAATTTGTAAAATGCTTGTTAACCTACTAATCGAATACGCAAATTTTATCGACACTAAATACAACTGTAAAATTACCTTAGAAATAATAAAAGTCCACCAAATTTTAAATATATAGTGTGCTGTTATTTTCAAGAAAAGTCATTTTGTGGCTGTTTATCACTAGCAGAGGTGGTCAGTAACGAAGTACTTGTACTTTTTGAAGTAATTAAAGTAGATTTTGCCTACTCTCACTACTTTTTAAGTAGTTATGATTTTAGACTACTTCTACTTGACAGTTTTCAGTTTTGTACGTAAAAATAAGCGTAGAATACCTACTTACTTACTTACTTGTGAAGCACTACTGTTACTTCTACTCGAGTAGAAATTCCAGCGTTACTTCTACTTCTACTTGAGTAGCGTCGGTGACTACTTTGACCACCTCTGAGTCTGATCACTAGCCAACATTTACTATTTGCACAAAACAGTTGACGGCTGCACGATACTTGAGCTCATTTTCAACACAAACCGAAGGGGTCCGCGGGGATCCGTGACAGTCCAAAAGCGGTCCGCGAAGACAAAAAGGTTATTAACCACTGATCTAGTGTCTTGAACACAGGAGAAATGAAGAAACTACCGGAGCTTCCAACAAATTCATCAGTTCAAAAACATCACAAGATAGCAAAACTATTAAAAGATATGAACAAAAACATCTCATTTTGTCTTGTGTGTCGCATTGCACATGGTTCGTGTGTTGAGCGGATGAAAATTTATAATCCGACGATTATTACAATTAAAAGCGCATATCAATAAAAGTGTGTTTTGTTCAGTATGCACACAATACAAATACAAATAAAAATATAGGGAACAATCTTGCAGAGCCAGACTATAGAATGAATATTAATTGCAAACGATGTGGACTAGGTGCTCCAATCTGACGGTTTCAGTGCCGATGCCACCGGGAATGTGAAAGTAACAGTTCATGTATTATTATAAACATGTTATTTATATAAGTGCATCATAGTTTTATGCCGGGGAAACAAACAATAACTTGTTACCGCAGGTGAATCACTCACAGTGATTGGATTAAAGTCATCCATTAACATGTTACATGAAACTAGTATACGTGACAAATATAGAGAATTCTGGTAGACCAATAGCCAATGTCAAATGGAGTGATTTCTATATGAAATGAATAATAGCGGTAGCCTATGGATTCAAGCAACATCGATTGTCTTCCGAAAAGATATTGCTCTATTGAGATTGATATAAGTTTAAAGCATGATCTATATAGGTATAAAAGGAAATATGAGTCGCTCATTCATCATCAGTCACCCACACTCATTATTCATCATCAGTCATGTTTATGTAGTCTACCTTAGCTTTACTTCCTTTCGGTGCCAAATTCGCGCTAACGGTTCTGAAAGACACTTGAGGAGACAGATTTTCTCATAATGTTGATTAATGCCTCGCTACATTTTGTTTTATGGTATGTTGTTTCTTACTGTGGATCGTTTAAACTCCTTGCTCGGGGGTGGAGTATCCGGATAGGCAGGTGGTGATGGTGATGCGAATTCATTTCCACTGTCTCAGTCAGTCCACAAAGAACTGAACATGTAGATACACTCTGCTGGCTTCTGTATGAAGTCTTCGCACGGATAACCTAACGTTTGACTTCTTCATACATGTTAATGACACCGTATTCCACGTAGTAGGCTTCTGATTTCATTTTCAGACTTGTTCCGCTTCGCTGTTGAATGAGAATTTTGAAGAAACAGAGCAAGGTAAAGTGGAAATGAAAAATGTAGAGCTATACGCAATGAAAGAGGCCGTCGAATATATGTACACTGGCCACTGCTCACCTGGTCAGTCACGATTGAAAATTTCGGTGCAGTGTTAGGCTGTGCCGATATTCTGTAACTGGACAGGGTTAAACTAATTTGTTTCAAGCACATGTTGAGTGTTTTTTTCAGTTGGAAACTGTGTCTTTTTCCCGCAATTGGCTTCAACCCACTCTAATAGGAGTGTTGTGGATCTAATAGAAATGTAGTCTCGCTTATATTTCGTTGCTGTGGGTAGTAGGGATGATTTCATGCAGTTGAAGTATGCGGACGCATCGACGTACATTCATGAGTATGGATTGAAGGAGAGGTATAGCACAAGTGAGACACGAGCCTGACCTGTAATTCCGCAATTGATCGAATTCATAATAACTGATATTAATCGAATGCAATTGTCGCACCGATTCCGGAAATCTAAATATTGATCGACTTCTCAATAATAAGCGAAGTATTTGGCGGCAACATAACGCCAACATTTTACCGGCGGTACAAGGAATCTAATCACCAATGAATAACAGGGAGAGCTATGGCGTTGTTTGTAATTTCAATTTGTCATTTTGATTGTGAATGTCACTTCCACTTCCAATGCAATTTATTTCTCGCCGTGGACAATGTTCATTTCAAAACTGCATTGTCATACAAGCGTCGCCATGTCTGCTCTTTGATCAATCAACATATGGTGTAATCCGCGATTTCGAATTCGCGAATGATATCGGTCGCCTGCACGACAGCAACTTAAATTTTAGGATTTAAAAAAAGAGGGTCGAGATCCTAACCCAGTGGTTCCCAACGTGGGCGATTTTGAGAAAGAAGGGGCGCAGAAACCAAAGGGGGCGACTGGGGGGGGGCGAAAATGTAGGAACGTCCTTTGATAGGGTTACTATATTTTGGAATCGGGATAGTGGTAAATACTTTGTGGTTGGTTGACTAAAAAAAAGGTCAACTTACCGGGTCGACTCCAAAAATACAGTTTTTCGTTCACACTTTACGTTGGTTGAATAAAAAAAGGTCGTCACTTTCGTTAAAACCAATGAATCTTAGCTCTAAAAGCTGCAAAGGAGGACAAATCTCCTAAAGGAGGACGTACGGTAATCCTGTAAGATAAAGGGGAGATGTGGTACCGATGGATCAAGAATTGCAAGATGATCTCTGGCCCCTAAATCTTCAGCCGATAAGAGCAGATCTTTTGCTGGCTCAACACTTTGTTACAAGCTCTACCTACCGGAAATACATACATGAATATATCCACCAATTCAAAAAATATTTACGAACGTTCAAAATTTGTTGCTCGAACGTATCATCGGGCCCCACCTGGTGGGTCGAAATGAACACGACCTGGAGACATGAGACATACGCTCAAAAACTTGAATGTTACAACTTTTCTTGCTGTGTAATATAATCTAAAGCTACAGCAAGCCAAAAAAGAATGCTTGGTCACAACCGTCGAGGAAATAGAATAAATATAACCTCAAATGTTGTCATGAAATCACGTTTCGATTTAAGCACAAACTTACAAATTTGAGAGTATACACATTGTCCATAAATCGAAATTTTGACAAATAGCTCATTATAAAAACATCAGACGTAATTATTGAATACAGCTTTTGTGTATGTGTAGGCGTGTTTCCGTTGTGGCATGACTAGTTTGTCCAACTATTTTGCTTGAGATTGCTATGGTATCATTGGCCTTAACTCTATGAATTATGTATTTGAATTGACAAAGAGTCCACTGAAGGATGGTATTTATTAAAAAAATATGTGTCGTTATATAGCAGTGGTCGGGAACCTTTTTCGGCCGAAGAGCCATATAGGCCCAATATTTCGAATTGTAACTCCCAAAGAGCGATGCATGTCAATCACCTGTTACGTCACAATTGAACGTCAGTGACGTACTGGTAGCACTGGTACATGGGATTCGTAGTGTGCGGCATATTTTTCTGCCCACATGGGTAGGTGGAGCCAAAAATGGTCACTACAGCAGTATATAGCCTACCCACCGTATGATACGTCAGTGTCGTGCGGTTAGGGGAGGCAAGTGAGGCAGTGTCTCAGATGTTGTCGGGGATGAGTGAAGTAAAATTGTGAAACCTTCAATGGTTATGGTATCTTCTATCGATGTTTATGAATGACTGGATTTTGAACATTTTTAAACCCAAAATCTCGGTATTTTCATATTTTTTGTTCGAAAATAAAGCGCAAAAGGAGAGGTAAGACTCAGTTGAGGCACAGACGGACCAAGCCTCACATGTGACAGCGCAACTCATCGTAAATAGCTTAGAATTTATTATCATTGATATTAATCAAATGTAATTGTCGCGCTGATTTTGAAGGTCTCTAAGTATTGATCGACTCCTAAAATATTCGGCGTAACGTTACGTTGCGTTACACATCTACAACTACATGTTTACGTCGTTGCTAGAAAGCTAATATACAATCAAGAAAACGGATAGGTATGGCGTTGTTTTTAATTTGAGTTTGAAATTGTAAATGTCACTTCCACGGCATTTTGTTTCTCGGTGGAGATCAGAAAGACATTGTGTATTTGAATACTGCATTGTTCTACAAGTGTCGCCATGCCTGCTATTTTCTTTCGTCAATCAAGGTATCGTGCAATCCAAGATTTCTAAGCTCGCGATGGTTGGTAGATCGAATTCGCGAGCTGTGTTAGTCACCGGTGCGACAGCAACTTAAATTTGGTGGTTTTGAAAATAGGGTGGTATGTACCCCTAATCCCGGATACCCCACTGTCTTGACCTCTCAAAGACATGTTTTTGCTGCCTCGAGTTATTAGCCTATCGTCGTCTTGAAAATGTACGAACAATTTGCTGCAATATTGAAAAATAAGGTATAAAATTAACAATTTCTCAAAGAGCCATAGCCCATAGGTTCCCGACCACTTGTGTAGGCCAACCGATGATATCGTGCGGTTATCAATGCGTCGAATTATTAAATACGCGCGCTCAGCAATGCGTCTTACGTAGCCTCGGCGACGATTTGCGTAAGTCAAAATGTACAAGTTTTTATGGAATATGTGCTATATAATGACGCTGATTTCAGGTGGTTCAAACATTTCCTCTTTTAAGCCTTGACACACAGCTTCTGATGGTTATGTTCATTTTTTCAAGTATTAGAGCAGTGGTTCCCAATCTCTTTTTAGACACGCCCCCTTTATGATAGTGAAAAATTTCGCGTCCCCCTTATCGTTATATCACAAAATCCAATCGGGATGCTATAGCAACCTCAACAGATTGTTTGATGGCATGGAAGGTTATGACTGTTGATGAGAGAATTGAAAAATATCAAAATTAGGTCTATATATTGAGTAACAGGCGTGAATTGGAGGTAAATCGGGCAGAGCGCGAAAACTTTTTTCAGTTGACCGCTCCTTCGCGCCCCCCCCCCCCTTCAGATGCTTTCACGCCCCCGGTTAGGAACCACTGTATTAGAGGAAATCAATTACGCATGTACGCACGCGTCGCATATGTTTGCGGACATTCGATGTAATTCAGTTTCGAGATGTCACTCTTTAATCACAATCGCTAATCCGCATATACTTAACGGCCATTTTATCCGAGCCATTGGGAAATAGGAGCCAAAGCACGGTAGGCCCGTGACACGGTAGTTAGCCTAGCGATATCTTTCGTATACTAGGCCTCTTGCAGATGTGATTGTGTTATCCAGCGATGATATCGTGCGCACCGGGCCTATTGCAGATCCGATTATTCAAGCCAGCGGAACTAGGCTTATTGGAAACGCAATAAATCAGGCTAGCAACGATTGCCGAGCACGCGGCAATGAATGACCTAATTTCGCAATCATCTCAGCGGGCGATCGTGTCGCGTTACATTGTGCAATGTGCAGTGCATCGCGCGCGGACGAATCACGCTAATTGGCAACCCGGCCGCACGCAACACTGATAATACGACTTATTGAATTGTAACCAAGTATTAGCGTCAGAATGGTCATTTGAAACGGACGGGGCTTCGCGTTTAAGGAGGTGGTTCCGCCTTCTGAAGGAAGGGGTTCTCCTACCCCCGAAACCCCCCTGGCTACGCGCCTGGTTAGAGCGCAGAATTTTAGGTGGAACAATGTCGCAATTGCTCTATCGCCGAACTGCCAGTTCATGAAGAGAGTAATTTGCTAACCAGTCGACTATTGCTTTTGCACAACAGATCACGGGACCGAAGTCGTCCACAGGGCTGTGGAGTCGGAGTCGGATTTTGGCTAATTTTCGCTTGACGGAGTCGGGAGTCGGAGTCGTGAAAACTGTGGTGGCTGAAGTCGGAGTCGGAGTCGTGAAAAAAATGCTGACTGGAGTAGGAGTTTGTGAAAATGACCGTGTCTTCGACTCTGACTTCTTTATCACGAAAACAAATGCTTTCAAAGATAACTTTAAATTACTAATAATAACAATGATATGATTTTTATGTACCATCAATCACTGTTATTAGTAGGGATGGTGTGAACCTCTGAAAGGTTCAGGTTCGTGTGAACGCGAACCTTTTTGAAAGGTTCTGTGTGAACACGGACGTGAACCTCGTGACGTCACGTGACGTCATATTGCTAATTCCAACCCTATCTTCCAATAAAGTGATAGCCTATAATAATGTACACGATACCTAGCGAAGACTCGGTCCACATAATGCCACAATGCTGAAGTACATATCGGCGTTTTAAACGCCGCTAAATGTATCAACAGCGGTAATCAAAGGATATAATAATTGTGTAAAATCAATACATTCCGTCGCTTTGCCAACAATTTCGACGGGGACTTACCAAGGAATATAAGCTTACGCCTTAACGGTCTTAGCCAGACCGGACAATGTGTTCGGAGTCTGAGTATTGCTACATTGATATTGAGCAGAGTGTACAACGGGTTTCAATACTCGCTACCGATACCACAAACAACAACAAGTTATGCAGCAGTAGCAAGCACCTTAATCGAATGGATCTGGTTTTAATGATACAGTAAAGATATGAAGTCAAGATTGAACCCGTACGCCCGTTCGATTTTTTACATCAGAAGATGATATCAATGTCATTGATTGGTTGAATAAGCATCATTCGCCGACTACGTATATCGCTCGTGATCGCTCGTGATCGCTTGCGGGTCAAGCTCACAGCAGAGAGTCACTAAATATTCACAAACGGAAAGCTGGTTATTCCGAGAAAATTTTTGCAACAAAGCAACTAAAACTTTTAAGGTTGTCGAGGTGCATGGTGCATGCTCGTTAGGGCTGTTCAAAAATAACTTTTTCTTCCCGATTCAAGCCGTTCACCTCTTAAATCGTCAGGTTGCAGTAGAAAACCTTGCTCACCAAATTTCACTCGATTCCAATCAGTAAAGGCATCCGCAGATCCAATTAAAATTTTCAATATATTATGGAAAATTAAAAAAAAAAATTCCAAATTTTTCTGCCAACCCCCATGAAATTGTTGAGCCGTCTTCAAAGACGTTGCAAAACAAATTTGAGTCAATTCCGACCAGTAGAAGCGGAGTTATGTGAGTTTTTCGTTGATAAATCGCGGATTATCCACCAATCAACGATAATCCGAGGATAACTCACATAACTCCGCTTCTACTGGTCGGAATTGACTCAAATTTGTTTTGCAACGTCTTTGAAGACGGCTCAACAATTTGATGGGGTTGGCAGAAAAATTTGGAATTTTTTTTTTTTAATTTTCCATAATAAATTAAAAATTTTAATTGGATCTGCGGATGCCTTTACTGATTGGAATCGAGTGAAATTTGGTGAGCAAGGTTTTCTACTGCAACCTGACGATTTAAGAGGTGAACGGCTTGAATCGGGAAGAAAAAGTTATTTTTGAACAGCCCTAATGCTCGTCAAGCGTTGATTTTGTTATGCTGCCAGCACCATGCATTGAGTGGCCCGCAGTTGAAATGCAATAAATTTGAGCCAAAGATCTTAAACTGGAGTGAAAATTACAATTTACCCAAAGGTTCACAGTGCAGAACCTACCAAGGTTCTGTTGTGAACACGAACCTCTAAATTTCCGAGGTTCACACACAGAACGCGAACGTGAACCTCACGTTCACACCATCCCTAGTTATTAGTAGTGATACAGATTATGGGCGGCCAGACCGTACCCCACAAGCCAAAGGTGGCCCGTGAGTAAGGTTTTGTGTGGCATGCGAGGTAATTCTTGAAATTATATATAACATCAGGTAAATTGGAACGCCGAACAAAATTTCATTAGCCTGACCGCGAAATTTGATGATGACTAAAACATCAGTTACGACACATTGGCGTAACCAGGGACCAGCCACATTCATCGCAAATCTTCGTATATGACCATAAAGTAAAATATTCCGTAGCAGATTTATTTGACTTGAAAATTTTTCTCAGCACTTCGCGCGATTTATTGTCACATTTCTTGCATTTAGTATTGGAAACCCTCCTGGAAATTATAAATACGCGTAATTTACTGAATTGAGTCCAACTATACTCGCAATTGGGAGATAACGTGTCGTCCAACATGCGACTTCGCTTGTGCTTTCGAAGCGAGATCGTCGGCGAAGAAACTTTTGCACCAAATGACAGAGCCATGTTCACAGAAACCGTCGATATTGCTATGTCTAAAACGTCAAATAATCCTGTCCTTGCCAAATGAGCCCGCTGCTATACAGATGCGATCCCCAATTTATGCAAGTAATCTATTTAATGATCGAATTCATTTATTACCTTCGAAAAAATTTCGTGCTTCTCGCGACCAGGACATCACTGCACACTGTACAGTTGTACACAGAGTTTTCAAGACATAATTGTTATCAATTTTAAAGCGTAGCCATGTAAGTCTTATTTTCAATGTTACCGAATTCGATTTGTTCCTATCGGGCGACAAAAAAGGTTATCAACATTCAAGTTGCCCGCGCAATGGTTCGTAAATCTCTTGTGGCCCTTTGGTCGATAAGGTTGGCCATCCCTGACATCGATAGAATTGGACGTTATTTGTAAATTACAATTCAGTTGCATAGAAGAAGAAAGAAGCAATATGCATATTGGCGATGCAGTGACAAATTGATGCAATTTTCGGAATTATATCATGATATTGTGACAGAGCAAATATATCGTCTGGTTTTGAAATTGATGTAAATATAACGAAACGATCCTTCCCACTTGACAAAATTAAAAATATTTGTAGTGTATAGCTTAACTGCTTGGGTCGAACAAAGGATTAAGAAAGACTGCAAGTCCTAGTCCTTGAATACTTGACTAGTGCATGTAGACTAGACATATATGCTATTTGACTACTTCCTAAATTTCGTTTATGACCAATGTCTATTAGTAGTAGTGAGAGTGTGATGTACTTGTAATCAGTACAGTGTGTATTGAGAAAATGAGTAAGATGCATCTCTGTACCAGTTGCTGACTCATACACAAGAGCAACACTTCGATTGTTTTATCTACATTTTAATTATACAGCCGTGATTGAATGATTCATACATTTAGGTTATTAGAGAGTCCATGTAATAAAAACTGATAAAGTAGGAAAAAATAAGGAAATTTAGAAGGGCAATCTTTCATGCCTAGTGAATACTTCGATCTGTGCCACAATGAAAAAATTTTGCATGTCATTGGTAATCATTTGCATATGTCCATTGGTTATATGATTGTCATTTAACCGTCACTGTGGCATATAATTTTCGAAGTAAATTGGTAATGCTGTTGGAGTCTGAGTCGGAGTCGGTAGATTTGACTCAGGAGTCGGAGTCGCGGCCGGAGTCGGTACCTTTGAAGACTCGGGAGTCGGAGTCGGTCCATCGTGCACCTATCATTTTAAAATATAACAATGGAATGTGTATAGTAGACTAATTCTGTTCTTGTGTTTTTCATAACTAATAGTAGTTAAAATGTCCAAAGACGAAGATTATGATGGACGCCGGCACCATGAAAGGAGATTTCTGAATTCAGTACAAGGGCTTCGTGCGGAAGATTTGGCTTTTGACTTCTTCGTACATGTGAAGGAGACTGTATTCCCCGTGCACAAGCTTGTGCTGATTTCGTTTTCGGACTACTTTCGCGCTATGTTGTTGAATGATAATTTTAAAGAAGCAAATCAAGGAAAAGTAGAACTAAAAACTGTTGAAGTAAATGCGATGAAAGAAGCGGTGGAATATATGTATACTGGCGATTGCTCGATTGATTTGGAAAATATTAGAGCAGTATTGCAATGTGCAGATATGCTTCAACTGGATGGAGTTAAAGATATCTGCTTTCGGTATATCAAGAAATACATTTCAGATGAAAACTGTGTATACTTGCTGCAGATTATTACTGGATACTCCAACCATAGTGTGCTTGATACAATAGAAACGTATTTTCGTAAACAATTTCTCAATGTAGGAACCAGTAATGATTTCATGCTGTTGGAATACGTCGAATCATCAAAATACATTCATGAATATGGAGTAAAGGATATTGAAGTATGGAAGGTTGGCCTGGCATGGGTCAAGCATGAAATTACAACCAGGGCAGAACATATATTTGAGATTGTGAAACTGCTGCGCTTGGTTGATTATCCATCGCCTGAGTTACTGAACTGTATGTGGCAAGAGCCAATTTTCAAAGACTGCCTTGAATGTGTGGATTTCATTCATCATAGACTCTTTCTTGATGTTAGTGATATGAAACAAAATTTAAGAGTGGATAATTGTATAATCCTTATTCAGCAAACTTATCACTACAAGAATGAAAATGCCAGTACCGATATTATGGAATCTATTAGGCATCCCATCATTAAATTTATGAAGAAACATCTTGGAGAAGTTATGGCCTTGTCGAATTTCTCAAACCTTCAGAAAGATGACGTTGAAGCCCTTATAATCGATGATAATACAAACTATTTATCGGAAACAACCAAATGGGATGCGGTACGGAAATGGATGGAGGTGAACTCATCAGATACCGCTATCTGCACTGATTTGTTTCGAAGTATTGATTTCAATCACATTCCTTTAGGCTTTATCAATGATAATGTTATTGACAACCCAGTAATGAAAGAATTATCCTGTTACAAAGATCTATTGCATAGAGTGTGTGAACGTCACATACCAAGTGCTGATTCAATTGCTGTTTTATTGAGAACCCGTAGGAAAAGTAGCCTATATGTTATGGATATGTATGGAAAACACTGGAAGACGATTGATATTCCATCGGATATATCAGCTAATACTAGGGCTGTGCTTTTTAGTAGATCTAGCCATGTGTTTTCTGTAAACGGAAAGCTTTGCTTGATTAAAGCCTGCAACCTGTATTTTGTACTAGAGGCAACAGCTGGATGAAATTAGCAGATATTCCAGATTGCAATTCCATGACACCCATGACTGCTGTAGTTGAGTTGAACGACTGCATATACATTCTCGATAAAAATACAACTTATGTGTATACACCGATATCGAACGAGTGGTCATTGAAGCGTGGATGTGGATTGGATGTATTTACTGCTACATCTTCAAATAATTATGTGTATGTTTTGTCACCAAAAACTGGAAAAGTATTGCAATTCAGTCCTGCGTCTTGCGAATGGTCCGAATTTAGTCGTGTTCGCGACACAGATCTTTCTCATATATTGTTTGTTGACGGGAAATTATATGTGACCAATGGTAGGAAATGGATGCAATATTCAAATTTTAAAGGTAAATGGGAGACAAAACTGAGTTTTGCCTCTGTTTCATCGGATTTCGAAAATCTTATTACAATCGGAGACAAGGTTATATCCTTGGCCTGTTCTGATTCAAGTTTATCATTAATCCACACGTTCGATCTCTCTTGTGGTTTGTATTCTCACAATAACTCATTGTCAGCCAATATACCCAACGCTCATATTATCGGTGCATGTACATTTCACACCAGTGAATCCAACGTAGTACATTCAAAGATATAGAAATCGATGTAAATATATTTATCAAATGTGATGTGATCTTGAGAAGGAAAATCCCCTATCCTTGGGAGTCTGTTATTCTGTCTTGTAATTTACAATTGAATAGATAGTTGTCAGCCGATGTTATTAAGGAAATATGCCTAAAGTTCGCGAATACTAGTCCATCCTCAAGATTACCGGATCAGGACTGACCTATCGATCTCGCCTTCCATGACATGCCACCCCATTTCTTGTTGCTTCCTTTTTTCCTATACTATCTTCTTTACTTTTCATTCAGTGTGCATGCCTCCTCTTTACGTCGCCTAGGTCAAGGTACGTGTCTGATTCCATAGACTACTCCAAGTCGCTTCGACACCTTCCTATCTTTTCATTGTATCGCAGTTTTTGTGGAGTAATGAACTGATAAAATTGCTAATAAACCAATGATGATGATGAACTATGAAATTGTATTATGATTATACAGTTGGTTCGTGGTACAGAACTTGAAGATAGCTTTCAATACAACATCCATTGCAGTAAAATATTTATTCAACTTGAAGACTTTTCGGGTGCCTCTTTTCAAGAGGTAACGGGAACGGCACACTGAAGGGATTTAAGCAGAATGAAAAGCTGTTGCTGCTGTCGAAACTCTCGAAGGTTTCATCACAAAATTAAACTCATTCCTAGCTCAATAAACTTCATTTCTCTCTGGCGATTCGCACTAACCGCAATAGAAATTGACTTGAGATGAGCCAGATTTACAAATCATGTCGTTACAAATTGGTCACAGAATGGTAGTGTTCGGTCGTGGTCAAGTGATACATAAAATATATTTGATGCCTCACCACTTTATTTCAGCAATTGCCGCCCGCTATAAATGAGAATTCCACATCATTAAACGTTCAGCGTTGAGATTTCTCGCGGAATTCCTTTCAATTTTCATTCATCTAATAGAAATGATCAAAACGATGTGGGGAATATCCAAAATTTATCGGGAGATAAGAACAGACGGGGAAATTACGAACAAATAATGCAGGCGGTTTCCCTTCAATTTTGATTGATTCTGCACGAAAATATATAAAAATATGTGTGGGAAATCGCACAATAGCAATCTATCTCAACAATGGGAAACATCCGAGTGACAAGATCAGAATGATTCCAGGATAGACTCAATAATATACAGAACCATGAATATAACAGTATACATTCTTGCACTAATCTGATTCTACTAAATATTCAAAAAGCGTCACTTTACTGACCCCTAGTTGTAGACAGTGACTCGACGGGCCGCTCCCGCTACATACTTGAGCAGTTGCAGATCATGCTATTCAGTCTAACAGAAAAGACTGAGACACCTGTCCTTTACCCTACACTATTTTTCCAATCACCATAATTTTCGAGTCCAGCAGCGGGGGTTTTATTAGCGTCTGGTTGCTTTTAAAGCAAAAATGAATTTCAAACTGTTCGTCCATAAAAAAGTTTTAAAAAATGGCATGTAACGACACGAAAAAGGGACAGAGAGTAGAGAGAGAGACAAACAGAAGAAATTTCATTCAGACATGCTGCGCCGGGTTGAAGTGCAAGGACATGAGGTTGGGAAGATGGGGCCGCTCTTCTAACTTGTCGTATTCCAGATGAAATTCCTGGAAAGAGAAACCGTTTTAATGCAAGGATCGAAGCAAAATACATGTATACCAGTTAAGCTTGTACAAACTAATTATCTAGCAATTCGACGATCAACTAAGTACTTGTTTTTCGAGTAGTTCCAGGTCCAGTTTCGTATTTTTACAATTTGGATATAAGCACAATGTAGTTGCGGAACAAGAAAACGTGTCGCTGTTGACATAAATCGTATTACCTACACTATACATTAGGAGGGAGTGAAAAATCAAAAATTTTTAATTTCAAAACGGACACTTGATATGTGGTGCCGAATATCAAAAAAATATTTTCTATAATTTTTGGCTTGTGCACCCTCTAGTGGTCGTGTAATTTCACCGATCAAGCCTTGATTGAGGTTTCATGTGGACAGAGTCATCCATCAAGCAATCTGAACTCCCGCTCAATTTTCCATGGAGGTTTATTTTCCGTCATGGTTCGAAATAAAAATGCATATTTCGATAGTTGATGGCGCTAAAAGTTTGTACAACAAAGCTTCCTGATACACGAATTCGTAACCTTGCACTATCTGTGCTACAACGAAATGGATATTTTGCACATCCGGAAAGGTTTTGCTGGGAAGGCTCGTTGATGATGATGAAGGCCTCAAAAGACTCTTGCAGTTACTGTGCGCATTGCACAGAGCAAACACTGAATACCAGATTCCAATTGGCGACTTTGAAGGAGGATATTGTAGAGGCCTCTGTTCACGGTACAGGCAAGTACTCCAGCAACATAACCCAAACCGGGCGTATACACATCGGACGAGCGGCAGACAGTCCGCTTGCCAAGACAGTCCAGCACGAAAGAAGGACGAGTACGGTACAGCATCGTTACCACCATCATATTGGTCACCTGCGGCAGTAGCAAGCGGGGCTGCTGCATCACCTCTCACCAATTTTGAAAAGTGCCTTAACAAGCACTCTCACACAATCCAATGCATTGGAGAAACACGATCAAAAAGCAAGTAACATCACAATCGGCAAGACATCGAACAAGTTCACTTATACCCACATGACTGCGACACAGAACACTAATACAGAATCAGAATCCCAGTACCATATCACGATGTCTCGTTCAGCAATTGCAACAACCGTCCTTACAGGGAAACCATCCCAAAAGTCAGGAGCCCAACACTATGATTCTGATCGACCCAGATTTTATTGTCTTCCTTCAACGTAAGTCACAAATACAAAAGTTCCGCCGACAACACAGTCCATGCACTCTTTCAAAGATGTGAATCTCTTCATGTCATGGCCGAAATCCAATCCATCTTAAATAACACACTGTCCATACCGTGGTCCTGGCATGCTCGCCACTGTAGAGGCCTTTGTTCACGGTACAGGCAAGTGTTTATTCCAGTAACATAACCCAAACCAGACGTACACACATCAACAGTCAATACATTGGACAATCCAGCACGAAACAAGGAAGAGTACGGTACAGCATGCGTTACTACGAAAATATTGGTCACCTGCGGCACTAACAATCAGGGCTGCTACAATATGTTAATGAACCGAAACCTAAAAACAACATTGACATCGGCATCAGATTGTTCAGAATCCCAATGATATACATCAAGGCCAAATCAATCCACCAAATTGTCAACTTGAATCTTAGAGATATGGAGCAGCCAACAGTAATCAAAAACTTGGCAGATCTCGAGCTGGAAAATCTAAGGTCATCACCATTAAAGCTCAATCATCCTAGCCACAACCAGGCAGTGGAAAGACACGTGAAAGTGGTGACTGAAGCATCTGCCCATGTGTCGGTATTTAAACATAGAGACAAAAACTGAAGTCTCGAAGTAAGATTTTAAAGTTTGTGCGAACTAATATTCTGACATCTTCGAAGAAGTTCTTTTTTCATTATAGAATTGATGTTTTTGTGATTACAATATGGATTTGCAATTTATGTGCATTCGATATAAAGTTGTCACTCATAAGATCACTGCACGCTTTTGACCTAGCACCCCCTGATTCAGTGCCCAATTTTACCTAAAGCGGTCGAAAAATCAATAATTTACTTGTCATTTTTTTTCTGTTTATTTGCAAGACAAAGTTCTATGGAAGTAAGATAGAAACATGTTGCTTCTGCTTCTTTCAAGCCCAAAATCAGCTTACGGGTGTAAGCGGTAGCAATATGTTTCGAAATCAGCTATTTTTGGTTCGTTCCGTGAAATTGCACGACCGCTAGAGACTGCACGAGCAAAAAATCATTATGGAAATTATTTTTTGCTATTTGGCACCACATATCAACTGTTCGTTTTGAAATCAAAAATTTTCCATTTTTCACTCCACTCTGCTATACATGTTCCATTGTACGATGTTCTTGCAGCTATTGCTATCTCATTACTACTAACGGTGGCGTAGCCAGGGGATGTGGGATTTGGGGGTTCAAACCCCACCTATTTCAAATTAGAGACTAGCTTGGTTTGAAATGCCGATAGATTAAATATCAACGATCTGGTTTGGAATTAATCAATTTAGGTAGTTGTTTAGGTAGTTTGTACAAACCGGAGACCAGGGGTTCACAACCGTTTTCGCCTTGCAGTACACCAGAAAAATTATAAAACGCTCTCGGCACAGTTATATGAAAAAATCGTGGCATTGAAAAATTTATATTCGCGTTCGCGTGTTAATGCGATTATGTTCTTGTTTATAGCACTTGAACAAGGTCGTATTGTGACAAACGCACTCGCACGATGCTGTCAACTGAGCAGTCTCACTCGTTTACAGCTTTCCATTTCACTCAAAACCTAAAAGCTGTTCACATTGCCAAAACTCATCCTCATTTGGAGGAAAATCGTGTCGAGAAATGGGTTGTTTCATAAATCAATGAAGTTTCCTTCTTCTGCGGAAAGATTGCTTGGTTCATCACTTCCAAATGCATTAACCACTAAATTTGTTACCAGCAAAGTCCGGTAACGAATGTTGCAGTGCCGACTGAAGTCCAGACGATGTGATCATGATTAGTGGAATTTTCTCTTGTTGACGAGTGTATTCACTATTTCAAATAATCATACAGTCCTTTTCCAAAATTCCTAAAAAGATCTGTGGCACACCCAAGAATCTGGCAGAATGTTTTTAGTGGATTCATAATTTCAAATATTTATACAGTTCTTTTCCAAAATTCTAACAAGAATCAGGGCGCACGAGAGAATCGGTGGCGACAGACAGTTTGGTGTACGATAGAGTACCTAATGACGCTTTTAATGTTAAAGGACTCATGATAGTTCCGACCACCATCACGATGGAATCAAAGCAGCGAAGTCCATTTTTAAAATTTTTCTAATTCATAGAAAATCATGTTTTCGTGAAATTTTCAGATATATTTTTGTTTGTCACGTTGTTTCAAAAACAAACAAACAAGCGTGTAAAATGAACATAAGTTACTTCGATTTCACAGCGACGATTTTTTCGGTAAATGGAATTCCACAATAGATTGCAAGTTCATTAGCAAACGTAACTCACTATTACCTTCGCTACCTTTCTCCAGTTCTGACAGTCAAAATAATAGTATGTTCCCTGTTCATACGTGCTGCTCTTGACCCGCGGGTCCACGCCCGGCGCTCTCGTTATCCAAATTCTCTCGTCCTTATGGTATCTCCAATCGCGGTTATAACTGAAATAACAAAAATGTACTTTCAAACAACACAGTTTTGACTTGCCGCCACTCGGCAAATAACAGTTAGAATCGAGAATCTCGGTTTGAATCACGAGCTTCGGATACTGAATTTCTACTCTGTGAAATCGAATTTTAGTATGCTGGCCAGATAGTTTAGATCACACCATTGAGTTTCCGCTGAACGAACTTTCCTTAAAATCATAGGTGGTCTGTGGCAAAAAGTATTTCTACTTTATCAAGAAAAAAGTACTCAATAAAGAGTCAGAGTACTGAATTTGTCGTTGACTAAACTTGACTCGACTTGAGTCAATTTGTGTATAGATTCTACTTGTACTCAAGTCATTGCGCATGACTCGAGACTGGTCCGTGCACATATGAGCATGCGGCAATTTGGCATACTGCAGATAAGCATGTGGGTTAAATTGCAGGTTGGGGTTGGATTTAGGGTCGGCGGCCGTCGATATGAAATTTGAATTTACGAATTGACTCCCGATTTCTTGAGAGATTTTAATTAATCTTCAAATTATCTTCGCGCTGCGTGCAAGTGAATGTGACTTCATTTTACGATTTTAATGCAGTGGGGCCCTTTGCAATCAGAGCCCCACATTACAGATTTGAACGGCAGAGGAAAATGATGCGCCCCATATAGAAATACCAACTCGGAATCGTGTACTCCTTGCTACACCGACAATCATGATGGGAGGTCGACAAAAAATAACTGCATGCAATAAAGTGACTAATAACAATTGGCCCACCCCAAGATGCATCATCATTTATAACTTGCCCTAAATTTTCGAAAACATCGCCTCCATCAACTCTACCGGTGAATCTGATCAGATGGGCTGAGAAAGGATAAATGTTCGATAGTAATATGTAAAACTACTGATATTAATGACGAAATTCATTAGCAAATCTAAAAAAAATTTGCGACTATGAACAGTTCCATTACAAGACTAGTCACCACTCGCGATTTAGGTGCGTATAGCAAGCCTAGAAGCCTAGATTAGTCCGGGTTTCACCAGATTAGGACATGGACACTCTAACATGGCATTTGGCGTCAAGCTAGTAACTAGTAATTACGATTATGGCCTGGATGCGGCCGTAGGCTGCATGCGTAGTCGAAATGCGGCCTTGAATGGCAAGAAGGTTTGCCACCCCTGATATGAGGATTAATTTAATGGTTGTAGTTGGTGTTAGGGTTAGTTTGGAGGTTATAAAGTGACATGCTGAAGTGTCCCATGCGCAATTGTCATTTTTCGATGCGCCGCGCGCTCATATGTCAGGCAACCCTCGAGACTATCCATATCACTTGATTCAAGTCTTGTGTATCAGAGCCGGTAATTGAAAAATCAGCCCAGAAAATGTCTTTCATCTGTTTGAATAAACATCTCAAGAGTGAGAAAGAAGACCATACTATCAATCCAAGGCATCCGACAACACCCAAGAGTTTCAAAAACGCGAGTTGAACCTGACAGTGAACCCCGTAGCTGGCCTCGGGTCTCAGTAATATTAACTCAGCAGTGAATTGAAAATGTCTTGAGCGGACTCGAGTAAAACTACCAAGTAAAATCGACTTGCGACTCGGAAACTTGTGACTCGGTTACAACCCTGGAATGCCAACGCGCGATTTCCACTTGACGCATACTCACAGTTCGGCTGCCGCCGCTAGTTGCAGCACGTCCCCCGGATTGGTGTAGTAGACGTAAAACAGTAAATCTTCCCCATAACGATTCAACTTGATCGGCGCCAGCTTCTCGCGGACGTGCGTGTTCGTCAAATACTCGCTTGGAACAAAATAATCGACGTCCTGCGGCCGGCACGGTTGCTTCGAGAACGGAGATTGGAATTTGTGGTAGAGATTGCTAGAAGGAAGAGAAAATCGATAAGATGAAAGCGAGATAAGCTCAATTAGCAGTCCTATCAATAGCTGGATACTCAATATGGAAGTTTGAATACAACGAGAAGCATACTGCTAATCAGTGATTTTCAATTCATTTAGGAAGCGTGAATTCACGCCTATATCGATCCCAAATCACGAAAAACTGAAAGACAATAGCTTCATTAGCATGGAAAGTATCTATTACTTGTGATTCAACATTTGGTGCACAAATGTTTAACTAACATCCACATTCCTTCCCGATATAGGACACCCTTCTTGGGATGAATACTCAATTCTTCAGCTTATCATATTTGTAGGCGTTGGTAAATCAGACTCCCATAATAGTTGAACTAATTTCCCAGAGCCAATTTCCCTCAACACCACCGGAACTGGAACGACTTAGCCGTCATAACACAATCATCATGTCACCATCACCAGAGGAGGTTATTGATAAGAAAGCTCTTTAACGGTATATTAGTTGATAGCGATTGCAGCGGTACACGGCGAATACCGCTATACATATTGAATATCAGGTTAGTACAAGTACGTTTCAACACAGGGTTATTTCCCCCAGTGAATTTGGCTCTTAGCAGCCCTTAATTCTCATCCTATCTTACCCCAGCACGTGACTCCTAACATGACAACATTAATGCAAGTGTCGTGTCAAATATATAGATCGCTTACTCAGGAGAATTGAGGTTTAGTCCGAGCGTCGTCAAATCGTTTCCGAGCGCGAGGTGCACGAGCGTGGGGTCGCTTTCCGCGGCTTTAATAAAAGCCAACAAGCCCACGACACCGTACTGGTCCGTCAACATACTCCTCGGAATGTTTTTAATAGAGTTGTCTTGCAACACCTTGCAAAAAATACACAAGATTAGCCAGAACAGTAACGGAACAGGAGATACAGAATTCAGCATACGCTTGAATAGTAAATTCATATTGAAATGAACCCGAATATTTTTGGCTGACACTCGCCAGGGTTAATCGTCAGAAACTAGTAGAGAATTGGAAAGAACATTGTATATCGACAATAGTATCACCAAGTATGACGTCACCGGAACGAAAATTGGAGTGATCAAGGTCAATGTATGGCTTAAGCTAATACAAATGTACTGACCAAGTTCTTCAATTGCCATTCATAATATACACTAAGATAACAGTTAGTAAAATAAAATGAAACTACAATATTGCGTGTACGAAAGGGGGAAGGGCAGGCTTTGCAAACAATTGCACTATGCTGTCAGAGATGAGAAAGGCCATTACTTGAATTCCTTTCTGATGCGATGATTGCTGGCTTTGCGAGATACCTGAAAATACGCGTGCATTAGATCAAGTTGGAGACGCAGCCAAATTCAAATTCACTCACCGTCTAGAGACCCCAGCGAATTGAGATTGCCAAGACCGCCCTGTAAAACGAGAGACAAGAGTCAAAAATCCCGAGAAAACGAGTTTCGATCCACAGCGTGAAGTGACAAGAAAGGGTGAAAGCTTGCCCTGCTCCAAGGCATAGTCCGTCAAATTTGTCAGTCTTGCTACTAGAGTAGAACTAGAAAAACGGTGTAACTTATTGCATGATTACAAGTACACGTAGCAATTCCAAAACTTTTTCAAAGATGAAATGAAAAACAATCTAGTATTTTTGAATAGTATATTTGGTCAGAATGTCGCGTGTGTTTGGTAGTCACTCAGAAACAGGATATTTTCGGACTAACGCGTAACGAAAAATGACAGTACAAATAGGTACAATTTTGTTAAATACATATCACTATTGTTGTTTTTCGCCCGCGTGATAAATTGGATTCGTCAAAGTGACAAACCAATTGCTCACACACAAACCGCTTTCTACAAAAGCAATATCTACAAAGCAATTAGTTTCGCGAAGTTATTGATGTTCAAGACTTAGGTTTCCAACTCACAGTACAGAATGGGTAAATAACGAAAGAATTTTCCACAGTAGATACAGATTTTCCTAATTCAAAATTTTGCACTCCAATAACTACGCTTCTACCGGTTGGAATTTATCTGAAATTGGTGTGCAGCGTTTTTTAAGGTAACCTAACAATTTCATCAAGTAACCAGTAAAATTTGAAACCGCCATCCGGCACTTCGTTACAGAAAAAGAATTGCGAGTGAATCAGGATATCAAAGCTCATTAATATTTTGACCTGCAAACTCAAACACTTGATTTTGGACCGTTTTGAAATACCGGTACACTGGAATTTGAAGGATGGCTATTTGTTTCCAAATCATGAAAACGAGATAGGAGATACACAGTTTTGCAGTGAACGCCAACATAAATAGAAGCAC
Source organism: Botryllus schlosseri (assembly GCF_051294905.1). Classification (NCBI taxonomy): domain Eukaryota; kingdom Metazoa; phylum Chordata; class Ascidiacea; order Stolidobranchia; family Styelidae; genus Botryllus; species Botryllus schlosseri. Next base: position 4,437,407 of record NC_137243.1, on the reverse strand, counting down.
TTGAAACACAGAGTGACCTCTCAGAACCACTTCAAAGTGAATTTCGCCATAACATTAACAAGTGACCTCGTAGAGTTGGATACAGCAAACATGACATCAGAGCATTTACTACTTATTACCAAATCCCACTCACCAATCTACTGGATTCGTCTCCCCGGCCGTCTTGCTCCGGAACTGCAAGAAACCACGACCACCGATATTAATAGAATTCCCAGTTCTTGGTCTTACAGAACTTCAATACACACACGTATAGTATTCATATTGAAATATACCCGGCTGACAATCACCCCTGACGAGTGTCAGCCGAAAACAGCTCCGGATTTATTTCGATACAAATATAACATTCAATTCCACGCTCCAAAACATGGCATTTATTGGAAAAATCAATCATTAACCGTGGGGAAATTATAAATTACCGCACTCAATGGTCGAGACTTAACGTACAGTAAAATGACGATCGATATGTTGAATATAATTTATGAAATGAAATGAAACTTGTGGTAGCAGGTAAGAAATATACCAAAACATTGATAGTGATCATCCGACTTAATACAGCTGCATTACATATCTGTCGCGGGGCTGGGCGCGTGATTCAAGCCAAAACATGCAGTAGAAATTACATTTTGATAAAGCCATGGTAGAGTCACAAAATAATCACAAGTCTAATGAATTGAATAGCATATTCATATTGAAATGAGCCCGAATATTTTCGACAGACACTCGTCAGCAACTACGGTAGTAGAGAATTGGAAAGAACATTGTATATCAACAATCGTATCACAACATATGACGTCACCAGCATGAAATTTCGAATAAGATAGCGTTTAATGTACTATTTTTAGATGGTACACAAACTTCTTTTGTTGACACAGCGTTGGCTGGTATATTTTGATAAATAGCCTAGTACATTGAACGCTCTCTTATTCCAAATTTCATGCTGGTGACATCATGTTTCGTGATACGATTGTTGATAGACGATGTTCTTTCCAATCCTCTACTAGTTGCCGACGATTACCCTGACGAATGTCAGCCGAAAATATTCAGGTTCATTTCAATATTAATATAGTATCGAATTGTATATTGAAGTTCTGCACCTCCAAGAAGCCCTTCAAGCCTAATGAAGTAGGTATAGTCGATAAAATACCAAATAATCTTTAATGTGGTATAGAACTGGCGTTATATTCTTTGTGATTGCATAAAAGGTACATATTTCAACATTCATAGTCTCACGACGTCTTACCAAATGCTACTCGAACACGCGATTCGCACTCAAACCACTCCGGTACTTATTCCACTCAGTCCCACATCTGTACGCTACTCGCAGTCCTTACCGGCTGAGACATTTACAAGAAGGAACAAATCAAACTTACAAACTGCTTTCATAACGTTCATCGCGCCGGTAGCGCCAGTGCCGGGTAACGCTGGAAAGTCCTCGTTTTGGATTTGAAACTCGGAATTGCCGGATTGCTTGTTGAGCAGCCCTAAAAAATTTCGATCTACACAAAGACGGTCAGACATTCGGACGTAATCCGATCCACATACCGTACGGCTGCTTCGAATTGAACGCGTCCGTCGACTGGGAACCGAACGGTGCCCGCTGCGCCAGAGCCGGAAATTCAGTTTGGTCGAGGTTGAACGGATCTAGATAGAATATTATGACGCTACTACATGATGATTATAATGCTGCTTCACAAACATGTAATCACACACAACACTCGCAAATCAAGATAGCAGGGTGGCAATGACTCAATTCATGACCCGACTCGAGTCAATTGGTGTATTGACTCGACTTGTACGCGAGTCATTGTGCACCAATCGGACCAAGACATACGACTCGAGACTAGGACGGCCAAGACAGACATTTCATTGTAACTTCGAAGAATAGTAAAGTCACAACATGATTGGTGTTTCGTCTATCAGTCCTGATACTTGGAAAAGAGGGCCAGAGACTGTTAAGACCGGTGTTGGGATCAAGTCACTACCTTCGAGTCACGAGTCATCGCGCATTTTGACTCGAGTCAAGTCAAGTCAAGTCACAAGTCAAGCCACAATTAAAGTTATATTGAATTTTACGACTATGAGTGATGATTCAAAGTCATTAAATTTTGCTAGTTGTGTGAAAGACAAATTAATTTACCATTCATCTTGAATCGAACAACGAATATGAAGTTAAATATACGGTACATGCAAAAAGGCATTGTATCGCTCACACGCACCTTGAACTGCTAATAAAATACCTGAGTAACTATGTGCAGCTGCATGCTACAGTCTGATATTATCAGTCAAACTAGAGGACCGAATAGGAAGTCTCGAGAAGTCGATACAAATTGATATGATACATTACCCATCTACCCACCCTTGGGAATATAAATGCATAAACCATATTCGTTCCGATTCAAATTATACAAGAGGGTTGTTGAAGGGGAGCACCACGCAATGTAAGCACTGAGCCATCTAAGAAACAGAGATACCTTGCCATTATTACCATAGATTAATTTACTACCACTACGACAACGTAAGCTGTGATCATTTCATTTGCCTGTCAATTTGTTTGTGATGTAACAATGGAGGTCCAGTGAGGCGTAGACATACCATCAGTGAATGGCTGGCTGGCTGCTTGCACTAGTCAGTAGTGACACTGGCATATCGCTAACCATTCTAACATACATAAGATACGGTGATTTAATCGACACTGTATACTTGATGACTTGAAATTGACTCGTAAATTTTGCTCCTAGTCAACCCACATTTTCGAAGCACCGAGTCAAGTCAAGTCATTTTTGCAAAGTGACTCGAGTCATCCCAACACTGGTAAGGACCGAGGAAAACTACGATATTATGAATGTGAGCCATTCTATATCACTCGAAAAATGCGGTTTGAACCTGATGACTCGGACTCCACCCTCTACTCACTGACTTGGACTTGACTCAGTGGTGAATTGAAAAGGACTCGGCTTGACTCGAGTCAAAACTATAAAAGTGACATTGACTTGCGACTCGAAACCTTGTGACTTGGTTACAACCCTGATTTCAAGATACGCTGACGGATACAGAACTTGACCAGAATAATATATTGATGTTGAAATAAACCTGAATATTCTCTGGCAACAACAGGGGCTACGACTAATTGCTGGCGATTACCCCTGACAAGTGTTAGCCAAAAATATTTGGGTCTGTTTCGATATGATTATATTATGTAATTGTATAATTACAAGTAGCAGCAGCGATTTCCTGGTCAAAACTATTTCAAGCGGAAGTTGAAAGTGAGGGTCTGGAAAGTATTTTAGGCAGTCAAGTATTTTCAAAAAGATAGATTTAGTCAAGAGGTCACATATTTCCAGCTGAAAATCGAGTGCGATGTCGTTTGGAATTACATGGTGCTTTTTGCAATCAACACAAACCGACTGATAAAACTACAGCTACACGCGATTTTTGAAAAATATCTACCTACCATGTTACGGGGGCTATTCTGCCCACTTGATACAATATTCTCTCATAGAAGTGACACCAAAGTATGTCCAAACTACTTACTACTTGTTTGGGCTGAAAACTGTAGAGTAGAAGTAGTCTGAGAGCAGAGCAACTTGAGTACTTTGTTGAACTGAGATAGAGATACCACACCATAAGCCAGATCAACTGATGCTTTACTGAGAAAATGCACGCTAAACTTGAATCATAATGGACATACATCAATTCAAAGTTTGTGACCTGTTATGCGTAGTGTGTCGTAAACCAGCAAAACCTAGTAAGCCCTCACAACACCACATAGCAACATAATCTAATTATGTGGGCAGAATATGATACATAATGCGCCCCATAATAAGAACAGGTAACTGTGTTGTTTATCTGAAGCAGAATCTTGGCACGAGTCTTCTGCAGCAGTTGAAAAAAACTCATTAACACAGCATAACACACTGCTGTTAACCTTTTTCAGAATGGTATACACTTTCAACGTTTACACAAAAGTCACACCACAGTCCTGGGGTATCATTCAAGAAGGTCATCACTAGGGCAAGTTTTTGAATTTTTCAAGTTTTTGAGTCCTAAATACTCAGGAGTTAAAGGGGCGCTGCACTCTAAAACTGATGTGGTCTCAAATTGAAGGGCAAAACGAAATAAAAATTTTGGCCGCAGCCGTTTTCTAAAGAACGCCACCGTAATGGAGCTGCAATTTGTTGAAATTTCGATAGCAACTTCACGCTCCAGCAGTCATGCAGATATCGAACTTTATATCGTTGTCAGCCGATGTTATGAAGATAATATGTCGTACACGCCAAGGTGGTTTAGATATCGCGTTCAACGGAAGATGTTCAGTCAGGAGATTTATGTCAAAATCGGGTCTAGTGTATTCTATTTCTTTAGGACATAGGGCGTGTACGACATAAATACGATATATACGACATAAAATTAACGACATCGTCTCTAAACGACAGTAGCCAAAGCCTGCGACGCGATGGTTAAGGCCAGGGACACGACATCTTGCGCACAAGGCCTATCAGCTACTACAGATGCGATCGCTCAGCACAACGGTTATGTCGTGCGCGCCAGGCCTGTTGGACATGCGACTGATTACGCAAGCGAATATATCTTGCGCACATGGCCTGTTGTATATGCGATTGTTCAGGCCAGTCGTGGACACGATGAATTGGCCGATATTGGCGCGCGCGCAGCAATCAACGACCTCATTTCGGTCACGTACAAACGGCAAACTAACTCAGCAGAAGAACGCCTGCTGCGCAGACAACTCCAGTTAATTGGCAACACGCTTCGCGCTAATTGGCAGCGCGTTACACACTGATAATACGATATCGTAAATTGCAACAAGCAGCCACAAAACCGGGGCTCACTTGAAATTCCGTTCGAAAGACCGCTCGCCTGCGGGCCCCCTTTCAGAGCGGGAAACTCGGCGATATCCAGCATACCGGACGCTGCGTTCCGCGCCTGGGCTTGCTGCCGTAGCTGCGTCATGTTCTCGCTGCCAATCGCGTTCATAGCCAGTGACTAAATGCCAGAGAAAGACAATTGTATCACAATCACCGTGATTAAACTAACCTATTTTCAGAGCACATAAATAGATATCTAGATACAGTACGCTTTTATTCGTCACACCAATAGAAAATAAACAAAATTGCAGAGTCGACTACAAAATATTTAAATATCGTCAGAGCGAGGTGCTTCAACTTTTCTAATGCCCTTTATAAAAAAACTATAATCTTTCACTTCCAGATTGGGACTATTGATATATTTCACATAGTTTACAGGTGTCATCTGCCACCTTACCAACTTCTTTCATGTCATGTAAAGCTGTTCAGTGTTCAAATGCACTGAAGTTTGCGAAATTCGCCCTAAGCTAGATGCTACATCCTTTGAATAGCAGCCGAATATATCTGGGCTATCGGTGAAGGGGCTAAATATACGTTTTATTGGCTCAAAAATATGATATCAATCGAGCTCTGCTCTTGAATGCAACACTCCCATTTTATAAAGTCGTCAAGTGACAATAGGATAGGTCCACAGGCATTTGCTACATTTATAAAAATTTGCGAAGCTTTACAATAGTATGCACACACAGTCGTTCAAGACACATTTAGACCACAATATCTACCTCAAAATTCGATATCAATGCACATCTCTTCCGAGCCAGTGCCCGTAGAAATACTACAGATATATCAAGTGACATTCAAACAGCAAAATCGACCTTAAAATTCAATATCATTTCAACGCATATCTGTTCCGAGCCAAGCACATACAAGTAATAATGATGCCAAGTCCAACCAGCAAAGCCCGAGTGGTACAGTAAACGGTCTGTGTTCTTCTGTCGCGATAAGGCAATCTCCGTGTTATGTTTTAAATCGATATCGAAGATATGACCTCGGCCGATAAGGTATAACTGTGTTTGCGTCAACAATAACCAAAAAGCATACACAAAAAGTCAGCTCACTTGAGTAGAAGGAAACGATTGATTCCTGTAGAGAAAAAAAGAGGTCACAAAAATGGTAAATAACAGTAAATAACTATGGCAATAAAATCTGCAATATTATAACAGCCGGTCAAATCGCGTGTCATTATATGCAAATAGCCCTTGTACAGATACAATCTATACCGAGTCAAATTAGCTCTCCACAAGTGGCATGACTGTAGGACATCAATGGCCGTTAGTCATCCCAAATCAGATACAGTGGTTGATGAAGCCATTGTATTCAACTAGTCATTGAAAATATGGCTACATAATTCCATTAGAACCGGACGTGAACAACATTTTGCTAACCAAAGGTTGGAAAGCTTGACGCATGGAATAAAAATGATACAGAGCCACATCAAATTGGTATATTGCAATTGCAAACCTGGTTGTAACCCCGGAATCATGAATCAGTCGCTAGGAGGTATGTACAATTGCACATTGTAGCCTACATACACTACAAGTCAACAGAAGTCAACCGGCAAATGTTATCAAATATTCCATCATTCCAGCCATGATTAAACTGCAGTTGAGAGATGATTACCTGACATTCTATTTACAAATACTAACACATCCGCCAACACTACAGTAGAATACGAAGTCGGTCATGATTTACGAGGATCCACTAAATGAGGGCGTAAAATCCCCCAGTGGTAGTTAAATGAGTTACACCGAAATTAAAAGCAAGTAATTAATAGCTTATTGCAGAGTTCACATCGTATAAAACACGTTACCCCACATTTGAGCATGCTTCATGATGAAAAATGGCAGCTGAGCATCCTAACCCTGAAATTTACCCCTATATATATATATACACTAACCCTAAATCAAAGCCTAATCCAATCCTAGCCTGAAATTTAACCCACATGCTAAAGTGTCGCATGGTCTACTATCCTAACTCCTACCATACCCTACAATACCCCACCCAAGCCCTAAATCCACTATAAACACCATAAATTTTGACTTGTTCACAGGAATCACTGATTGGTGATGGCCATTGGTCATGTTTTTGTACATAAGTGCATTAAACCCCGCATGTCCTCGAACCATGAAACACAGATCAATCCGCCCACAATCTACATCTCACCGTGTAATTGCGAGTCCTGGAGCAGCCCTCGTCCCCATCCCTCCTTGTTTAAGGGAGAGGATGTCCGGAGAGGCGCCCCGCGTCGGACTCATACCTTGCCGCGATATTAATGAATTAGTTAATTGAGACGATACGCCCGGCGGACCGATTGACATTGAGCTCCTCGATAACGGCGGTAAACCCCTGAATGATAAAAAAATTCGGTATTTTACACAGGAGTAGCGAGCACAGTTCGACAACTAGAAAATTGTTCATTGTTTTTAAATTAGATTCAAACTAGAATTATAGCAATAGAGTTTTTTTCCAAAGTAGATTAGAATTAGAGCTATACAGTTTTTCCAAACTAGATTAGAATTAGAAGTATAGCTACAAAGTCTTTTTCCAAACTAGATTAGAATTATAGCTACACAGTATTTTTCCAAACTAGATTAGAATTATAGTTAAACACTTTTTTTAAAACTAGGTTAGAATTAGAGCTACACACTTTTTTCTGAACTAGATTAGAATTAGAATGATATATACAGTATTTTCCAAACCAGATTAGAATTATAGCTACAAACTTTTTTAAACTAAATGAGAATCAGAATTACAGCTACACACTTTTTTAAACTAGATTAGAATTAGATTTATAGCTACAATTTCTTTTTCAAATCAGACTAGAATTAGAATCATAGCTACACAGCTTTTTTCCAATTTAGGTTGGAACTAAAATTACTAAATTCGTAAAAACTAGGGAGTTGTGTCAAATTCCAAATTAGAACGAAACAACAAAAATAAAGTGCAGTTCATATCAAATCAGACTTCATCTCGTATGCACGACGATGACAAATGCCTGTACACCGAGCTTGGTTTGTTCCTCACGATACAGTTCTCCAGTAGCATTTTCAAGACCACCAGAAATTAGATTGGAATTACAATTAGAGCATAGAAACATCTCACAAACTGAATTGGAATTAGATCATCGGCATTTCGCTCCAATTAGTCTCATTATACAACAGAATTATCTAGTCCATGTCTGGTAGCGAAACGCAGATAAAAATCCGCCCGCGATCAATACGGCTCGAACGCATCCTTTCGTAATCAATAAGGCCGAGCCTCACCTGTTCTGTTGTTGGTTGAAGCTTTCGCCTCCTAGGCTCGACGGAGTTAAATTACCGGCAGGAATTGATAAACTCCTCGAGAACTGCCCGAACCCCCCCGGGTTATTACCTTCTAAAAACAAGATCATATTAATTAGTAAAGAAACAACTTGGAAAAACACCACCTGTGCTACAAATTTTAAACATTAAATATCCTACAAGTTGAATTTACAACCAAATTGCATCACTACTTTAAATTACATTACCATTATATTAATTTTGAAACTGTCATGGCACAGAAAAACAAATATAGTGACCTCACAAGCAATGCGGAATAGTATGACATCAACTCTAAAGCGGGTAAGCCCTATTGGCATAATTGTTTCAATGGTCTGCAAAATGATAATTTTATAAAACGCAATTAAGTTTGGTATTGTTTTGTGGAAACATAAATTGCTGTTTAAAAATATAAATATAATATATTCTTGGTAATCTTTCATTAAGTAGTTCGCTTCCATTCATTAACTTATAACGCCTCACTTGGCATCCTTCTGAAACGTCTTGATATAATGTCAGAATACAGAAAATGAGTTAGAAAAATGTGTACTATAGAAGCTCACTATTGAAAAAGTAAAACAAGTCATATATATTATGCAGCCATGAATAGCTGGTTCAAAAACTGAATTTACTAAGTCCGCTTTATAAAATGTTGGCACAATGATGAATCTAAATTCGACGAAAACTACGAGAAGTGCGATTTCGTGGAAACTACAATGCCGGTCATATAATAGTTAACTGACACACATATAGCAAACATTTTTCGCATTATTATGCACTTTCATATTGGACAGCAGAGAACGCTGTGCAGTGCAGCAGTGGTTCTCAACTTTTTGAACAAAATTTGACAAAATTCAATAGTACAATTTAGCAACATTTGACACTGACCGTCATAGAATCCGAGCAATCAGTAAACTTGGGTTTCTATCAACAGAAACCAAACAGGCTTGAACAGTACAGAATTTTAAATTGAACTACACAAAGCGGGTCTGACAGCAAAATTGACAGCAGCAAATTTCTCATGAAATTCAAGTTTCAATCCCTAATTTGTAGTTGCACACGAAGCCGTAATTACAATATGGGCTGATTTTGATACTAGTCTACATCAGTCACTGGTTGAAAAGGTTGAGTCGAGTACTGTGCAATACAGTGTGTTGCTATATGTCTGTTTGATTTGCAGTTGTAAGCCTATAATGTTGTCAGCGACAGCCTCTAATCAAAGAGACACGATACGACGTCTTCACAACAAGTATGATTCTCATTGCAACAAGTCTGTGGGTTATTTTTATTCCGAGCTGATTATCATATTACCGTAACTGTGAGGGGTCGAAGTAAAGTTTCAGAGAACAAAAAGGGTAACACAAATAAACGTTTGCAAGACCTCATGCACGTCACTCACTTTGTTGCGATGCGTATAGTCCTGCTTGAAATTGAGATGACTGCTGCTGCCGTACCTAGGAAAATCATGGAAAAAACTATGAGATGAGAGCAGAGCAATTACTTGTATGTACAAATCACTTTTCTCATTCAAATTATCGAGAGTGGAGAGATTTTATATGCAGGAAGAGTTTCAATGTAACATTCAATATCGACGCAATCATTGCAGCAATTGCACCAATTTTTCTGTCACAGACCTCCAAGCCACAGCATACAAAAGATTATTAGCCTCTAGCATACTCCTGGCCTAAATACATGATAAATGTATTACGTGTTTGATCTAAAAGGTGAATTGTAATCGGACGAACATGTCTTAAAAATTAACATTCTGCTGAAAGTATTATGCCTATACTATTCCGTCTAACCACATTTTTTCAATAAAAGCCATCAAGGTGTAACAAGAAAGCATTTGCACAGCCCTGCGATCTTAGTAGGTTACCGCAATGATTCATATTACCGTGTTGCAAGTTTATGGACTACTTTATACCTTCACAAAATGATGGCACCAATCTGATGAGACACAGATTTCACCGCCATACGTCCTGGCCGTGCTAAAACAATGTCGACTATATTGACACACCCTGCTGTATTTCAATAATTTATCTGGAAAGGCAGTTAGGAGGCTGTGATCAAAATCAAAGAGGCGAGTTTATCAGGTTGCAACGTGGCTGGTACCAGTTAGCAATGAGGTGATGATAAAGAAAATCGAAAAAGTTCAGTGTCAAAAGGACACGAATGCAAATTGATTTCATTAACAACGCAGCTCAAGAAGGATGAAAACATGGTTTGATTTTCAAATGTGAGCTGTATATGAATGGGATAACAGCTATTCCTATTTAATACAAGAGCCCTACGAATTAAGTATGAACAAGCGTGAAAACCATCTTATATAAAGATCATCTACATTGAATTGGTGTCCAAGTGATATATTGACACATAATTACTGCATGCATAGGTGTAACCAGGATGAAAATTTGAGATTACGAGCTGAAAATTTTAAACAAGTTCCTTGACATCGCAGATAGAAACGTGGCAAACACATATGATCGGGACATGTCTTTCGCAGGCTAATACTAAACATTTACATCAGTAACTAGCCTACGTCTTCCCACAAGGACTATAATCTAGTGTTAAAAATGTGGAAAATGCGATGTGCAATGAGTTGTTTTTTCACCTGCGAATCTCAACACATTGATCCGACGTTAGGTTATTATATGCCAAGGTTTGAAGGTCATATAATTAATTTTTCTGAATCATCATTATATCAATACTATACAGGTACATGCACTAATTATTCAACGCTGTAATATAATTCATCCAATAGCAACAAAGTTGAAACCATTGTGTGATCACAAACTTTGGTAATAGAGGCAATAAATTACGCTGATCACCATCCATTTGGTTGCTCACCTAACAACTCTCTGAAAGCTACTAATACTGTGTGATATCTCTGAACAAGCTGAGTAACTCACTATCTACAGGTATGAGGAATATCTAGTATATCAAACACCGTATCACTTATACTCTTAGCGAGCAAATACACACCATACAGGTAAGCATTTTTTAGCAGATTCATGGGATTGTGTTTGCACATCATTTCAATCGACAGTGATTATGGGACGTATCTCAGATTTGGACCAAACAAGTGAAAATACTATAATATATATTATGAAGTTTTTTTCAATTGTGCTAGTCATACTCCTGTCACATTCATTCATTGTCAAAAAAACAATCACCGCTTCTATAGTCTGGCCTAGATCTTTGTTTGCAAGTCTGCGTGCAATAGACAGCGATGTGGATGAGGTTGAATAGGCCAAGATACCTTTCAATACATAGCTGTAAAATGATAATTCACTGAAAGTTCTTGATATAATGAAATCGTCAAATACTTCTATTCTGTTTTCATTTACAATACGGTACCATACATACCAACATTTTGGTCAGTTCAAGAACACCACAAGATTGCGATATAAAGTACGGATTGGACACCAACAAACAAACTCTGGCCTGGAGATGTATATACCAAGAGGCATGCAAACTGAATTAAAACTAATAGAAGATAACTCAAAACAACAAGCTATGAAAATGTGTGGCATGTGTGTATGTGGCATGTGTCAGTAGGCCCTACTGGAATCTCGGTACGTTTTGCCTGATATAACAGGTGAGCAGCGATGATTCTTAAAGTCAAAGCAATTCAATGAAAAATAATAAAAAAATAAAACATATAAAGTGTGAGCACAAAACACCGATTCCATACAGGCCAGTAGGCAAAGTCATGTCAAATCGTGGTCCAGTAATTTTATGGCTGCTGTACTATTTTTTTATAATAATATAATACAAGTGTTCAGAGTCAGAGAGTTTACGGTCAACAATTCCTTTACAAATTCGCTGCGAAATCGCTGTTAAAAATACAAAATATTGCGGCATATCAGTTATATATTAGTTATATAAGTTTGAAACAATGGCATGCGATACGACACAATGTCCGATATTGATTTGGAAAGGAAAGAAGTAACAATCAATCAATCATGAAACGTGAAACCAGCATGAGCATTTGAAAAAGTCAACTCACGTCCGCGGAACTGACAGAATTCAGAAATCCCATACTTTCAAGCCCACCCATATCGCTCACGCTCATATTGTCTTCGAACAACTGCAAAGCAAGACATCGCATTAATTCCCATTCACGCGAACTCAGACGCATAAAACGCACCATGTTGTTCTTCTTCGGCGTGCTGCCGAAAGTGGAACCAAACATAATGCAGTAACCACCGACCAGTAAGTATTTTCCCCGTCTTGCAATCGCTCGACTGCAAGATCAGCGAATACGATCCTCGTCTTTGGTAATATGAACAAATCCGAACTAAACTACTGTATGAGGAAACCCGCCGAATTGCAAATGATGAAGTGGTCGAGCTGCGATCACGGGTGGCACTAAATAGTAGCTGACGACACACATGTGCACATGAAACTTCCGAGGAAGCTGTGAAGATATGGAACACACAGTGTTTTCTGCCTTCGGAACGCTATATGAAACTCACAGTGGCCGAGAGAAATTTTCAGATAGGTAGTATCCGATAATAGTGGAATTTGAACCAATTTTTCTCGTTGTGGACAGGACGAATGATGACAACTGGACAAGTGGACATTGACGTCCGTAAAATGCGGTAGGACTTCAAAATCTCAATGTATCCAGCTAAATATGGGATTTCAGCGAATGTACAAAGACTTGTAATGTGCGGCAACCACACTCTGCAAAGTTTACGTTTCTGTGTCTAGTTTTACTACATGTTAAACGGATATAACTTATGCAAGTGCAATATATCTGTACTACTCTACTATACACGATGTGCTGGGTATTGGTTTTTAACTGATCGATTAATAAATGACTGAATATGAAACGAGTTCATGCTGTATTTGTATCAATACGCGCACTACTTTCCTGTAGTATTATACGATACGAGTGACGTGCGTTGAGGTTCATATGGCTTGTGAGATACTGACCCCTTAGAGTAAGGCCCGTATTCAAGAAACCTCACTCAGTGCTCAAACTCACTTTGCGTCAAAATTGCGTAACAATCGGTATTCAGAAGATTTACAAATATATGAACCCAAAGGGGTAATTGATTCAGTTGTACACTTGTTTCTTTTTACGTTAGCATACCACGAAAGCCGACTGGGAAGCTACATATCCACAATCGAGGGTGGATTAGGGATATGTAAACCGAACCGAATGTGGCAATAGCATTCGATCAATACCAGTTACTGTAAATTCTGAGCTGCGCGATCACAGGTGAGGCATCCCCCGTCTTTGTCCACTGCGGTCGTTGCCCCGAATATTTCAATGATTTCTTTACCTCGGAATCAAAAGCGCACAGGTAGGCTACAACACACGCGCGACCACGTCGTCCAAATATCATATGATCGACCGAAAAGAACATCGCTCTATCAAATATGCCGGACCTGATGTGTGGTGCAGCTATCCAGCTGTGATCACTCGTCCATGATATTCCGCTATGTCTCGAATAAGAAAATACTTCTCGAAGTGATTACTCGAGAGTCCAGACTTCTATATAAGTGTAGGTAACACGTGTTAGAGATTACCTTTTATTATGATTGAGACTCTATACGCTACTACTGCATCAACGTCGAATAAACCATTGTATTGAGCATATATCTGGTACGAAGAACTTCACCCAAGGCAACAGCTTCTCGAGATAAGTATTGTATAGCCGAGCACCAAGACGATTGGTTAGCTATACTTTTATACAGATCATCAGAGACATTAAGCTCTAATTGCTGCATGGGCCCCGAGAACAGTCGTTGGATATACATCTTCAATACTGAGACTGACGTTTTGCTATCGACTACAAGGACATTCTTCACGGACGAACACGGTACACGTTTTAATTGTCGATTTCTGTTGAAAACTTCACGACAGCAGACCCTATGACTGTGTAGGTGTTGGTGATTTTTTGAGTGTTATTGTTATATTGTCGTTGCATATTCAGTATTGCCATAGACAAATGTCACTTATAAGTGTCTAAATGGCGAGTAATGATAATGAGAAATCAGTTGCTGATAAGGAAACCGAATCTAACTCTGAAATCGATCACGCTAAAGATGTTAAGCAAAAAGCTGCTTTACCCGGTATTGCCGACGAAAGTATTAGGCACGCTTTTCCTATCAGCGTTGTTGAAAACGAGCCTACGTATTTAGGCGAAGCTCGAGTTGCTAAAATTGGTCAAAATAACGCCGCCATGTTCTCCGGTCAGCGATCAGCGCAGATTGCCGCACCACATAGTCACATGGCACCGCAAGAATCAAATCGCCTTCCCGTTCAAAATTGTGTCGAGCCGTCAGTAAATGATAGCTCAGCTTCTCTGAGACAATGTATGACTGACACGCAAAGGCAATTGACTTTGGTTGTTTACTAACTGAAGCGCATTACATACTACATGTACTGCTTATTACATACTAGCACACGGGAACTGTTGACCATTGCCCAGCGTGCCGACGCTGGCTTTTCTGAGAGGAATAAATATATGAGCGCATTACATTCGATACCCGCTTCCCGTGATCACTAATATTTGATTTCAAAAGAAGATATTACGCTAAGATATGGACGAATGTAATCAGGTATTGGGTAGCTTTTGCTTGGATTCGTTAATATGGGGAGTATCATGTGTACAAATATAATGAACTTATCCCACAGTTGTTGAATTCGTTAAGCCCAATATTATGGGATTACCATACGCAAATAATGGATTTGTCCCACATTTGCTTGAGAAGAATCACCGATAATTATGCAATTATACGGCCACGCTCACATGTATTTGGGGATTAGATGCGGGAAATCGGCGACTGTGATTTCGTTACGCGCGTGAGTGTGAACCGGAGTGACTATATGTATTTGGATGTAATATCTGGTATACTTATGGTTAATGGATTTTAAGATGTTCCAATTCGCTGTAAGGTTGGGGCATAAAGTTCTTGCTCTAAACAATCTGCGGGCAGTTTGAACGAGACAGGGCTGAATGCGTCTTCTTTTAGCGAATCTCCTGGTTTACACGATAAAACTTTTGAACAGTACCGCAACCTCGCGTCTGATTTTAAGTACATTTGACTGTTATGTCGAAAAGCATTTTTATGCGATACAACGCGTATCATGAGTAACCTACTTAGCTATAATGGCCTCCGCTATTTAGGTGTAATCGGTGAATTCGTAGTCAACATTGTGAACGCCGCAATGCAACGTACTCAGCGCAAGACCTATTATAAAATTCGGTATAAATATGACATATCTTGTTATCGGTCAGATGATATAACTGAACTGCGTAAATTGGTTCTGGATTCATAGATAACGGTCCCGTTAATATAACGAAATATTCTAGTTACGGAAATCGTTTTTTTTTTCTTCAATGCATTTTCGGATACCTTACACAAAACGCATATGTGGTTTTCAGCTTTCGATATTAAAACAGTGTTTTAGGGCACACACCATATCGCCACGTGTTCCGCTGATTACAAACCTAGAGTATTCTCAAGTTGCGTAACGCTTTTAGCAAATAAGTGTAAATTCGCAATACAGATTTCTTGCTCAGCATATATGTCATTCAAATAATCCACTCCATGACTCAACATTGTGTAATGGTATTCTGACGGCATTTCAAAAAGTGATTTCATATGGACTTCAGCTTTAAAATCATCGCAGACACATAACAGTAGTCTGTATGATAACATCCTACATTGATCAATGTGAGTTTGAATGATAATTCCATTACTGACTGACATATCTAATAAATCTTTGAATTGTTTTCAATTACGCCATGCCTCGTGAGCAGAGCATCTATTCTGTAACTCCTTGCGTGTCGGTCGAAATCTGATGAGTTGTTTGGAATTCGCTTTACAAAACTCAGCAGTACCTATCAATCGCATATCCGCTGTCAAGATTATGCAAAATTTGACCCTGGCGGCACCGAGAATTTATTACTTGAATCGCAATGTAGCAGACCTGTTTTGACTTACACTAAGGAGTTCGCTAGTTAGCAGACTTCCTGTACATTTTGCATTTACTTCTGCCACGTGCAGAAAATTTTTTTCGCACGTCTGCTCCCTCCATTTTTTTCTGCATGCGCCAGAGATTGACCCCTAGCTTGCAACGCTGTCAGGGAATAGCGTGCCTTATTCTTTTTTTTATTGTTTCTGATATTGTCAACACCTTCATAATTAGGTTTAGGTTTGCCTTATCAGACTGGTCGCTTATTGATAGATTGTGTGGTTTCTTTCATGCTTGTATCGTTATTTTGTGCCAATTGTAATAGTGCTATATGCCCTTTCCACGTGATGCTGTCGTGAGGTTTTTTTACAGAGTTGGCGAATATATACGTGTCCGTCGTCCACGCTCCGCGTTCCGGCGTACCAATCTTCTACTCATGTGTGCGAATTCATCGAAACGATTTCGACCTACTCAACAACAACGACCTGGCAATATACTTCGGTACGATTCTGACACCACGTGCCGTCTCACTGCAACGTCTGCAACAGTCGACAGCAACAGTTCGCCGCTATTTCTCCGACGAAACTGTACCGATATACCGCGACCGACGATAACCACTTCTGCGACCATTGGCCTACACGACAGCGCCAACACGCGTACGTAGCCATGCTGAATCTCCAGCCCCCACAGATATACGCTGACGTCTGTGTCAATCAGACAAACCATGAATCGCGGACGAAAATGATGCAGTTCTTACAACCCGAGACCAGATGCCAGACCCCACAGGAAGCCTGCACGACAGTGCAGGCACACAAGAGTTGAGTAACGAGTTGTACGCCGGATACACCGAGATATGTTGATATCTCTATGGTACATTATCGATCGAGCATCGAGATTGTGTACGATTCATAACCGAAGCTGAAGTTTACGCGGACTTGAGTATGTTGGTTACTCTAAGTCACAATATCGACCGAGATATTGCAATGTTGAGCTGGCCACTATTGTATATATACCGGCCACACACTGAAGTTAATTTTGCCTTCACGTGAACAGCGGCGGTACCACTCATGATGATTTGGGCTGTCACGTGGATGTATTTGTAATTGTTTAGGCTTACTAATTGCTTAGGACTACATTGTTTTATGTTATTCCAATTTAGGATAACTTGTATATTAGAAATGCAGTATAAAACCTTACTCTTGCAATTCTCATACTAAAACCGAAACTGTATAGACCTAGTTCATTATAGTTGTTGGATAACATTTCATGTAGCCTAATTACTTAAAGGGTCGTTGAAATTAAAAGTCTTTACTCGTGATTGTTACTATCCGATTTCCTTTTTTTAATGGGGGACGGGGTGACCTTTCTGTACCAAAATTGTATTCGACATAGTAAATCGATTTGTCATTCATGGTCGTATAATCTAATTGGCTTTTCCCTTAATTACCCCTAATTAAGTTCCTTTTCGAGAAGAGACTGTGCAGCTATCCAGCTGTGATCACTCGTCCATGATATTCCGCTATGTCTCGAATAAGAAAATACTTCTCGAAGTGATTACTCGAGAGTCCAGACTTCTATATAAGTGTAGGTAACACGTGTTAGAGATTACCTTTTATTATGATTGAGACTCTATACGCTACTACTGCATCAACGTCGAATAAACCATTGTATTGAGCATATATCTGGTACGAAGAACTTCACCCAAGGCAACAGCTTCTCGAGATAAGTATTGTATAGCCGAGCACCAAGACGATTGGTTAGCTATACTTTTATACAGATCATCAGAGACATTAAGCTCTAATTGCTGCAGTGGAACAGTATCCCGCCGGCTATCCGACAGTCGACGAGCATGTCCACATTCAAGTCGAAATACAAGCAATTACTACTAAATAAATACAGTCCATCCTCAAGATTAGCGGACCACGACTGACCTATCGATCTCGCTTCCCATGACACGCCGCCCTATTTCTTGTCGCTTTCTTTTTCTATACTATCTTCTTTACTTTCATTCAGTGTGCAAGCCTCCTCTTTACATCGCCTTGGCCAAGGTGGGGTTCAGATTCCATAGACATCTCTCTGTCTTTTCATTGCATCGCATTTTTGTGGTGTATTGAACTGATAAAATTGCTCATAAACTAATGATGATGCCTAACCTCCGCTTTCGCGCCACATTTTCGAACAATTAATATGCAATTTGCGTTATTTCGAGTGTACAAATGTTCAAAATTTAGTCAATCATAAATATTTCTATTACGCAATCCGACGACAGGCGAGAGCGCCTCCACTGACCGCACGGCCCTGTGGTGTAGCGAGCGAGTAGCATCTAGTACTATGCTGGATGTTATAACTCTTAGATGTCTCTTGAGTAGGACGTAGCATAGACACGCCAATCAGATGTCGGCACGTCACCACATCTGAATTTTCTAACTCGTTCACAATAGGCCTATCACAGTAGAGCACGAGACCGGCTTCACATTTCCGCGACTGTTATTGCAAAAATCTGAAGTGCCTGATTTGACTCGAGTCAAATTTTACGGCGACTCGGAATGTCACCTGATCCCAACACTGCTAAAGACAGACGTAAACTAAGAACACCAGACTGACAAACACACCACAATCAAACATGGAGATGGATTTGTATTCTGCGACACGGAATAAAACAGTTTGAAATCTCAAGTACCACACGTCGGACAACCAGTATCGTGATAGCCATACAAAAATAAAGAGAAAAAAGCTAGCATTTAGTAACGTACAGCGATACAGAAAAGCACCAGGCCATTAGTTGAAACAGGAGTACATCACCGTCACGAATAAGTGCGCTACACAAGAACAATTAGCAACCAAACTAGTAGAAATCGATAGTACTGAATGCGAACGGACGCTGTCCACGATGCACGTCCGTCCTGCCACGCAAGCCGGAATTCGTTCACCTTGCTTGAATATATTCGGTCATGAGGTTGACGATTTCAGCAGCCTGTTCAAATGACGTAGCAATTCAATAAACTGATCAAAATCCGAATTTGAATCAATCCGGTAGAATGGCAATTGTTAAAATGCGACAGCTTTATGATGCCTAGCGGTGGTCCGTAACGCACTACTTCTATCCCTCAAATTGATGCATTTACAGTAAATCATTTGAAAATTACAAAACGATTCGAGCTATATCTCTATAAGCGCTTCCTGGACGTACACAACTTCAAAATAGAATTGAATAAATATACTCGAATATTTTCGGCTGACACTCGTCAGGGGTGAACGTCAGGAACTAGTAGAGAGAATTGGGAAGAAAATTATATATCAACAGTCGTATCACAAAATATGCCGAGCGTCAGCCGAAAATATTCGGGTTCATTTCAATACTAATGTACTGTCCTCTGTCACGCTATACGGTTCTCCTCAAGCATGTTCAGAAAAACCAGTAATTACATTAGAATTGAAATTTGAGCACAAAAACATTTCACAAATTGGATCACTGCCATTGCAATCAGTCTAATTCAGTGGTTCCCAACCTTTTTGTCTTCATTCCCCACTTCAGATTTATTCCGAGCCTTCATTCCCCACCAAGACCGTAAACGCGCGAAGCGCGAAAAATTTATATAATTCATGTTTGAATCGCTCAATATGATCGGGAATTGTATATATTTTGCTATCAATTTTTTATCCCCTCTCTTCTCACGTAATCAGATTTACCGGTAGAGCTGAGTGAGGTGTGTTGGAAAAGGTAGGACCCCTAAATATGAATTGAACATCATCGGGCTGACCCGTTGATATATTGGCTTCGTTACATGATGCTGTTTCGTGAACTCCTATGTCTGCTATGTCAAAAGATATTGAAATCGCCAAAACTAAAAGGCACACACGATTTCATATAGGTATTGCTTTACTGGCAAATAATTTTTTCCCTGCGGGATGGCATTTGTCCTGTGGGGTTCAGATCGCCAGGACAGAAACATTCGGCGCCAGCTATTTAGCCGCCTATAAACATATGTACATTGTATATATATCGAAGATTTCGGTCACCACAAGGGCATTCCCTCTCGGCCAAGATCTTCTCTCTGCTTATCGTTCTGGCTCATACCTCTCGGCGTCGCATGTTACATGGCCTATAACTTCATATGTATTGGTGCGTCGTGGCGCAGTAATGGCCGACGCCGAAGTCTCCATTTCTATAAATTCTACGTATTTTTGTGGGGAAAGGGTACCCAATAATCAAAATACTAGGCAATATGAAATCGCGCGCGCAGCGCAAAAAAAATTGAATAAGTGACATAAATTTCCAAAAAAGTTAATTGAAAACGGTAATTGCGCATGTGTCTCCGTGAATATGAAGACTGCCCTGAAGATAATTTTGAACAAGCCCGTCTATTCCCCACCAGAAACCATTGAATTCCCCACCAGTGGGGAATTCCCCACCGTTTGGGAACCACTGGTCTAATTAGACGACCAGAATTATCCACCGTTTGCCAAGTCTGCTAGGAGCAGTAGCAGCAAACTAACCTTTTCCGCTGACAAAGAATATAGAAACTTGTCGACTCCTCTGTCGCCATCCGACACGATTGCAAGTCTGTCCCCGTATCCGCCAAAACTCAGCATGTTGGAGTACAGTACGGTCCTTTCGGTATCCTGACGGAACCAAAAAAAAAACGTAAAGAAAATAGACAATTTGACTCGCGCGAAACACAATACCATCGTCGAATGATCGAGCTCGTGGACGCCCTTTTCGTCGACGGCGAGCCATATCGTGACAGACTTTTTGTGCCGCTTGCTTTCGACCTGACCAAAGAAAGACATGAAATAGCTGATTTCCAAGTAATTCCTCAGTTTCGCAAAAGCATCGCCAATGTAGAGAGATGAGAAAACGGGTTTGTTTGCAATTAATGTGATTGTGTGCAGTATAGAAATTAAACATGGAACGGCAACGACCGATTTTGCAGCTTCGCCGAGGCTGGAGTGGAGAATTGTTTTGCGTAAGCGACTGTAGGATATCTGGCAATCCAAAAGCTATTTTCCCAAGCGAATAAATTGTTGAATCTGGTCTTGATCGAAAGCTACTGTTGCACCGATTCCGAAAATATAAATTAAAATAATGATCAGACACTGATCCACCTAGAATCCGTCCTCCAAGTCTAAAATATTGGCATTGTTCAGAACAATCGGGTAACCACAACACAATGGCCATAACAATGACCCGTTGCGACTCTCCGATTGTTTGAACAATGCCGATATTTCAGACTTGGAGGACAGATTCTAGGTGGATCAGTGCCTGATCATTATTTTAATTTATATTTTCGGAATCGGTGCAACAGTAGCTTTCGATCAAGACCAGATTCAACAATTTATTCGCTTGGGAAAATAGCTTTTGGATTGCCAGATATCCTACAGTCGCTTACGCAAAACAATTCTCCACTCCAGCCTCGGCGAAGCTGCAAAATCGGTCGTTGCCGTTCCATGTTTAATTTCTATAGTGTGCAGCAAGACTTAACTTGATATCAAGCTGTGTGCTCCTAAGAGAAGAGTGCATTTATCATACATCAGTAGTACCAAAACACGGATTCTGTAAAGCAGAAAGTAGTTTTCGGGGTATGTTATGCAGGGTTATAACCGAGTCACAAGTCAATCTCACTTTTATAGTTTTGACTCGAGTCAAGACGAGTCATATTCAATTCACCACCGAGTCAAGTCCAAGTCAGTGAGTAGAGGGTTGAGTCCGAGTCATAGCGTTTTGACTCGAGTCCAGGTCCAAGTCATTATGGTTCTGTTCAGATTTGAGTCCAATCCGGTTAAACCCTCTTTTTTCTCGCATTCATAACACATTGATTTTCCTCGGCCCTAACAGTTTCTGGCCCTATTTTTCAAGTATCAGGACTGATAGACGAAACACCAATAATGTGGTAACTTAACTATACTGTGACGTTACAATGAAATATCTGTCTTGGCCGTCCTATAGGTCAAGTCACTTTACGCAATTGAATAAATAACTCGAGTCACTGGAAAATCGTGACTCGAGTTATTACAACCGTGATGTTATGTCAGCATCACGTTTACGAGTGAAACTATCATTCCAACCGAGCAGAATAGCCAAAATATATCAAAGTGTCTGAATATATTTTCGAAAATTACACCTACACCCTCGCGGTAGAATCAAAGTAGCTTATGCTCATTTTTTAAATTTTGAGATCCATTTTTATAACATTGAAAAATTTTAGTAAAACGGGCATTTTCTTTCGGCTGTATCTTAGCCACATTGTTTCAAAGTTAACCTGGCCTCTCAAAATGTCCATAAAACGGACGTAAGAGGTTTTCATTACCACTTTGACCACTTCTGCATTCAACGCACCTGATACAGTCTGGCGCCGTACACCGTACAACTCCGTACCGCCGACAAGAACACCCTCGCACAATCGCCAGACTGCTTCAGCATGCCCCAACGCTCGCACAGCTTGCCGCGCAGTTGCCTGCAATAAAACGGTATTTTCCAATTGGCGTCGAACGGGGTACAGAACTTCAACATCCAATTGAATAGTATATTCATATTGAAATGGCCGGCACTCGACAAGGGCAATCGTCAGCAATTAGTAGACAATTCAAAAGAGCCGTGCAAACAATCCAGAGTTGAACAAATACCAAATAACCAGCTTTTCAAATTAGATTAAAATCAAAGTTATAGCTACACAGGTTCTTCCAAATTCGGCTAGAATCAGAATCATAGCTACACAGATTTTTTCCAAATTAGATCAGAATTAGAATTATAGCTACACAGTTTTTTCCATATTTGACTTGAATTATAATTATACCTACACAGCTTTTTTCCATATTAGATTACAACCAGAACTGCACAGTTTGTTCCAAATTAGATTAGAATTATAGCGACACAGGTTCTTCACCATATTAGATTAGAATTAAAATTATAGCTACACATCTTTTTTTCCATTCTAACTCAATCTAATTTTGAAAGCTGAAAATTTTCAAGCCGCCAAAACTCCGCTGGCGTCGGCATCGACACTTGCCTGAGCTGCTGCTTGCTGGCGCTGTCGACGTAACGTCTCGGGTGGAATTTCTCCAAGACCTCCTTGACGGCGTGGTCGCACGAACGCATGTCGCCCTCGTCGATCTGGGCGCACAGCGCGGTCAGCTCGATGGCGAGCTCGCGGCTGACAGGAAAGCGATCGGCGGATATTGTCTCGGCCGTCTGAAAACGGTAGATATCAGAGATAGCACTGGGGCTGTTAAAAACTAACCTTTTTAATCAAATTGTACTGGCTACCCCATTAAATTGTTAGGTTACCCAAAAAAGCAACGCAGCACACCAAAATTAACCCAATTCCAACCTTTAAGAGCATTGCTATGAGAAAAGTTGGATTTAAAAAAAAAAGTGTTTACGGTGGCAAATTCTTTCATTATTTACCGCAGAATTAGCCACCGCAAATACAATTTCATTCAAAACAAAACTTCACTACTGTTGGCTTCCACTTGTTGGAAATCAGACAAATTTTATAAATATCCCGCTTTTTTTCGAGACAACCTGACAATTTCATGAGGTACTAACTTTATATTTTCATTTTCAAGTATTAAAACCGAAAACATACAAGTACTCCTGATCTCACCTGATACACTATCAAGTTCTTTTCCTTCTCCGTCTCGCATTCGCAGTTCGTCACGAAGCTCAGATGCTGTCTCAGGGTGAACTTGATCGTCCGAGAAGTGTCCACTACTCTGTGTGCGGTCAAGTCGCGAAACGTCTTTTCCCATTCCGATATCACGTCGCAAACCTGCCGAGACGCGTAGCCGTTAGAAATACGACATAAAAAAGTAAAAAGGCAATTTCTTATCCACAACAAGAAGTATTCTCTATGATCAGTGTGCATATATCAAGTTTCATGGAGAACACAGTTGACAATCACGTGAATCATTTGATGTCCACGGACAACACTAATATGTGACGGTCGTGGGGAGCACTTCTTGACATAGATTTTGCGTTACCTTGGAAGACTTCGACACGTAATGCTCAGTGGCAGGCAGCTCGGTGGGATCGTCTGTGAAAAGGGCAAACCCGGATATGGTCGGAAAGCGGACCCCGCTTTCCTGACAGGCCCGGCGCGTGAATTCGTCCACCGTGGTCGAGGCGTCAAAGCTCACAACCTGTATTGGAAGCACGGTCGAGTGCGTTATTATAAGAAGCAGACCGATATCAGAATTAGCCGATAATGTCAATATTTTCCTCTGATATCAAACGTGACATTTTCGCCTACTTCCAGTTCAACTTGAACAGTTGTGTAGGCAAAACTTTTGTCACGATCGGAATTTGAATGGTGCGAAGTAATTTTGGGATAGCAGGCATTGCTTTCGAGCGAAATCACCACGAGATGTGTGTGAAATCGCCCCGGTATCACGGTAACTGAGTATATGCTCCTAGCTAATCACTCTAATCCAGTGGTTCCCTTTAGTCTTCATTACCCACTTCAGATTTATTTTCAGTTTTCATTTCTCATTACCCAAAACTCCTATATACCATTTAAAAATGACCCTCCATAACATTTGGCCAGACGTTTAGCAGGGACTTGGTATTAGAAAACCACACCAGTACGCAAGACTGGTGTAAGCCTGTAACTGCAACATAAAAGGTATCGCGAACCGATACCGCTAACCCTCAAAATTTAGCGAAAGCGTTATTTCACATCATAATGGTCGTTCTGGACGAGTTTGTGACGCCGTCATTGGTTATCCAGAGTTGAAAAATAAGTTTTTGTGAGCAACACGCAATATAATTTTCGATACATACATTCCAAAGCAGTGAACCGGTAAGAGTAATCGCGCATGTGTCTCCGTAAATATGTAGACTATCCAGTATATAATGTTTAACAAATGCGTCTATTCCCCGCCAGTAACCATTGAATTCCCCACCAGTGGTTGGGAACCACTGCTCTTATCAAAAGAATGCTGTCGAAATTATAACGGCAAAAACACAAACCTGATAGTCTCCATTCTGAAAATGCACAGGCACGCTAAATGGCAGCGAGTGATAGTACGGATTCTGTAGAAGTATGGACACGGTCTCAGTCCTCGACGGTGGCGACATACGTCCACCGCATGAGACCAGCCTGCCCAGAGCGCGTTGACAGTACATCGCGTACCGCCCGATCTCAGACCTGAACAAAAAGTGAGATGCTCCAACCGTTTGAGCTTCTTGGAGGTACAGAACTTCAATATACAATTCAATAGTATATTCACATTGAAATATTGCCGAATATTTTCGGCTGACACTCGTCAGGGGTAATCGTCAGCAACTAGTATGGAATTGAAAGAACGTATCACCAAATTAGGATGTTACCGGCATGAAAGTTCGAATAATCGAGTTGAAGAGATCGCTTAAAAGTCTTACTTGTCGTCTGCGTGCCGGTGCAGATGGGCCTTGAGCAGCCACAGCATTCTCGGATGAGGCAAGAAGAGCGGTATCACGAGAGCCAGCAATTTCCATACCTGAGAGAGAGGAATTATTTCTTTA
Source organism: Botryllus schlosseri (assembly GCF_051294905.1). NCBI lineage: Eukaryota > Metazoa > Chordata > Ascidiacea > Stolidobranchia > Styelidae > Botryllus > Botryllus schlosseri. Next base: position 4,411,787 of record NC_137243.1, on the reverse strand, counting down.
CGACGTAAACATTTGATATTTATGTAAATAAATATTTACTCAAATTTATTGATATGAATCTTTAATATTTTACCGTCGACACATTACTTTGATAATTATTACAAAATCGGAGTGCTAAAGTGTGGTTTTCATTTTAGGCTACTTCCACTTCTTCTTTTTGAAAAATCTTGTTATTACACATTGGATTTTGAAAAGTAGCATAAACATGTCAAGACTTAGTGACTCGGAACCTTGCAACTTGGTAAAAACCGTGATTCATTTCAATTTTCGTAACAACGCCGACAGCTCTGAGCACCTCTGCGAACAGGTTTGATACAAATACTAGTAGAATTGTAAAAAATTGTTTCACAAAAGTCGAGATGAATCACCTGCAATACTGCAGTCTCATCGTCAGTTTTACGCATCATCAACTTCGTTGACATCTTTGGACTCGTCGCCGTCGCCGCGGTCTTGGAGAATTTCCCGTTGCACTGCCGCACCAGCTGAGCGTAGATCTCGCCTTGCAGCTGCCGGTGGTGGAGGCACCGGGACGCGATGTCCTGGGCCAGGGTGACGTGAAAATCGACCGAGGCGGAGTCGACCTCGGAATTCACAAATTGTTGACAAATCTGAAAAAATATACATTCGAGGATGTTAGTCGGGGGGAATTCCTTTCGGAAACCAGAGGTGGACTTCACCCACGTACTCGAGTAGGTTATCCTTACTCAAGTAGGTGACGATATTTTTTGAAAATCACACTCTTTTATTTCAAATAGAGTAGAAATTCACGTTGTTTATTCTGGCTGACTGACATTTGAGCTTCTTGGAGGCGCAGAACTTCAATATACAATTGCATAGTATATTCATATTGAAATGAGCCCGAATATTTTTGGCTGACACTCGTCAGGGGTAATCGTCAGCAACTAGTAGAGCATTCGAAAGAACATCGTATATGAAAATCGTAGCATAAAATATGACGTCACCAGCACGAAATGTCGAATACGAGAGCGTTTAATGTACTATTTTTAGATGATACACGAACTCTTTTTGTTGACACAGCCTTGGCTGGAGTGTTTTGATAAAAGTCGACTCCAAGGCACACGAATGAAAGTGTGAACGACCGTTTCCGAGTACGCGAAATCTGTCGTCTCGATAATTTTTCGCACGGGCGGGACAATCCAACAAGTGTTTGCCAAATGCAGAATTTATGGCCTTTGATTGTTCCGCATCGATCTTGAACGGATGAGGTAACGGTGAGCTTTTCACCGAGCGCGTTCTAATGAATCCAGGGACATGCTGATTTATGCGTTCCTGCAAACGCTTTGAAGTTCTTCCCACGTAGCCACAATCACAGGGACACTTAAATTCGTAAACTACATTGCTCTGTTGAAGTGCGGGAAGCACGTCTTTACGTGTTGCAGGGAGCACTGCTACATATTCGGGTTCATTTCAATATGAATATACTAGAACTGAAATTGTGTTCTTTGTGGTCCCAAAAAGGTATATGCTGTTATGAGAAACTGGACGAGACTCGAAGTATGATACTCTAACCTGCCGTATTTGAAACCCCAAAGCTAACCCTAACAGCGACAGTAAGGGCAACCCACCCTAATCCCAACTGTAACCCACCTGCTCAAGTGTTGCATGCTCACATCTACACGGTCTTCTACCTCTATTCGAGTATCAGAAACCCACCTTGATTAATTTGATCGCTTCCCCACGTAAAGCATCAGAAGACAGCGTAGTCATAGTTTGAGGCGCGCCGTCTCGGCTGAACGTCAACGTCTGTTCTCTCCATAGCGGACTGGCGGCGCCGACAGACGCCGAGTCTGCCTTGTCGTCCGACGTGGACATGGCGACGTACATGATGCGAGTGGCGAGACGCTCAAACGGGGTGCCGACACTGGAGTCCGCCGTGTTTTGCATTCCATTGCTGAGAGACAGCGATAAACTGCCGCTGGCCACCGTCAGCCAATACAGCCAGGCTTCCTGTAAGATAGACGAGACGCGAGATGATTTCTACGGATAGGATTGCGATACAGTATCTAGATCAGGGTTGTAATGACTCACGTCACGATTATTTGGTGACTCGAGTCATTGCGCGTGACTCGAACCAAGTCATATGACTCGAGACTAGGACGGCCAAGACAGTCATTTCATTATAGCTTCGAAGAATAGTAAAGTCCCCTCATGATTGGCATTTCGTCTATCAGTCCTGCGACTTGGAAAAGAGGGCCAGAAACTGGTAAAGTTGAGGAAAAATAAGTGGGTTGAACCGCAGTGAACTGAAAACTGAACACTATGACTCGGACTCGACCCTCTACTAGCCGACTTGGACATGACTTGGTGGTGAACTGTAAATGACTCGACTCGAGTTAAAACAGTAAAACTGGGATGGACTTGCGACTCGGAACCTTGTGACTTGGTTACGACCTTGGCAAAGATGAGAGGACTTGATGTTTGTAACGGTGCGGTGTGTGAACACATGTTTATTGCTTTATAGTATAAACTCAAAATTTTACAACTTCGGCAGCTTCACTTCTACGGGTCGGAATCCAGTCAAATTTGGTGAGTAACGTTTTTTTAGCCGACATCACATTTTTAGATAACAGCCGCAAAAATCTGAAAAGACATTTTTGAACAACCCTACTGGGCATACGACACATCCGCACGCGACACTTGAGCATCTGGGTTAGAGTTAGGTTGAGTTTAGGTAAGAGGTGAGGTGAGTGTTACATGTTAAAGTGCTGCATACTAAATTGTGGTTTTTCATTGTGTTGGGTTCCCTAATGTCAGGTTAAGACATAATTCAACTTCAAAAATCAACAGAAAAAGACAGCTCTTGGCAGTGGAAAAGCTGTTTCACAGCAGCAAAGTCGGTATGGTATGTCACAAGAAGCGCTATGAACTTTCGGAAAACTTCAAACCGCCAAAAATTCACCTTCTCCAATTGATTCCCGGCCGCCAGCAGCACCTCCCCCCTTTGCTGGCCGTGATGCGTCGGAAACCTGACCGATATCGTGTCCTCCTCGTCGGCCGACGCCACCTTGCACTCTTTCAAAATCATTCTGCCCACAAATTCCTAAACGAAACACGGAGGACGTTTCGAAACCACATCTTAACACCAGCCTGTAGCCCAGGGGTCGTTAAACAGGGGTCCGCGGAACAGTTTCAGGGCGAAACTGTTGAAATACAACTGCAATATTACCTATAAACTATAAAATTACATTGTACTGATGTCAATTTTCATTTCCAAGGGTCATCATTAGGGCGATTTTTTTTCACATATCAAAATAAGTCAAAATTTTCGGAATTCTTCATAGATCCATATTTAGTTAAAATAAAGTTTTTTCATGTAAAAATTTGTCCATTTACAAGTCAAAAAAGTTTTTCAGGTCAAACCACTTTGTTAGGACAGACACTTCCAAGCTGAAAAGAAGTAGAATGATTTCAACATTATGTGCGAAAACACCTAATTTACATACACAAGATCAAAATTTGTATTCTAAGGTAAAAAATTGTGAAAATTTTGATTTTTTAGGTAAAAAAAATCATCCTAGTAATCAGCATCCATAATATCGACGTTACGCTACTTAGGGATGTGGACAGCAACCACGGTTACGTACTTTAAAAAAAATGCACTAGGTCACAATATGGGGCCCACGCAATCACCCAAAAAAATTTATGGGTCCGCGTTCAAAAATATACCAGTCCCCACGTGGCGTACCAACCTGTTCCTCTTCATCAACGAAAAAGTACAAGGTGGACGCCCCGAGACACGCCCACAGCCGACGTCTCTTCCCATCCTTCGACCATCTCGTCACCCAGCCCTTGAGGTGGACCTTGTTCTGGGCTATGCTCCGATATCGTCCTGCCTTGCTGATAGCCAGAGCGCGAGGCCTGTTCAAGGCCATGTTGATCGCTGAAATTAAATTAGTTTCAGGCGAGATGGAACTACAGACTTACCGACCACAAAAAAATGGAAGGACATCAGGAGCAGTGCGTTACAACAGTTCCGGGTTATAATGACTCGGGTCATGATTTGACTTGAGCCATTTTCTCAAAATACGGAAATGACTCGGCTCGAGTCAATTTGTGTATTGACTCGACTTGGACTCGAGTCACGGCGCATGACTCAAACCAAGTCATATGATTCAACACTCAGATGGCCAAAAACGACATTTCATTGTGATTTCGAAGAATAGTAAAGTAACGACGCCATGGGTGTTTCGTCTATTGGTACTGGTACCTGAAAATGCGACCAGAAACTGCTAAAAGCGAGGAAAGTTATCACCAAACAGAATTGGATCACCAAACAGAATTGGTATAAAAACAAGACTTGAAGCGAAAACTGGGCAGTCAACACAATGATTGGACTCGAGTCATAATACCATGACTCGGACCCGGCCCATTGCTCGCTGACTTGGACTCGGACTTGACTCGGAGGTAAATTGAAAATGACTCGACTTGACTCGAGTCAAAAATATAACAGTGAGACTTGTCTCGGATCCCTGTAACTTGGTTGGTTACAACCCCGGAACAATGCCGTTCCCCCTAAGGTACCCCAAAATATCCAGGGGATGCACCAGTACGAAACGGTATACACAAGGGTGCATGAAAAAACTTGTCACACTAAAGCAGTGGTTTACATCCTGTTAGCGACATCTGGGAAATGGCTGACCTTTTTTGTTGTAATTAGATGCGCAAATATGCCACGGGCAGGTCTGTGCGGAGTTGCTAGCTTTCCTAATAGGCCATCAATTAGATACGTTAGGAATTGACGATCAAAAATATCCAACCTCTTATCCAATCGTCGCATATGTACGTCGACTCAGCGCTGATATATGTCGTCTTTTTGCCGTTACAAATATGAAAGATGGGCTGCAGTTCGTTTTCGATATCGAAACCAAGCTTGGTCTCGTTGTTTAACAGTATTTCACCGGAGGGCTTTTTGTTGACATCATTCTGCACAAGCCAAGAATCGTTAATTGATGTGGTTAGCTACTCAGCACCTTCCTTACCGGAGATAGAAAATATTGAAGCCTGTTCGGTTTCAGCACGAACCAACGTTTCTTCCAAGTCAAGGAGAATCCGCTCAGCTTATTTAGAAATCCACTCTTGTCCTGAACCTAAGGAAATAGCAAATTGCGTTAAGAGAGAGGCGATTGGTGCGAATAACCCTGACTATTGCTTCCGGTATCACATTTATCACAGCATAATTAATGGTAGCACTTTTCTTGTGCCACTTATCAGTAGTTAACATCGCAATAACAAGCACATAAACAGAGATTCAAAGGAAAAGTAACTTATCAAAGTATGCCGTAGCCAGTAGCAATTGAATTTTTAGAAAAAACGCCAGACGAAGTCAGCTGTACCAAAAACCATGCGGTATTGTCCATATTGTCCTAATTTTCGACTTGTGTGCTTAATTTGTCTTATATTCGGCAACGAGGCCGTGACTAGGGCTGGCGAGTGGCGAAAAATCTTTTTCAGTCATCAGCTTACCAAAAATGCTGCAAGGAGGTGACTAAAGTTTTCATAAGTTTCCATAAATTTCATAAGTTTTCATAAGTTTCATAAGAAGTTTCCATAAGTGTCATAAGTTTCCTAGCACAAAATAAAGGCACCCGATACTTACGTCCTTATTTTTGGTGCTAACCACAGGTCACAATAGTGACGACCTTTATCAGTCAACAGATAGCTTTTTAGCCATCAACTACACCAGTCGGTGATGCCAAACTCACCGGGCCAGAGTTGAGCGCGGTCCCCGACTGCGACAGCAGGGGAGACGCGCCGCTTTCGGGGCTGGCGCTGCTGCTGCTGTTCACCCGGCTGCGTACGGCCGCCGGGGCACCGAGTCTGCACATCTTGTAGAGCTTGTGCTCGGGCTCAGAACTGTCGCTGCACAGAGACAGGGCGTCCGGCGGGATGGAGTAGTCGCCTTCGGAGCTGGTCATGGAATGCGATGAGTTGGCTGAATAGAGTTTATCGCAGTATTAGCTCAAGTGAAACTCATTATAAAAACAAGCTTTCTGCAGATAACCGGGAATCGTTAGCCGATGGACATGAAATCGAATTGTGAACCGGGCTTGTTAAAATTTCCAATAACTATTTTATCATATATATAATACATTTATTATATATCATTTCTTATCATAGTCATTCATTTTATTTTAGTTCAACATAGTTTTTAGATCGTCTATTAAATAATCTCCAGTATTTCCAGTGGCACAGCGTCTTGGCCGGATTAGGCCTGCGCGAAACGTGTTACAAATCTGCGAAGTTGCACCAATTAGATCCCAAGCCAGAAAAAATCTTGCTGGAAAACAGATTGTGCATACCGTACTAATACGCTTGATCTCAAAGAATTATACTCGAGCACAAACGTTCGCGAATCTGATTTGGAAATATTGCGAGTTCGACGCGTTATTTCACGAGATTATTGGATGTACAGTACTTCAATATACAATTGAATCGTATAATCATATTGAAATACACTCAATTATTTTCGGCTGACACTCGTCAGGGGTAATCGTCAGCAACCAGCAGAGAATTCAAAAGAACATCGTATATCAACAATCGTATCACAAAATATGAGATTACCAGCATGAAATTTCGAATACAAGAGCGTTATATGTATATTAATGTGCCATATAAACGATGGCAGCTGGATTTCCCGCCAGGATATAAACAGGGAGAGGAATGCATCAGCAACAAACAAACCACGGCAACAATCAAACCACGCAGCACAAATGCAGGCTGAAATTGCCTATTATACAATTTTCACCATCAAATTGTGGCACCGCAAAATATCAACTACCGAAGGATTAAATTCAACCCCGAGATTCGTTTTCAGAAACCACCCAACGGTAGCGCGAGCCAGCTACTTGAAAGCAGCCCTCGAAAACCACAATGCAGGAAAACAAAACTCTCAAGTGGGCCCAAGACAAGCAATCTCAATAGTTGACATCTAAATTCCCCAGTACATCGAAAGAGACATATCCCTACGCTTTGAAGATTGCGTTAATACACCGATAACAGCAAAACGAGGCAGTGGAAACCCAATAACGTTCACGCAACTGGTAAAAGAAAGTGGATAAGGTAAGTAGATTAGAGTAGGATAAGCTATCTTATTGGCAGGACTTATCGGAGCATTATTTCTCACGGACCAATGGTTTATGAAGTGAGACAACGCTTGGTAGCTGGTGAAGAGAGAGTTTAATTCTTGTTTACGCGTGAACAACGGGGTGGAACATTGTCGTGAGTTACAAAGGGAAAGTCTACGAATGGATTGGACCCCACGCACAATCCAACACCATAACATCACAGTAGGAAATTGGTCACGTATATTGCTGCCCAAATTTTTATTGGATTAATACCGGATATACAAGACGTTAGTGAGATTTTGAAATGTGCCGGTATGGGCAGCAGTACCATTTTTCATCATTTCTATTCTTCTTTACAATATTTGTCGGTGCAGGAAAAAGCAATGATTTGTATTTGAAAAAATGACTTGAAGATTTGGTCCCACTCCGACTTATATTTCCAGTAACGGATTTGCAAAGGAATTGAAATGATTTCAAATTGACATTGTAACTTTGAACGAACATACGTGCTAACACTCATTCCAGTTTACAATGATATTCACAGTAAAATACCACTTCCAGTAACTCCAATGGTTACTCGAGCAACAAGTTCATGAAATCACAAAATCTTCACGATGTCATTGAAAAGCTAGAATTTGTCAGTCTTCGAAAGAAAAGAGAAGATGCAGCGTTTACAAATGAAAACCCAGTTCTTAATTTGAGACTGAGATTGAAAACCCAGCTCAAATCCGTATTTAATTTCGTCTCATCTCGAAATTCAAGTGCATACCCAATGACGGCTCAAATTTGACAAGACAATTGACAATTGAAAGTTATTTGAAATTTCATGTCCAAGTACAAATGCAGATGCAAAAATACCGTAATTCCATATTAGATCGAAACCTTTAAATCCGTTAACTTTCAAATAAAAATAAAAATAAAAATCCATGCTCATCTTATGTATTCAAGTTTGGCCTTAAAAGCTTGATGCGACCCCACACTGAACACCTGACTGTGACCGACCTACCTCGTTTGACGGCCTTGGCCTGCCCGGGGCTGCCCTTCCTGCGCATAGGCACCGCGCCAAAGTCGTACAGCGGGAAACTTCGATGGTGACAATGGTCTATCAAGGCCCCGGCGGAATCGTCGTCATCGTCGGAACGTTCGGCCGAATCGGGAAACGCGGTACGACGGAGCACCACAAACTTCTGCGATTATAAAAATATAAAAAATTATAAAAAAATACCCTCAAAAGTGGAAAAATAATGAAATCATATCCTGATAAGGTCATTAACGAAGTCGAAGTGCTTCGATTTTTTAGACCGTTACTAACGAATTTGTCACCTTGTGACCCTAAATCCTGGTCCTAACCGAGCCCCTGACCTAATCCTAATCGAACCTGAATACATTACTACATAGACACCAAGTGCCGAATTCACAAAGTATAGTATATCACAATTCAGGCTCATTAGGGTTAGGCCGGATTGAGTAGCTGAGTGATCGGATTCCTAAAATGATCCAACCACATGATTGGTATTTCGTCTATCAGTCCAGATACCTGGAAAATAGGGCCAGGAACTGTTAGTCTGAGTAAAATGACGAACGTAAGCCATTCTATATCACTGCGAGCAGAGTTGAAAAAGTGGGTTGAACCAAAACTGAAGTCAAATCTAAACTGTGAACACAATGACTTGGACTCGAGTCGCAACACAATGACTCGGACTTGACTCGGTGGTGAATTGAAAGTGACCCAACTTGACCAGTTCTAACGTTCATATTCTAATTTTTAATACAAATTCATCAAGTAGGCTACTGTACATCACAAATCACGCTCATATTCAGTAAAACATTCATTTTCGAATTTTTTAATACAATATTGACGCGTCGCTTTTGTAATAATTCAATTCGCAAAGCATGAAGATAACACAAGTGCCAGTAAATCAATCTGAAATAACTAAAAAGTATACAAGCCATGCGTAGCAGTCGTTTTCGTAAAAAAACAATTCTTACCCCGCAAAGTTTTGTGTAAACAGGCACATTCGGTGATGCTTTCTGAAATTGAAAGGACCAAAAATTTACAAACGTAGTGATAACGCGGGAGCCCAAGTTGATATAACTATAGAGACTGTAGGATGGAGTGACGACTGATTTAAATGCCTAATTAATATTCATCCGCGACATATTTTGTTTGCGTGGTTTTTCAGCAATTATCTTGTAAAAATGGATATTTATGGTATTTTTGCCCATAATACTATAAATATGAGATATTATACCGGTATTAGTGCATTGATATACCGAAATATCTATATAAGTTGAACTACTCTATTTACACTGCGCGCAATAATATTTTCAACTCCCTTTAGATAGGTCACGCTCCGCTTTGCGGAGGGAGCTACCCATTGTTACGTGTACCATTAATAATCCCACATTGAATTCAGACGGTGGAAAGTTGAGTGTTTGGTTGGTTTAATGCATGCTTATCGATGGGAATAAGTCGGAGTATTGGAGGTTGAATACTTATAACGGACTCTGTGACTAATTGGACGTCTTAATATGTTTGGCCTGATTAGTGAATATCTTGGATACTTGCGTGACGGTCTTGCGTTTGTTGCCGTACGAAGCGATGAATATACCGGTATATAATCGCTGCACAATGCGCACGGTCGATGAATACCAGCGATGATTTATGATATAATAGCTATTATAGTGGCGTATTATATGATTATAGAGGATAACAATAATAGGGCAGGCGATGAAAATGAAACGGCATTTCGTTGCAGGCGAATTGGGTATGCCATATCATGGTCCTTCTGGAAGGCGTCATTCAGCAGAGTCTGTATGTATTTTAACTTGCCGACGAGAAAATATAAGTCACTTACCGTACTATTGGAGGACATTGCTGTGATACTATAGAATTAGCGAGCTATCTTCATGTACTGTTCCGGTATGGTAATTGTTATTTGATTAGCAAAACGGAAATAAAATTCTGAGTATTATGCTTTCACAGAAATTTTGATTCCTTTACAACCGATACTTTTTCGTAAAAGTTATGGCCGAAGAATCATTGTGGGAGGATTGGGAATCCATCACCGAGGAGGAAATTTCCCAATGCTTTGAAGGATTGGATGAGTGGAGTGGAATAAGTTTTTACGTCTGTGAAGCCATATTTCCCACCGTAAGGGAACTCAAGAAGCACGGGAAAGTGCATAAGCTCCCGTCACCAACTGAGCAAATTGACATCGACCGAATAATGGACATTTTGAAGATTGCTTGCCGTAATTGTCATTCTATTTCCAGTCGTGGACCACGATTTGAGGAATTGGATTTAAATCTTATTGTTCCACTTGTCAAACGCTTGAATGCTGTGTTTTGTGACGTTGGTACTGATGGTATTTATCAATACTACTCCAACATTTGCCAGCAGGCAAGCAAACTTCTTGGACTGCAGCATCAGCTTCTTGCTGCATCTTTGCTCGTGAAGATTGTTGATGCACTTGTTCACCAAGCTGAGGAAAAAGTTTCCACTGCAAGAATGTCTGGTATCAATAGCAGGGAATCGGGTATGGTATATTGTACCAAATCTGGAATATTTTTGTGCCTCACTGTCTCTGGCAACTCTTTTCTTGGAAAAGGTATCTTCCTTTCTTTTTATATGAATAAATATATCAATTGGAATCGTTTGGTGCATTGGTTTCTTGATCTGAGTGAGAGATACCCTGCATACCTTTATGATTGTGCTACATCTTTCAGGCAAATTTAGCTTAGGCAGAGCTCCCACTTTGAGTTGCTTTGTGGTTTTGAGCTGAATGATGTCGCTCTCCTCAAAATGATTTTCGCAGATTGCGGCTCTATTATAGATTACACTGTTAATTCTGTTGAAGTTGAGGCAGCTGCTTTACTTACGTCTCCTTAATGGAGCAACGTCTTGATACGATCTCCTTTTGAGGGGTCCCTGATGGAAAGAAGGAGGCTGGCCATTGCTGTGTGCTGCTTCTGGGCCGCTTCATTCCTTAACAGCTCTGGTCTTCGTACCGTGAATAAGGACCTCTTACGAGATTGATCACTACGCGGAATGTTCACATAGGTACATCCAGGGATAGCGCAGTTTTTGGCCATAATTGCCGCGGAGGATCTATTATTTTTAACTGCTAAAGACGCGAAATGTACAACGGGATATAAGACAATGCGATGTAGCCTAGTGAACAGAAAAGAAGATGTCAAAACGAACAAGTACAGTCTTCCAATGTAACATGGGCCTAATGCCCGATGAAACAGTGTACGATATTGATCTTTTGGATGTAGTGATAATCTTTTCGTCGCTCTTTTTCATCCGCTTTCCGTGTAGTCTATTCGTTTTTTTCATCGGTTGCTTATGCACAGAAAATAGTTTGGGCAGTTTTGTATCGGTATCAGCGGCCACTCAGTTACCGCATAAAGCCTTATCAATTATAGCATTGTCTACGAGTTTACGGGATTCGGCCGCGGAGAGTTTATCGCTGAATAAGGCATTGCGGGAAATTGATTTTAAACGTGTTCTGGGTGGAGGCCAGTTGTGAAATTTTTCTAGTGAAAACATATTGATGCTTCCTCGTAACATGCAAAATTTGAAACGTCTAGCTATAATATTTCCACCCTTTTTCGGCGGTCAAACTCGTCCATGTATTTCCGAAATCGCCTATACTTTTACATGTAAAATAGGACAATCGGACTCTCGCGAATGGAATTTTACTCCGCAAAGTCAAGCGTGACGGATCTAAACTTAGAACAATGGGTCGTCGCTCCATCCTACAGTCTCTATAATATAACCGCCGAGTCCTCAAAATCCAACAATGAAGTCCTTAAGACAACCATCGCCGTTCTAATCATCCGTGAAGTGCCATACGTCATACGCCGTTAACAACATCACCGGGAGACACTTGAACTAGACTTTTAAACAAGCCTAGCTGACGATAGAATCTACCACAGTTGGAAAATTATCACCTTTTCCAAATTTGATTTGAATCGAACGTGAGAAGATTTCGCAAACTAAATTAGAATTACATTTCGCTGTAATTGTTCTAAATTACAAATATACCGTCTATCATTATTATCTACGGCACACACTCTACCGACCTTGTATATAGAATTCGTCTTTTCGTTCGCGGAATGATACCGAATCGGTATGTAGTTGTCTTGAGATGAAAACAATAGAAGAGTATTTGGAGACAAGCACTTGGTTATGCACTTTTGATACTCACCATGGTTGGAAGAGCGTATGACGTCGCCGCCGCGTAGTTCGAAACCGATTTTGGCAAGATTATAAATTTTGGTCTCCTGCAAACAGATCGTGAATATCGTGGCATTAGCAAAATGTATTTTTGGTGTTTAAAATTCAACCCAAAAAGCGTGGATTTTGGTCAATTCATTATCCCGCCTTTCAAACGGAGTTCCAATGACCGCCCAAATCAGACCTCATTATGACGTTGTAACGGTATGGGTGACTCCGAAAGATCAAATATCTGACCCCAGTTAAACCACATAGAAGGTAGGCCTGGTTTGGCACTTGTTTACCATATCTTTTTCTCTTGCTCTTGTGACAATGCCTCTGGTCAATTTCTATTTCACACAAATGTCGCATTTGTCAACGCACTACTGTTTTAAGAAACTGGTATGGTTTCGTGGCTTCCATGGCAATAAGAAAGTACAAAAACTATAATTGTCGTGGATAAAATATCTAGTAGGCCTACTCTAAAATAACATAGCATACTGCTGACTTAAATTGCTACAATTAACACCAAATTTTCATTGTGATCGAATCATTGTACCTTGTCCTATCATGATACATGGAAAATTACACGTAAAACCAAAATAATCAGAACCAACACAAGCGTCGAGCAAGTTTTGTCGTAATTTTATAATATTGAAAAACGCTAAGCTAGCGATGTCAAAGATCTGAGCAGACCCACAGTGAAGCGCAGAGTATATCACGCATGGAATAAAATTCACATTGCACAAAAAACACTCACCCAGACAGGTACCCGATGGAGAGGGGGCGCCGGGGGACTTTGCCTGGGCGTCCTCATCGACTGGGAGCGTTTGGTTTTCGGCAACAAGGAAGACAGCATGCTCGAAGGCATCGACGCCGATAAATACGTCGAGGATGGCGCGCTGCTGTTCTCGGACACCTCCATCTTTTGCGACCCCGCCAACGTGTCTTCCTCCTCTTCCAGAGTGTCCGAGAGCCGTTGCTTATTCTTGCCTGGCAAAGGGGAGTAAGCGATGCGTTGATACCATCGGTTATTGAGCTGTGTAGATGTAGTAATGCCTCACGATCCTAACGACATAGGCAGCGAAATGAATTCTGTATCCAGTAGAGTACTCAGATACGTTTTGGCTCTTTTCTCTACACATGTAGTTGTCGGTAGACTAATTCCACAAGTCTCTGTTTGGACATTATTTTGGGAAAAACTGTACATTTAAACAATTTGGATTTTGAAAAGTTGAAAGCAGTTTTGAGAGAGAGAGCATTGCTTTAATGAGGGAATTTTCAATTGAATAGTATATTTATATTGAAATCAATCCGAATATTTTCGGCTGACACTCGTCATGGGTATTCGTTAGCAACTAGCAGAGAATTGGAAATTACTTGTATATCGACAATCGTATCGCAAAATATGACGTCTCTAAAAATAGTGGCCTACATTAAGCGTAAGCTCTCGCTGCTCCCAATTATTAAGATTACCTGTACCATAATTTTATATATCACATATTGGATCGATCGATTGGATCGATTTAACAACGTCTTTGGAATAAGAAGGTACATCATGTCAACCGAAACGCCTAGAGCCTTTTCACATCAAAAAATCAAATTCGTTTGTTCCAAAGAGAATAATTCAAAACTGGCACAGGTGCCTGTGCGTAATCTCACGTTGATAAAATGATATTGTTATCAGCTCAACACGCCGCAAGACTGCGATAAGGTTAAGGCTTGAAACTGGACTTTGACCTTGTACGAGATAGCGCGAAACACCTCCTTACCAGATGCGCGAGACTTCAGTTTTGGAGTTTTCAACAATTCGCTCGCCAGGTGCGGAGTAGAGCCGTGTTTCTTCGAACCGCTGTCGGAACGAACCAGTTTCCCCTCCTTTTTCCCGGCGCTCTGAGTTCGCCTGAAGTTATATACTGTGGTAAATCATCTCGAAATCAAAGAAATAACGTTACCCGCAGGTAGAAATGTGAAATGAAGAGGTAATCGAAGTAGTCATAGTCTAGTCTGTACTCCGGTAAAGTAGAAGTAACGCCTTGAATTTCTACTCAATCAACGAGGGAAAGTAAATAAGCGACTTCAAAAGTGCTCGAGTGAGCGTGCATGCTGTTGAGGAGTCGCACACTTATAACAGGTGATCCAATCATAACACACGCTTTTCCATCTACTAGTGACAGTGCCCAAGTACGCTACTACAAAAGCATATGAAATTACTCCTGACACGTCAGAACGATGCATTGCACACATTGACAAACTCCCTAATTGAAACACCTCAGACAGAAAGTTCGAAACCACTCACAAAACAGACGTATCAGGAAACCGTTGTGACCTCGACAACTGGTAGCGCCATTGTAATGGTAACGTGGATTATCCGCCATAATATGAGGGGCTTGTTTTATTGACTTAAGAGATATCACGGGGTGATTTGCGCTGTGCTATAATTTCACCTCAAACAGTAGGTAGATGCTGATGGTACCTTAATGTCCCATACTAAACACAGACCTCGAACAGATTCGTAACGCTGCAGCAATTATGATACTATTTTGGTAAGCCTTAAAATGGCATCAGGAGGTGGGCTAGGCAGCCCGTGGCCTCCATAGCAAAATATTAGCCACGAGCATACTGCTCAATTCCATGTAGAACTTGTACGATACGTACAGGCTACAGTAATGCCACCGATAGTATTCAAGGTCATGTACTAGCTAACAGATGGATTAAGAAAAAAATAAAATAGAAGAAACAGCCTACTCAAGTGCGTGTAGGTAGAATTTGTATGAAGCCTACAGTGACGCTGCCAATAATATTCAATGTCTGGTGCGAGCTTACAGATAGATTCTATGGCTAAGATAAATCAATTGCATTTCTACGCTGGAGCATAATTCCAGAACAGTGAAAGTCTTGCCTCATGGATGAGCACTGAGCAGGCTCCAAATTTCGAATCGCGAAAAATTCACGGGAGTGTAGCAAAATTAATCAGAACAAGGGCACTGCTTGAAGAATATATCCGTTATATACAATATAATAATATCATATATACAATCAGGCGGCTATCGACATGGATGAAAAAATAAGGACAGCCAAACAAACTGCGAAATTATTAAACCGAGGACTAAAAAAGGGTCCAAACACTATTGCCCAGTTCAAGCGACGCATGTTCACAGCCTTTTTGGCAAGTCGATGACTACAAAAGCGTCAAAAATAAGGACAAACCACAGAAATAAGGAAGACAGGCCTACATATTTCATCATAACTTAATTATACCATTGAATAATAATAATATACTCACATTAAAATAAACCCGACTCGTCAAGGGTGCATACATACATACATAAAAATTCGAATAACCATGCCTGGAATGTTCACCTGGATTATTCAAAACTTAAATTTGGTGATATGAGTGATGATTCACAAAGTTCTTTCCGATTCTCGACTAGTTGCTGACAATTACCCCTAACGAGTGTCACTCAAAAATATTCGGGCATATTTCAATGCGCATATATATCATTCATTCAACGGTATACACCTGGGTTGAAATGACTCGAGTCGCGATTTTCTCAATATACAGAAATGACTCGACTCTGGTCAATCTGTGTATCGACTCGACTTGGACTCGAGTCATTGCACACGACTCGAGACTCAGACGGCTAAGACCGACATTTCATTGCAATTTCGAAGAATAGTCAAGTAACCACGCTATTGGGATTTCGTCTATTGGTACTGGTACTTGAAAATGTGACATGAAACTGCTAAAAGTGAGGAAAATCAGTATATTATAAATGCGAACTATTCGATATCACCAAACAGAGTTATAAAACGTGGGTTTAACAAGATTTTAACTGGAAACCGAGCAGTCAACACAATGACTTGGACTCGACTTGGTGGTGAATTGAAAATGACTCGACTTGACTCGAATCCAAACTATAAAAGTGAGATTGACTTGTGACCTGGTTACAACCCCGGTTTATACCATTCAAACTTTCTTACTACCACCCAAAAGGCATCATCACAGGGTTGTTTCAAAAAAAAATTGTCACTAAACACACAGAACGCGAGAAAACATGTAACGCCCGTACCTCAAGCCAGACGTGGGACTCCCTTGCCGGCTGGACTCCGCAAACCCCCGAAACTTCCTCGTGATACTCCCAAACGTCTCGATCAACGAGCTGTGGTGATGCTGCTCCTTCTTCGTCACCGTCCTGGTCTTCGGCAACGTGGCGGACTTCTTTTTCTTCTTCGAGTCCCCGCCAGACTTTGGGCTGGTCGAGAAAATATCTCGCTTGTCGAGGTGCTCGCTATTCTCGGTCACGACGTCTTCGATGTGCGCCAGCGGAGCGCGTGCTCCACTTCTTGAGTCTTCGATTGGATATACGGGGCTGGCATTCTCCAAAGTCACAGCGCTGGACGTATCGTGATGTAACAATTCGTCAGGCAATGACAATGGTTGACGGTTATCTTTTGGGCTTTCGCAGCCGTTAGCTCTGGTAGCTCGAGGTGGAATCTTTGTTGACTTGTCGGCGTGTGGAGGTACCGGAGGCGGAGACAAACTAATATCCTATGATAGAAATCAAAATCACCGATCTGCGCAGTTTATTACGTAATATATATAGGCCTAGTATGTAAATTGTTATATAAAGAGCTTCTTGAAAGGTACAGAATGTCAATTGAAATGAAAGTAAGTGCCTTGGAGTCTACTTTTATCAAAATACGCCAACCGAGTCTGTGCCTACAGGAGTTTGTGTACCATCTAAAAACAATACGTCACGCTTAAGCTCTCCCCGATTATTCGCAATTCGATGCCGGTGACGTCGTATTTAGTGATACGATTGTTGATATACAATGTTCTTTCTAATTCTCTACTAGTTGCTGACGATTGCCCCTGATGAGTGCCGGGTTCATTTCAATATGAATATACTATTCAATAATATAGTTAAGTACCGGTAATACACTTTTATATCTCAATTACACAATGCAATCAGTTGAACGCTTGTGCATTGGTCATCAAATTTTAAAATTTACTCCGAAAATTTGGAACGTATTTTTATGCATCTTGTCGAAATGCATAGTTAGCGGTCAACATTTGACTTTGCTTCGAAATTAGCTTATCTTGCAATTTGCAATGCTGAAAGTGTACTAAAATTTTTAAAAGCGCCCTAAAACTCTATCGAAGTACAGTACAATCTAACGACGCTTCGCAATATAACAGAGACTGGCTAACAGCAAATTGACAGGTATTTCGAAAGAAATCCTACAACAAAAATGGCGCTATTGGTTTTTAACAGGACTCTGTCCTGCAAAAACTTCAACACGACCTGTGCGATATCAAGAAGGCAGAAGTGAATGACTAAATAAATTGAAGTTTCCAATATTTGCTTTGGAGTTGCATGCACTTGTAGTAGTTACATTTTGGGGGAAATTTTTTTCAAAGGTTCACAGGTCCACAATCGACGAAGAAATTAATCCACTTAAAGACTGCTTCTCCCACACAATCCTACCAGATCCTATTTAAGTTTAAACAATACCGACACATCGTCAGCGAGCATTTCTAGTCTATGTGCCCCACTTGTAATGTCACGTCGAGTAATCGTATCGTTAAAAGGTGTGTGTGCTTGTGCATACACAATGGGTTCTACACTAAATGTCAACAAGCTGAAGTAAAATATATGTGTGCGTACATCAAACCGAGCAGCAGAATTTACGATATATTTCTCGCTAACAGCAATGGGCCTGGTGTTGATCATACACTTAAATTGTCATTTATGTTCAATGGAATATACACTCAACTTTTAGCAGACTTGCAACTATCATCGAGAGACTGATGCTAACTGCCACATGAGCAGCTGTTACATATACAATAATTATTAACAAGAGCTTGCATGCAAATTACACGGTCTACATGCAAATTACGCGATTGTTGGAACTCTCCATAGTAAAACACTTAGATAAAGTATGAACAACACTGCAGCAACCTCAAAACCTCGCTTGTTCGCAACGCAGCATACTACACAAATCTACGTAGGTTGGTGAAAATGACATAGGCTGTAATGACTGGAGTCACAATTTTCTGATGACTCGACTTGACTAGAGTCATTTTCTCAAAATACCGAAATGACTCGAGCCAAGTCATATGACTCAGACAGCCAATACCGACATTTCATTGTAATATCGAAGAATAGTAAGGTAACCACACTATCGATATTTCGTCTATTGGTACAGGTAGCCTGAGACTTGAAAATGCAACCAGAAACTGCTAAAAGTGAGGTAAATTAGTAAATTATAAATTAGAATCACTGGATATCATCAGACAGAGTTATAAAAAGTGGGTTTAAGAGGACTTTAACAGGAAACTGAGCAGTCAACACAATGACTTGTACTCGGACTGGAGTCATAATAGCATGACTCGGACTCGACCATCTCCTCGCTGACTTGTACTCGGACTTGACTCGGTGGTGAATTGAAAATGACTCGACTTGACTCGAGTCAAAACTATAAAAGTGAAATTGACTTGTGACTCGGAGCCTTGTGACTCGAATACAACCCAGCATATTTGTGAAATCGTGATCGACCCTCAGCATTGTCACAAAGTGCTATTAAATAGGTATGGCCGAAAAAAATGATAAATAATCTTCAACGTGATGTAGAATTGGCATTACATTCCCAGCAGTATACTATATAAAAAGCTCTTACCATGCTGCAAGTTGTGGAGAGGGTGTTGGATGAAAGCGACATATCGGCGGACGAGCCTGTTCGCATTGTTGTTGGCATTGTCTCGTTCATTTGCTTCAATTCGTTCAGTTCAGTGGTCAGTTCTACAAAATATTGTATGCATTGATTTTTTAAAATAAAACACAGGGTGGCAACGACTCTAGTCATGACTCGACTTTACTCAAATATGACTCGGGCCAAGAAATAATTCTATATTACTTGAATCAAGTCTCGCGTATCAGGACCGACACTTGAAAAATGACCCAGAAACCCTATTTCGTCTGTTTGAATAAACATGTCACTAATGAAAAAAGGCGTATATTATGAATGTGGGGCCTTCGAAATGAGTAAAACTCAATAACGGATCGTGAACTTTATGAATTGGACTCGAGTCTTAACACTGTGACTCGGACTCGAACTTGACTCGGTGGTGAAGTGCAAACGACTCGACTCGATTCAAAACCGTAAAAGTGAAACTGACTCGCAACCTCGTGACTTGGTTACAACCGTGATAAAACACTATCGAAAAAATACCTTGAATTTGTCCCACCGATTTTTTTGATATAATTGCAAGAAGTAATTTCAGAAACACCAGCACGGCACAATATTTTTTGAATTTTTGAATATTGCACTTTGATATACAATATATACAATATATCTCTACTAGCTGCCGACGATTACCCCTGACGAGTGTCAGCCGAAAATATTCCGATTTGTTTCAATATGAATATATTATTCAATCATACATCGAAGTTTTGTGCCTCCAAGAAGCGCTTAGCAAAGTATTCTGAACCCCTCTCCCACAATGAAAAGTAATTTCGTTAACAACACCGGCACTAATCATTTACGTACTGGATTCTATGACCATTTACGTTTTCGATACATAAGGTTAATAATACCATCAACGGCGACACCGCAAACAAAACGGCTTCGACAAGCCCTGAACTTTCGTCGTAAGGGCCTTTACAGGCAATATAACATCATTATGAACGCGTGTAAATTTGTTCAATAAATATTGCTTGTGTGAAACTGTAACTGAGGCTTCTCAAAGTTTAACAACAGTGCGTCACATACGTCTGAACCCGTCTTGGGCTATATTCTGTGAATTTGCAAATAGGATTTACGACAGCCAATACAATAATGACCGATGATTTTGGAATGCTGTTATATTTTACAAGCTCGTCATTGTATTGAAATCCACCCTAAGGCCTGTGTGGAGATAGAGGTGCAATCTATAGGACACAAATATACTTAACATTCAGCTAAATGGTTGAAGTCATATTTCACTATCAATCAAGGTTAATACTTCCGGGGACCCTTTCCAAAAAAATTGACAACCAATTCCTCCTATGAACTCAAACATTATTTCTCCTCTACACACACGAGATTGTAACTCTCTGCAACTTTGAAACAACATTTCAGCCAAGAAATAACATTGGATTATATTCCTATAGTATTTAGCATGAGTATAGGCTATACTTGCATACAATTGTAATTTTACTCGAATTCGGAAAAAAAATTGTAGCTATAATTTCAATTCTAATGTAACTTTTTTAAAACTTTGTAGATGTGATTCTAACTTTAAGTTAGAGATTTGGAAAGGCTGAAATTATCTAGCTGTCCTAGTCTGCCACAGGCACACCAACTCAAACAACTAAAAAACCTAAAAATATGTGCCGACTTGAGACTTGACTCGCAATCAGAATGCTTTGGAAGACTCGACTCGACCCGACTCGAATCCCGCGGACAGCCGGGACGCTAGGACTTTACTAGAACATTTTTTAAATGACTCGACTTCAGTGTTTACTGTTCAAGGTTCGGAGTGTGCACTGACTGAAGTGTCTTGCCACGCAAAGACAGTGACTTGATCTCAACACTAAAGTCCATACAACAAAAAACTTGTTTTGCTTTTTGTTGTTTTGTGATATCAATAGCGTAGCGTACACACAGGAGAGAGTTATCAATATTTTAGAAACAAAATTATAGGCAACAGGAACTATTATACAAGAGACCATACAACATTCAGATAAATCTTCATGAAATATTGATCGATAAAACGGGCTCCAACATTTGAAATCTCAGAGTTCCAAAATGATTCAGCTTGTCTTGGAGTAATTTACAATAATGTCAATCACAGTCGATGAAATTAATTATTGCGCAGACTGAAACAATCAAACTAACACAGCAAATTCTCACTTGAAAGTTTCGAACGCCGAAATCAATCGGCAAAGTTTATAACGCGTCAAGCGATGCCCACAAGGTATAATCTTACCAGCCCACATCACAGTAATCTCCACCAAGCAAACAAGGCCATAGTTTTGAAAGCGAACCTCAAAATTAACCCTCTATTGTTGAACAAAAGGCAGCTGGTATGACGTAGTATGCGTGTTGCAATACTGAGATAACGATCGGAGCAATCAAAAGGCGGATCAAGTGTTTGAGACACCTTCATTTTGACAGCCTTGTAAAAGCTGAACATGCTGAGACCTGACGGAAATGAGATCGAAGACATGACAAGATGTCAGAGGTCAATGAAGTTTAAATTTAAGTTGCAATTTAACATCACTACAAGACACGGAAAAGATTAAAATCCACTTGAGACGCGGGGTAAGTGAGTTTACGCGAGCAAAGTCGCCAGTTTGTGTATTGATCAGCAATAAGTGTCCCGACAAAATAATGAATTTCCCACGAAATCTCACAAAATTTCCCATCGCTTTTGTTTTCGACATGTCACAGATCACTGGAAATCCGGCTGTGGTGAGACAACCAACCTGGCCAGTGACCCACGACTATGACCCACTATGACCCGTTCCTATCCTTTACAAATCAGACATTTTTTTCACGTCAACTGCACAAATTTTTTAGGAAATGAATCACGAATAACCAAATAAAATTTTTCTAAATATATCTAAATAGATTGATAAATGATAGGCCTTGATAAAGAGATTAAGATGCTATAGGGCAGTGGATCCCAACGCCTGATTACTTTGGTTGGCTTGTTTTCAGGCATATTGTATCTGTATCAAATAATAATAAATATAACTCAAAGCAAGTAAGAGATCAAAAAACTTGAGAATATCTACACCGTGCCGTGACCTGTATTGAAGAAATAATCTGATAAGTAAGTATATTCTCTCTGTTTGGGACGCAAGATTTTACTGAACTGAATTAGTTTATTAAATAGGTTGCCTTTTAAAGGTATTTGGAACCACTCCTATAGGGTGTGGATCTGAAACAAAATCCATCCTGCGTTATGACAGACTCAAAGCTGTGACTGGACTCAAAGAACAAAGGAATATGTGTAAGTTAGGTAATCTCAAGTAAACAGGTAAGCTAACCATTTCATCGATTTATGCACATTTTCCACATTTACGAATGGTCTACTCTGATGGAATACCACTCGGTCACACCCCTACACATCAGCTGCAAACAATCACCGATAGAACAAATACTGGAATAGGATTCAGCTTGGAGTCAGGCATATCAAAGGATTTCACTTAGTAAGATTCAGATTTGTCTGCCACTGCAGACTATATACTCGTCCACAGAAGGATAATAGATAAGTCGTATGCAAGGTTGAAACAGTAACTCATTATCAGCATATCAGTGGCAAAATATTGATTTTACTAAAGTAATTATCCCTCCAAATACCTTGAACACGTCTTTTCATGTCCACAAGGGATGCCGTGGCTCTTTCGTTAGCCTCGAATAGAAGTTTTTTCTGGTCTTCTGCCTGCAAAATGAAATCATGCTTTATATATATTGCGGAAATTTGTTCGCTATTTTATGTAAGAAAGCCATAAAGAGCTTCTTGGAGGTACAGAACTTCAATATACAATATCAACAATCGTTCTTTCCAATTCTCTACTAGTTGCTATACCATTCAATTGTATATTGAAAGCCTCAAATCGAAACCTCACCAATCGACACGGCACGCTAGATGCAGCATCCCTTGCCAAATAGTTGGCCGAGTATCATCATTTAATAGTAATACCTTGGTAGCCTTCACACCTAATTTAGCATCCACTTACAAATTAATGATAGGAAACTTGGACATGTTTAACTGTGACACCGGACAGCAATAGTGGGCCTTTACAGTCGGTGGATTCAGAAATTAAGGTACCGCTATACACAATACCGAACTCTCTAACTTTTTTAGCTCTATCTAAGCCATGAATAATCCTTTACATAGTTACATACTGCTGTACTAGAAATGTAAATTTAAGGAAAGTGAAAATTCCGACTATGTGGTAGTACAATTTGAGAGTAAGCTCCTTGGAAAGAACTGTACCATTTATGAGAATTAACATATTATATTAAAATTGAAATAATATTACGATACGATTGTTGTTATACAACGTTTTTTTCCCATTCTCTACTAGTCACTAACAAATGTAACGATTACCTCTGACGAGTGTCACCCGAAAATATTTGGGTTCATTTCGATATGAATATACTTTTCAATTGTATATTGAAGTTCTGTACCTTCAAGAAGCTCTTGAAGTAAAAAAAGTTAGAGTATCTAGTGCAATAGACACTAGAGCAGGGGTTCTCAACCCGCAGACGATTATTTTGCGGCCCGCGACATCTTTCAGTAGGAACGCAATTACAACTGGCACGGTGTTGTTATGGATGACCGATGTTTCACATGTGTCGAAGAACAGTTGTTATAACGAAGCGTAGAACCTTAAAATGGTACCACGATAGTTTCTTCTGGAGTTGTACTGCCTGATCTGGGAGAAAACGTTGCTAGCTAGGTTTCAAGCCCACCAATCCATGTTTCGAGGCATTGTTAAAATTGCCGAATACGGTACAGACGCATTGCTCATAATTGCTTGGAATATCGCTAAACCAAAGAATCTGTTAGAGAAGGTGTGACTTCAATAAAACTTGAACGTACTGTGCGAATATTCGCTGTTTCCGGAACTTTGCAGCAAGTCCAACATCACCTGACAAATTTCGAAGCTAAATTGTCTGATTCAACAGTCACCAGAAGAGTAATAGCAAAGTCAGTCGATCTTTTATCGCATGTTCTGAAACACGTTTCCACGTAAACTACTTTAGCCTAGCATTGGACGAATCCACCGACTGCACACACGTGGCATAGCAAATTATCCAAGTGCGTTTTATCAGACTGGACATATTTCCAGAGGAAATGCAGACGGGCAAACGTGGGGAGGGGACCAGTAAAAAAACATCAACTTTACAAAGCTGACTTCTGTAACTATTGATGTAGGGCTCCAGCCATAGAAGGAAAGGAGAAGAGTTGATTGGTTTGCTCAGAAATGTCCCCGAACGCCTGACTTCTTCTGCTATCACTGCGAGCCCAAAGGGCTATTGACTTCTGTTACGAAACAGTTACCGTAATTTTATACTTGCTCGCTCACGCATTGAAACAGAGAGTTCGGTTCTCTTGTGGAAGGGTTTGAAGCAGGAATATCTAGAACTAGGAGTTCTAGATATCCCTGGGTTGAAGGTGCAGACACCGACTTGGCAACGTATGCAATGTACGCTCCATGAAGGGATTTACTTGCGCCACTGGAAGTTAGATATTCTCACAAAAAACAGTAACTGCAATGTTTCATAATGCATAAAAATGTACTAAATGCCCGTATAAGACTGGTAAAGGGGCTATAGTAGCCTAAATTGAATAGTAGCCCGCAAATACATGGTGATCATGTTCTGCGGCCCGCAGCCTCTTTCGCTGTTAAAATGTGGCCCGTTATACGAGGGAAGTTGAGAACCCCAGCACTAGAGATATATTTCCATGGGTTATGAAAATCAAATGAGAAGTTATCTGAATGAGATTGTCTGGTATCTACAGGCAAGGATTTAAACATACCGTATACAAACAATCCTACATCAAGTCTGCTGGTGTTTGAAGATGCATCATAAACACCGTTAACACCAGCGTTCAACGGCCTTCATTCATAAGTTTTGGTCACAAAAAGTCCCCCTGGAGGCATCTTCTTCCGATTATCTCACAGCTGTAGTATCGCTGACAATGTCAACTCGATAATTCATAAAATGATCTCCCAAAACACAACCAAACGTGGACCGTTTTATCATTGAAATCTACTTAATGCTTCCTGTTGAAGACTTGATTTTGTAGCGGCCACAAGTAATCTTATGATATTGACTAATTTCGTTGGAGTCTTTGCAAAGCTCCCTAGGGAGAGAACTAATCGATGAAGTTTTACTTAGGGTACACCACTTTCCAACAGGACTTTGTAAAATTATCAGTGGCTTTCGCCTTTATAGAGATTGGACAATGAATAATCTTCTATGTTTATGAAGTAAAACAAAGAATAATTAATTAGGATTCCGAAAATTATTTTCCATAGATAGAAAACTGCATATTTGTGGGATCATTGATGGACTGCTTTTGACCACAGTCAACTACAAATTCACAGATTACTGCAACTACTCCTACACATAACAGATAAATCCACAAGATGTACGATGTTTTTGATAAACAAAATTGAACGAGGCTTCTTATATACGTGGAATAAGCTGATATGGAATATAATGGAATTCACTATTCCTATGGGCTGTGGTGTAACATTTGTAAATAAGTTGAATATCAAAAAATTGCTGTGCTTGAATGCCATCTATAGTTGAATGTAATTCCTCCCAGGTTACCATCACAATAATATTTTGCTACCCAAGAGCCCGTTTATAGTACTGTCAGTCACACTGTGCTGCAGCAATCTTGAAATGTGTTCAGTAGCTCCAAAAGTTATTTGTGACTTCAAACCAAGCCCAAGATATCGCTGAAAAAGCATAAAATTGATGAATTACGTCCATTTTTTAACATTTTCATTCAATTTTCATGCTTTTTCAGCCATACCGTGGCCGTGGTTATGTTTGAAACAATGCGTAGAAACACAACTCTTGCCGTCAGGTAGTATAAACTAGCATAACTGTAATAACACTTGCCTCATCGAGTCTTGCCGAGATCCAGCCCTTCAGCCGAACAATCCTCTCGTGTACGAGGGCTCTCTCTTCATTCCTCTCTTCAATCTAAACATGGTATCCATAATATATATAAACTTTCGCAAAAAGAAATAAGAACACCATCCATGCTTCACAAACCGCACAAATTACCAGTGAACTATTGCCACTTCAGACATGTCAATTTGATAATCCTAACGAGTCATACATGCTACCGGGTGAGTAGTTGCAAGCACGATGATATGCAAACAAAATTTACTATATAAACACACCGGCACTTCACAACGACCAGCTAATAGCAACATAAATAAGGATATACCCACAAAAATAATAAAGTTCTAGTCAAGACAGTTGAGAATGCAACTGAACAGCAAGCAGTAAGCATGGTAGATTGCAATCATCTAAAAACACATTAAGTCTATGAGATTTACACTGGGAGTCCAAAGAGGACCATCATAAAATGATACATGTATTCCTAGAGTGGTGAGGGAAAACTTGTACTCTTGCCAAGCTGCACATCGTAACAGTCAAGATGAGGATTAGCCTCATAAAGATGCTGTTCACAGCATGTTCAATCGAATTAACCTAATAATAATCCAATTATCACAACACAATAATAGAAAAGGCAGTGAAGCAGGATTACTACTCCCAGACAGGAACCACAACACTAGGGGAAATGATTTGGCCACCACATCAAAGTCGATATACCGACTGGACAGAATTCACTAATGAGAAAGCACATTTCAGGTGAGTAAAGGCTAAAGACATTGAAAAACCTGGTACGTTCAAGGAAGTGTTGATATGATATTATCTCTAAACAGAGAAAATGTGATGCAAGATTATAAAGCCTACAAGGTGCTTAATATGCAAACATGTTTAATTGGAACCATCCCTGGTGATGTAAAAGATATATATCTAATATGGGTGTGTAGTGTTTGGTATGACTTTTTGCCAGTGTATAGAAAATCGCCAATACTGGAACATAGTGGAACAGTAGCCAATATCACGGGTGAACATGAAATAATGAACATAAATTCACGGCCACACCTAGCGTACCCTTTGAAATAGACTCAGGATGGATCTAACATCCGGCTATGTCGCCGAACTTCAAACAGCGTAGGCAAACATGTCACACATCGAGTGACATCCTACGACACCCATTATTTCAGTCACAGGCAGAGTCGTGATTCAAATCCAGATCAACCAGAGATACAATTCAAAACCAGTGGTGAAAAGATTTTATCCCCCCCTATTCAACAGAGGAAGTAGACCAGCGATATTACTCAGCTGGAAATTACAAGACACGTCAGACAGGGCTATTTCACTTTCACGGTAATCGAAATACAATAGGACTCCCACAATCAATACATATTCAAGGAAATGGAAAAAATACATTGACCACCAACACAGAAACAAGTAATTTCTCATTCCAAACTCGCAAGCCTAAGATACGATTCAATTAAAGTTGTATACACAGGCTTCGAGTCAAATCAATGAATATTTTATTTACAAGATTTTTTTGGTAGTTGTTTAGCAATTACCCCTGACGAGTGGCAGCCTAAAAGATTTGTGTTTATTTGAATATCAATATTTATATACGATTCAATTGCACACTGAAGTTACGTGCCTCCAAGGGTCTCTTCAAAAGATTCGCCGTATTAGAATTAATAGAACAAATTTTCAACACTTTAACTGCACTTGTACAATATACACCGCACAGTATATATACCAATTGGGCATTGATTGTAGTATCTTTCAAATGATAGTACAGTAGGTCTATCAAAAACTGTTTGAACATGAAATGAACGTGTTCTGAAACTACAGTGAGAGGCGGTGATAAAGGAGTCTTACCTCTTGTTTCAAGCATTCCTCGTGCTTCAGGGAATTCTCTTTTTCCGAGTCGAGATCCTTCCGCAGTTGCGCGATTTCTCGATCTTTCTCATCTCCCTGCAGCTTGACCTTTTCACGAAGCAGTCTCAACTGCAAGAGAAGTAGGGAATTAACGCGGATTTCAGAACAGTTACAGATCTTATGCGGACCTCCTCTTCCGCCTTATCAGCTCTCGTGTTAGCGGCGTCACATTCTTCAGTCAATGAGTTAATCTAAATGGAAATAAATCATCATATAAGTCCATAGCAGAGACCATCATATCGGTGAACACACTAAAAGTAACATCACAATTCAACCACAAGTGGGCTGTGTAACAGCGCACCTGGTTCCAGTGAAAACTGAACATGACTTACATACTTGACTCACACTTAGATGTAGAATATAAAATGACTCATGGCTCAGAGGACAAATATTAGGGCCAGACTCCAAGTCATTTATCATAACTCCGTAAAGCATTCCAAATCTCCCAGCCACGATGGTAACGATCACTTTAGCAGAACTAATAAAGTGATTTGTAGTTGTACGTGATTTCCGTAAGGTAAATGATAATGTCTCAAGGTGAGGGCAAGTAACAATTTCAGAAAATTGACGACATCACATGAGTGCACACAATTGAATCAAAATATTGTATCCAAAATCGATACATAGCCTAATTGTAAATGTACACTTGTACAGGCATAAACCAATGTCAATGATGCGAAATATCATATGATATTGAGCATATCTAGAAATGGGAAACGGCTTTGCACTCCCTCTGTCTTCTCACTCTATGCTTGAAGAGATGAAGGCCTATAGCGCAATTGATGCAAGGCATATTGCACCAAATGCAGTAACCCATTATGTGAGTAAAGTGAAGACTGCAACCAGTTAACAGTTAGCGTTGTTTCAATATCTTACGGATGCGCATGATTTCATCAACTAAATTGTTCCAAGACGTAGGTGCAGTAAATTCTTTATTATAGACCAGTGCATCCCAACGTTGGCGATATCGGCCCCCAGTGGTCGACTTTGAGAAACATGGGGCCAAAACACCAAAGGGGGCGATTGGGAGGTGAAAATATTAGAACGTCCAGTGAGATATATTTCATTAACACAACTAATAAATGAACGAGAATACAACCTATTCTGTATATGACACGAAAGTTGACTAAAAAAGGTCAACTCGACGGAGAGTAGATGCGGAAACCGGCTTTTCGAGCACTTACTCGGAAAAATGACCTTTTTTTTATTCAATTCACCAGCGATCACAGTTAGGTGAGTATATTTCCAGTTTATATATGTCCTCTTTTTCGGAGCTGGAAATATG
This sequence comes from Botryllus schlosseri, assembly GCF_051294905.1. Lineage (NCBI taxonomy): Eukaryota > Metazoa > Chordata > Ascidiacea > Stolidobranchia > Styelidae > Botryllus > Botryllus schlosseri. The sequence continues at coordinate 4,382,626 of NC_137243.1, read as the reverse complement.
GGGGGGGGCGAAAATTTGTGTCGAGCTTGACAAGGGGGCGATGAGTCGAAAAAGGTTGGGCACCGCTGTTAGTTATAGACTAGGCGACAGTATAGTTTTATCGTTCAAAAATGTTGACAGGAGCCTGACCAGGTTTTATAATTATGCATTGTGCAGTATGCATAATTATGGTCTCGCAATAGAACTCAAATTATGGTAAAATGTTAGTGGTGACTCAAATCCGCACAGCTTTATATTTATTAGCCTACCTCGACTTGTTGTGTTGAGTCCAAGGCTCGACTTGGAATGACTCGACTTGAGTCAAAATTTCAATATCAAATACCAAACGATGACAATGAGGCATATATGGCTCACATAGTTCTATAGAGTTTTACAACATGATAAATTTCATCATCTATTTGATGAAATTAATTATCATATGTACAGAAAAATGACAGTCCATCTAGATCAGTCTAGAGATCACTCTTTAATGTTGACAAACACCATGTCAAAAGGAGAGGCTGCAAAAATATGCAAATCGCACTAGCAACTACCAAAGAAAACATTGCACAGCATATCACGAAATCACCTGCATATTCATTCAATTTTTCAGGGACGTAATTTTTCTTAAAAAGGCACGACACACACCGTTTGATGTGTACCGATTTTCAATTAAGGCTGCAAATGTACAATTACTTTCAAGTATTTGTTGCAAAGCAGCCACATGATTGATGTTGACAATAGCCAATTGATACGGACGTATTCAATAAAATATTGAAAATGTAATTTACCTTGACCGCAAGCTTATTCCTGATGTCAGAAGCTTGAATGTGGAATTGCGACATTTTGGCCTCCATTTGTGTGTACTTTTCTTTCCAATAAACGTCTCCACATATCTGCCCGTGCGCGGTTTCCATGAAGCCTTCAAGAATTAGCTGCCGACGGCAGCTGGGAAGGGAACTCACAAGAAGAGCACTGCTTCACTGCAATGTAACCATACCCTTACATTCGTCTTTTCTAAGTCTATCTTCTCTGTAAACGACTGAGTATACCTTACACCTAGGAGTCAATACACTCGCAAGGAGATTCTTTACAAGACCATTGTACCCGAATTTGCTATCCTGAGCAAAATCGCCCGCTTCTGCCTTCTACCGGATTGTAGATTAGAATATAAATAAAAATACCATCTATTTATCTCGTTTGGATCTAACAGGGATGTAATCACCGTAATGAATGCAATCAATTTAATGAATCGGGTTCAATTTATTCAGAATTCTCATCAAGTCAACTCACAATGAGACTGCGATAAAATGAAAAGACAGGAAGGTGTCGAAACGATTTGGAGAATCACACACATACCCTGACCTAGGCGATGTAAAGACGAGGAGGCATGCACAATTGCACCATAGCAATTGCACAGTGCACACAGAATGAAGAGTAGAAGAAGATGAAAAAATAGACAAGCGCCAAAAGGAGGAGGCATGTGACGGAAGGCGAGATCGATATGTCAGATCGTGGCCTGGTACAAGTGAGGGCTGACTAGCCTCTACTTGAATCAATCTGTGTATTGATTCGACTTGTACTCGAGTCATTGCGTATGACTTGGAGCAAGTCATGTGACTCGAGACTTGGACGTCCAAGACACATATTTCATTGTAATTTCGGAGAAGGGTAAAGTTACCACAATATTGGTATTTCAGCTATTTGAACTTGAAGTGCGACCAGAAACTGTTTAAGTGAGGTAAAATTTGTATGTTTTGAATGCGAAGCATTCGATATCACCGAGCACAGTTGAAAAACGCGGGTCTCCACTAGGACTCGAACCTCTGCTCGCGGACTTGACTCGATTCGAACCTGATAGAGTGAGATTGACTTGTTGCTCGGAACCCTGAGATCCAGTATACCGTGGACTCAAGTCTCTATCTCCCAGTCCACCTCCAGTACTTTAGGGAAGTTAAATCGTATCGTACTCCCTGTCGCAACAAATTAATAGCGATTGAACATTTTCAAGTTAATGACTGTTCGCTTCGATGATGCATCGGCCCCGTCGGGAAAGACCCGATCGAATAGCGCACCCACTAAGAATGGGAAGATCCGCGGAATAGAGACTAACATCGCAAAGGGAACTGAGACATCGGGGACTAGGCCGAGGTGGATGTCATTTCAAGAGACTACAACCGGTCATCCGGCATGTGCATGTGCTGTTCTCAAAGAGTTTATCCTCCAAAATATTTGATATAGCTCATAAATAAACCCTATCCCCGGTGTCAAAAGTTGGCTAACAAATAGGGCTGGGCACAATGATTCGAGGACTCGAATCTGAATCGAGTATTAATTATAATGATTCGAGTCGAGTAGTAAAAGATGAGTTTTTCGAGTACTGAAATTATGCGCTCCTCGCAACTAAAAGTTAATTTACTATCGAGAATTATAGTCTTGATACCAGTGGCGGCTCGTGACAATATCGGGTGGTGGGGCAAGGGATGCAAGCGACTTTTTATCAAGATGACGTCACAATGGCGTTTTCCAACGTAAACAAGTAACTTAATGATGGTACGGTAACATGAATTTCCCGGCAACAGTGATTTTAACGTATGTGCCACGAGAGGTCCGCTGGTGAGCTGTGACTTAAAGTGTGGTAACTGCGTAAACGGCGTACGGAACAAAGATTCAACACGGTTCATGTTCGCATTAGACCTGACTAATTATCTGCAGAAATGGAAATGACTATAACTCGAGAGATAGCGTAAGCCTAATTGGAAAGGTAAACGAATTCGGACAGATACGCAATTGTTATCTCATAGATTGGGCCTGTCCTATTGAATCCAAAACATCATTGTAAAGAATAGCAGCCTCGGAAATTTGGTCTCGGTACAGCATAAAAGATTTTGGCCTTGAAACTGGAGACTGTAACACGACACATACGTTTTTATTACTGTCTTATAGGTCTGCTGCGAAATCGCCTTTGAAAAATATATTACCGAGAGAGTAAATCACCGTTTCTTTATTGTGCGCGGTTTTGAGAGAATAGACAGTGAAAGCTTGTTATGAGCGCTACCGGGGCAAGCCCCGGCTAGGCATTCGCAAAGCGAAAACACAGAAGAGAATTCGATTTTCGCATAGACTTCGCTATATATGGGCATTTACAAGCGAAAGGACAAGAAGTATACGATTTTCGCTGTGATTTCGGTTTATATAGATAGGTGTGCGTCTATAAATGGTAAAGAATTGTTATTGAACAGAATTTTAGGTGGGGCAATGCCCCAGTTGCCCTATAGGACGAGCCGCCACTGCTTGATACCATTTTCCACTGAGGTAGCCTTGATTGGCCGTGTCGCAGAATACGAGACATAGTACAAAGCTACGAACTTTACTGGAAATAACACATCCTCAAAGTCATCATCATCCCACAACATTGTCAACAAGAGCAATGAAATCGGTATGGTCGAAAAAATACCGAAGTATCTTTAATGTGACGCATAACAGGCATTATATTCTTTGTGGTGGGATAAAAGGTATATTTTTCAACTTTGACATACTATGTTCTGTTGTGACGTCATAGCGAGTGATACTCGAGTCGACTCGAAGCATTTTACGTGATTCAGAATCGAATCACTCAGGTACTCGGTTTTGCCCAGCCCTACTAACAAACCATCATATCTTTGAAAATTCACAACCCTGGCAAATGACGAATCTACGACATCTCAACGACACATTTATTGTCAAGAAAAATCACATTTTAGCTTTATCAGCCAATTCCTTAGCTCTCAACTTCTCTTGCTTCGCGACCAAAGCCATGGACTTGTTGCCCATGATTTGACCACCCCAGTGCTTACGGATCTGCAAAACAGAATTCAAATTCGACAGAATTCCAACTCCCGCAATCCTACGGAAGAGCAGATGTCACTCAGGTTTGTCAATGCTTCAGTCAGCGAGAAAGTTTTCAGGTGAAGAAATTCTTTCATCACAGTGAGAAATTTCAAGGCGAAATCATAAATCGCACTCACCTCGTCGAACCTTTCGTTGTAGTTGGTTCTGACGGTGTCAATGAGCTTGCTGAGCGAAGACTTGTCATCACTGAAACAGAATTACAGTGTCACTAACCACCGTGGACAGCCTGCCACGAATTAGACACGAATGCAGTGCCCTCAGAGATCTTGGTGGATGATTCGACATACGAATTTCCGTTAGCAAATATTGTCTGTAATCATCGGGTACAATTTAACAACGACAGAGCATACACAACACTTACTTATTCACGTCAGTGATGGCGACGCAAGTGCAAGTCTTGCGATGTACCAATCGGCCGAGACGAGCTTTTCCCTTGACGATGCAATAGGGCACGTTCATCTTACGGCACAGAGCTGGTAGAAAGATGACGATCTAAATAAAAAACATGGCATAGATTAAACATAACTCGATCGAAGTATGTGGTATACTGTCACGACATACCTCAACAGGTTCAACGTCATGGGCAATGACAACTAGCTGAGCCTTCTTTCTTTCGACCAGATTCGTAACGGTGGCCACACCACTTGAGACGACATTCGGGCGACGTGTGGGGGTGTCTGGCTTCCCGGCGGCTCTGTAAATAGAGTTGAAACCTAGTGAGACAGCATCAAGGCAAAGTTATGAAATATTTCATGGTACAGTCAAGCCACAGCCGACATTGCGTCAGTGGAATCACCTGGTTCTCGAAATAACCATGGCCAAGATATAGAGTGGAATTGGTGGCAACGTCCCGCAGAATTTATTCAAAAAAATGAACCGAGATTCCATAGGGACAAGATGAGGCCATATCACATGAATATTTTACAAAAATGTGAAAAATAGACATAAGCCAATCCAATTCCAGAGACGACGGGTGGTAGTCAAGTAGAATAATAAAAAATAACCAGGCAGCATCGAGGTACAATGGCTGGCGAATTCGGGATTATATATACACCCTTTCTAAACCGAGAAATTCCTCAATTCCATCACGTTATTAAGTGTGCGTCATTCATGAAATGGAATTTTATAAACTTAAATACATAACTCTAGTAATATCAATATGCAGTTGAGTTCATCGTGATACTGATTCTATAATTACAATATTTGATGAGATCGTCAAAATATAGATACACCCCTTGACCGAGGAATTCATCAATGCAAAGGCGTTGTTAGTGTCATTCAGGAAATGGGATTCCACCAGCAAAGGTTCTATAACAGAGCCACATATTCACCTTTCTTCTGCACGCCTTCTCAAACGATCCTTTTTTTCTTGCTTGCTTTCGGGACGGTACTTATTGGCCAATTTGAAAAATGCGGTTGCTGTTTTAACAGATTCAGTGTCACTTCCATTCACCATTACCAGTAGTCGAATAATTGCCGGCAAAATTCACTGCGCGACTATGGCAATTTTCCAAGAGATGGGACATTTGGACAATCTCAGCCCATCGGTGCGAAAATTTTCTTATTTAAGCAATCAAATTTTGAGGTCAACATCAATAATTCATCAGGACACACGTGATCTTGCCGGCAATCAATTCGAGCGTGGGATGGCAATCATTTGCTAAAAGCAAATGTAACTTGCACAGATGTGCAAGGGGCATCAATTAAACTTTACACCCTGAGAAAACACAAGCTCATTAACTGAAATCGACACTGAACATCATCACACAGCACAAAATTTTGAGGTATTATAAGACACACGAAGGCCACTATACAATGTATAACCATAGTGTCCTATATGGTGTCGACACATGCAAATCTCACGCCTTAATGAAATTGTATCACGTCACAATTTATATTTGGCTACAGGCACTTTGACGGTCATTGTTGACCAGCTTGCCGAGCATCAAATTTGATAAAATGGGTATCAATCGAAAGCTGACTCTGCACTGATTACGAAAATATAAATTTTATTCCGCTCGTGGCCCTGGAACGCCCACAATCAGCCTCGAATTTTTTATTGTTATGGAGATTGGCATTGGGACGCAACAATGCTGTCTGGCGAAAGAAGAGAGTAGCTCAAAAGAAAAAGAGACAGCATCGTTGCGTCCCAATGCCAAGCCAATATCCATAACCCGGAGTGGAATTGGTGGCAACGTCACCCAGGATTTTCTGATTAATTCCTTAATTATTCTATATAGAAAAGCTCTCATCACCCAGGATTTATTTTAAAAAATGGACAGAGATTCCATCTAGGTCCATAACAATGAAAAATTCGACGCTGATTGTGGAGTTCCAGGGCCACGAGCGGAATAAAATTCATGTTTTCGTAATCAGCGTAGAGTCAGCTCTCGATTGATACCCATTTTACTAATTTTAATGCTCGGCAAGCCGGTCAAAAATGACCGTCAAATTGCCTGTAGCCAAATGGAAATTGTGATGTGATACAATTCCACTGAGGCGTTAGATTTGCCTGTGTTGACACCATATAGGACACTATGGTATAACTAAGAGTTAAGAAAAGGTCATGTCGAAGAACTAATCAAGGGTGGTATGATTTGTTGAGTCACGGGTCACATAAAAGAGCGATGACAAGCTCATACGCACTTGTTCAATATCATTCTTACCGGTTTGCCTATCGAGAGCATTCGAGAACTGGTTGATCGCAGGTGGGATTTTCAGGCGTCTTTGCAATACAACCTTCTGCCTCTGCAAACGGATGTACTTGGGCCATTTTACAAATCTTGTAAGATCTCTCTTCGGCTGGATGTCACCGCCTGTGTAATAGTACAAATTGAAGATTGTAGAAAACGCACCTCAAGCATTTTTATAACAGGAAAGTAATCGAACAACGGTTAAAATTAAGCCACAAGCATATCAGACAACAGTGCACGTTCTGTGCAGTACTATAAAATATAATCAAAGTTGCCTATATAGTACGCATATGCATAGCACTCGGATATAACAGCCACTATAAATAGAAATCCGTGATCAGTCTATTACCAACAATCTATAGTTATCGTATGAGAAACAGCAAAACTCAACACTGTACACACCAATTGCGAAGTTTTTGGGTCGTTTTTCGAAGAGAGGATTGGTAACTTTCTTGGCTTGCGCCTTTCGCGCCAGATGCGGGGCCGGGGCCACACGCTTTCCTTTTGCTTTCTTTCCTTTAGGCTGGAACGGAAGACACAGTATTCATTTGACGAACGTAATAACGGCACGAAATCGTAACCATATTCCTTCCTAATATCGTTGCAACTATACGAGACTGATTCGTACCATTTGATACAGTATATTCATCTTACATGACTACTATAAATTAAACCCGCGCTGTATCAACTGCAGGGGCGATTAGGTTAGATAACTTCAGAAACCCACCATCCTGCGGCGTAGTGAAATCGAAAAGAATCACTCGTGGCAAGAAACCTCTACATACCGTCGTCACGGTTTACCGATACCCTCGTGGGACATCAAGCGGTTAGTTTATTCATGAACGATGTATATTTTTACTCCGTTTATATCGAACTTCCCTAGTCGTATTTATTCGGGTCGATCGATATATTTACAATAGCTAGTATATTGCATTCGCATCTTTTCCGATGATATGAAGTAATTGTGAAGCGTCCAACTTTTGGATCGCTATTTCGTGGATATGTAGCGGTAATTTTGAAACTTGCTGCAGCGTTAGGTCCTATGTGGTGCGGACACAAGCAAATCTCGCAGCTCAGTTAAATTGGTCTACGTTACACTCTCCATTTGGCTAAAGGCAATTTGACAGTAATTTTTGACCGGCTTGCCGAGCAAGGTGGGCCAAGGCCAGGCCAAGGTGGGTGACAGACAGACAGACAGAAGTTTATTTTCATGTGTAAGAAAGTAATGCTGTGAAATGGTGGCCAGCGATACGACCTTCAGGCCTTCAAGTCAGCTGGTCACCTCATACATTAAACAGACAGTCATATATAGGTCAACATGCAATACCAATTACATATAACCCATATATGTATATCTATAGTTAATGATTTGGCATATCACTGCTGTCAATCTAGCTATATAATAACAAGTAACTAAACAGTTGGTAAAATAACAAGTAAACAATACAAACGGTACCAAACTCTCAATGGTATGAGAATGAAGAAACTAAACAGTAGCCATAAGGTTATGATTGTAAGAGCTGCTTTTTATAATGATATTTAAATTCGTTAAAAGACTTATTTTTCAATTCAGTTGGAATCTCACCCCACAGTTTTGGTCCTAAAAAGACAATAGATCTTTGAGCCATTGAAGACACACGTGGAATAAAATAGTTGTTAGAAGAAGCAGATCTGGTATTATAAGTATGGACGTCTTTTTGGAGAAGAAATAGGCCTAGCAATGCATCAGAAATATTGCCATTATGGTATCTATGCATCAACTTTGCAATTTCTAGAGAGCACATTTTAGGAACTGTTAATATGTTGAGGGATCTGTATGCTTGCTGAACACTGTCCCGTGGCCCTAGACGGCATATTGAGCGGATAGCTCTATTTTGTTGAACAGATAAGGCTTGCAAGTACGTTTTGAAAGTTGTGCCCCAAAAAATAATACCATATAACAGATGAGGATGAATTATGGAAAAGTATAGAGTTCTTAGAACTGATCTGGGAAGTAAACGAGATACCCGTGACAGCACACCACAAGCGCGAGAAACTTTTGACACTAGCAACTCGATATGGGATCTCCAAGACATATCATTGTCAATGTGTATCCCTAGATATTTCACAGTGGAGGTTGGTTTCTGGTGTCTGATTCCAGGCTACTCCAAGTCGCTTGGACATCTTCCTGTCTTTTCATTGTATCGCATTTTTTGTGGTGTATTGAACTGATTAAATTGCTAATAAACCAATGATGAATAGTTCTAATTCTAATCTAATTTGTGAATTGTTCTTAAGCTCTAATTCTAATTCTAATCTAATTCGTGAAGTGTTTCTATGCTCTAATTTTAATTCTAATGTATAATTTTTTGCTTCTCTTCAAATGCCTACTTGACCGCGGTATTTTACAGCGAGTTAACAAGAATATCCCTCTCGCACAGGAAATCCAGTGCCAAGCCGCCATCGCATTACTTACACCATAGTGTCCTATATGGTGTCGACACAAGCAAATCGCACGGTTCAATGAAATTGTATCACGTCACGATTTCCATTTGGCTACAGGCAATTTGACGGTTATTTTTGACCGGCTTGCCGAGCAATAAATTTGTTGAATCGGGTATCAATCGAAAGCTGACTCTGCCCTGATTACGAAAATATAAATTTTATTCCACTCATGGCCCTGGAACCCCCACAATCAGCCCCAAATTATTCATTGTTAGGTAGATTGGCAGTGTGACGCAACAATGCTGTCTGTAGGAACGAGAGAATAACTCAAGAGCAAGGATGCGGCCGAGCGGCGAGAGTGGGATCAGCTGACGTCCCGGCAATAGCTATGTGCAATCGCGTCGCAGAGAAACGCTGCGCTGTTGATACTTTTTCTATTTGCTTCGGTACTAGCGAGCACGCCTTACCAGCCTTTCCTTGACTTTTAAGGGTAGAACTGGGTCCACAGAATGTATTAGGGCCCTACCAATTTTTGCGCATTATCCTTCAACTGATAGAGATATTTAGGCTACGTCTAAGTAGTCTACATTGGATATGTCACATTATTATGATATCGATTGCCTTAGCCCGCTTGTTGCGTAGGGCTCCAGAGACGCGTGGCGCTGTTGATACTTTCTATAGGCGCTTCGCTAAAAGCGAGCACACATTACCAGCCTTTCCTTGATTTGTACTTGTACTTTGGACTAGTAATGTAAAAAGTAGTTGTGTATAATCAGTCTGCATCACTCATTCACTCAAGACAGCAAATTTAGATAATGTAAATATATGATATTGTAGTAATACAACTACAGTGTTGAGTTTTTATTCTAGTCCCCATTAGCACCATGCCGGTGACCTTGACACCAAATTCCGAGAAGGCGAAAAAGTGCAAACTCTGTTGGGCTGAATGGACATTCAGTTATTCACAGATGCGAAAAAATAATGAAAATCCGTTTTACTGCATTAGGAATATAAATACAGGCTACAGAAGGAATATAATTCAAATATCTGTGATACCACTGTATTACCTTTGACGCAAAAGGTCCCTGGCATTCAAAAAAACTGTTTGGTGATTGAAAAATGATAAAGCAAATTCCAACGTCAACGTTTATAGTGATATCAGATATATTCCAGTGAAAAACAAGATGTATGGATTTGGTGGTAACATTGGAGTCATTTGGCAGGTATGGCCCGCAAGCTTTCTAATAACGGATCGAATCCGGACCGCGATACCAGTTTAATTTGACACCCCTGCTGTTAAACTTTATTCAACAATCAACATTTTACCTGCTGCATTCGCGGACCAAGTCCTACCCTTATGGATAAAATAAAAGCTTGTAATGTATGCCCAATGCCCATGCTCAATGCTCATTGCTCACACTTAACCATAAAAGCGACTATAGTATAGAAAGCATCGACACCCGCCATCAACAGCGCAACTTGCCTCTGGGGACCGTCACTACAAGCGGGCTAATACAATTTTAATGTATACTTATAGCTATACCGAGACGGAAGGATCTCTATAAGTTGAAGAATATTGCAGGAAAATTCGTAGGTCCCAAATACATTCTGTGGACCCAGTTCTACCTTTACAGATCAAGGAAAGGCTGGTAATGTGTGCTAGCTTTTAGCGAAGCGCCTATCGAAAGTATCAACAGCGCCACGCATCTCAAGAGCCCTACACAACAAGCGGGCTACGGTAATCGATATCATAATAATCTGACATATCCAATGTAGACTACTTAGACCAGTGGTTCCCAACCTTTTTGTCATCATTCCCCACTTCAGAATTATTCCGAGCCTACATTCCCCACCAAGACCGTAACAGCTCTTTGTCAAACGTCAAAAACGTTGGTCTTGGGCCCCCGGAATCCCCTCAGCACCGCTGAGCCTGTACGCTTTTCTCTGCAACTTACCAGCTGCATTGGGTCTACTGTTCAGCGCGTCGCCTTACTACGACTAAACGCGCGAAGGGCGAAAAATTTATATAATTCGTGTTTGAATCGGAAACGGGAATTTCATATATTTAGCTATCAATTTTTCATCTCCCCTAGCTCACGTAATCAGATTTACCGGTAGAGCTGAGGGAGGTGTGTTGGAAAAGGTAGGACCCCTAAATAAGAATTGAACATCTTTGGGCGGACCCGTTGGTATATTGACTTCGTTACATTATGCTATTGCGTGGCCTCCTATATCTGTTATGCCAAAAGATATGGAATTGCCAAAACTAAAAGGCACACACGGTTTCAAATTGGTATTGCTTTACTGGCAAATTATTTTCCTATAACTTCATATGCCTTGGTGCGTCGTGGTGCAGTAACGGCCGACGCCGAAGTCTCCATTTCTATAAATTCTACGTAGTTTCGTGGCGGAAGGGTACCCAATAATCAGAAATTCGACAATATTAAATCGCGCACACAGCGCGAAAATTTTTCGAAAAAGTGGCATAAATTTAAAAAAATACTTTAATTTATGGTAATTCACGAAATAATTTTGGGCCCCTTCGAGCTTGCCACCTCCCCAATTGGGGGGTTCGGGGTGCGGCAGTTACGGTCCTGTTCCCCACTATCCAGCACTTTTGTCGTCACATAACATTTGCTGATTTGACTACACTAGGGTTACCATATTTTTGTAACGTAAATTCCGTACGCTCTTTAGCGCCCACTAGCGGATTTCAAAATGAGGTATGAGCACATTGTGGATCAACACGACGTCACACTAGAAAAGCTTTGTCTATCGACTAGAGGTGGTCACGATCCGATCCAGGAGTGTGTGGTTGTGTATGGCAAGTTGTAACTAGGACCGAAGCCACATTTTCCAGCCCCCTCGCGCCCAAATAAACACTGATTATATGAGCCGATCGTAGGGTAAGCGATGCAACTTCTGAGGGCTTGCTATATGCATCTGGTCGTTAATTGATTGGAATGAATTATGTCAATAGTATTGGTTCTTCCATAGATTACTATCTATGGTCAGAGTTGATGTTTTTGCGACATATAGCCTACACCGACTCATGATATACATACACACGATCTGTGCATATACGTATGCATACCATGAGCACATGATGTGCATATGCCACTGGACAAGGAAGCTGCAGTGTACGACTTTCTAAGTCTCGCACCACCTCTCCATGCTATCACAATGCGCCGAGCAGGGAAGTCATGGATACAAGTGTTACTAATCAGGTCTTCGGTCCCACGACCTACCGATCCCACGAACCTACCGATCAAGTAGCCGGACGCGTCACCATTACGCTATCTTGTCGGTTTACGCTATATTGACACTATCTTGTACATGGCTAAGTCATATGTCCAAACAGCCCAAACCGACTCAATGAATATACCGTTATCTTGTAATTGCGATTACACTTAAACTTATTTCTGTAACTTAATGATATTTTTATTAATTTTTGATCGCAGTTTTTGCGAGGGTGGTAGTCCCCGTATTAAAATCAATTTACGTGTTACTAAATCGCGCGCAGCGCGAATAAAATTTAATGTAGCATAAACTGCCCAAAAATAATATTGTTTATGTTGATTTTGGAAAAAATTATAAGCTTACTTCAAAATTCCGGACATTTAGGCATATTTCGGAAATTCCGGACGCAGTTTTAACAGTGAAATTCCGGACATGTCCGGGGAATTCCGGACGTATGGCAACCCTAGACTACACAAGACACACAACCACACCAGTACGCAAGAAAATCGCATATAACTGCAACATAAAACGAATTGTGAACCGATACCAGTAACGCTCATAATTTCGCGAAAGCGTTATTTCACGTCAAATTAGTCGTGCTGAATGTGTTTGTGACGCCATCATTGGCCATCCAGAGTCAAAAATGAGGTTTTGTGAACAACACACAATATAATTTTCGATACATACATTCCAGAGCAGTTAACTGGTAGCGGTAATTGCTCATGTGTCTCCGTGAATATGTGGACTGTCCTGTATAAAATTTCTAACAAATGCGTCCATTCCCCACCAGAAACCATTGAATTCCCCACCAGTGGGGAATTCCCCACCGTTTGGGAACCACTGACTTAGACGTAACCTACATATCTCCATCAGCTGAAAGATATTGCGCGAAGATTGGTAGGGACCAAATACATTCTGCGGACCAAGTTCTACCCTTACAAATCAAGGAAAACGCTGGTAATGTGTGCTCGCTTTTAGCGAAGCGCCTATAGAAAGTATCAACAGCGCCACGCGTCTCTGGAGCCCTACACGCAACAAGCGGGCTAAGGCAATCGATATCATAATAATGTGACATATCCAATGTAGACTACTTAGACGTAGCCTAAATATCTCTATCAGTTGAAAGATAATGCGCGGAAATTGGTAGGGCCCTAATACATTCTGTGGACCCAGTTCTACCCTTAAAAATCAAGGAAAGGCTGATAAGGCGTGCTCGCTTGTACCGAAGCAAATAGAAAAAGTATCAACAGCGCAGCGTTTCTCTGCGACGCGATTGCACATAGCCGGGACGTCAGCTGATCCCACTCTCGCCGCTCGGCCGCATCCTTGCTCTTGAGTTATTCTCTCGTCTCGCCAGACAGCATTGTTGCGTCACACTGCCAATCTACCTATAGATTACTAACCTACGGATAGATACGCAGGTCCCGTCGTTACGCTCCGGCAAGCAGTTACACTTGTTGCTGAGCAATCTAAAAGCAGCATATTTGGTGGTGTTATAACTTGCGACCCGAGAGGTGAAATTCAATGAAACTGGTCTTAATTGAGAGCTACTGTCGCACTGATTCTGAGAATACAAATTAAAATCTTGTCGGGGAAAGGGAACCACGTCAAAACATCCCTTGAAATATGAAAATCGGCATTGTTCTGAACAATCGCTTGGTGAAATTGCAATTGTTACGTTTATCGTGTTGCGGTGGTGCCATTGTTGGAACAATGCCGATTTTCGGATTTTGAAGGCTGTTTTGAGGTGGTTCCATATCCCCGTCAAGATTTTAATTTGTATTTTTGGAATCAGTGCGGCAGTAGCTCTCGATTAAGACCAGTTTCATTAAATTTCAGCCCTCGGGTCGCGAACTATAACACCACCAATTATGCAGCTTTTAGATTGCTCAGCAACAAGTGTAACTGCTTGCCGGAGCGTAACGACGGGACCTGCGTATCTATCCGTAGGTTAGTAATCTATAATCAGACCCCACTGTGATTTGATATGAACTGAACTTTTTGCTGTATTTATTTTTCATTCACAATTTCATTCAATTTCCATCTTTTCCGAATTCAGCAATTGTAATTCTAAATTTAATCTAATTTGGAAAAAGCTGTGAAGCTCTAATTCTATTTCTAATCTAATTTGGAAAAAATGTGGAGCTCTAATTCTAATTCTAATCTAATTCGGAAAAAACTCTGTAGATCTAATTCTAATTCTAATCTAATTCGAAAAAGCTGAAAATTTTCTAGTTGTTCAAGTCTGTCGCAGCATACGAAACATAGCAGGCCTACAAAGCTACCTCCGTTACTGGAGAAATATGTCTCAAGTCACGACCCTCCCACAACATTGTAACAAAGTGCAAGGAAATCGGTAGGGTCGAAGAGTTACCCAAGTATGTTCAATGTGATGGATAACAGGCATCATTTTCGTTGTGGTGGCGCAAAGTACATATTTGAACTTTGACATATATTACATTTTGTTGTGACGTAATAATGAGTGATACTCGAATACTCGATTCGAAGCATAATACGTGATTCAGAATCGAATCACTCAGGTACTCGATTTTGCTCAGCCCTAGTAAAGACTACACATGAGTATCAGGTCGATTAAAGCGCAGTTTTGTCTGTTCGTTTTCATGGTCGAAAATGTTTGCTCGCTGATGCGTAGACCCGAACAGAAGAAGTAGTTTCATGGCCACCTTTCTCCAGCCGCGGGCCACATTATCATGTAAAACCGGAATCTCTCTGGGGGCCGCTCAAAATCCCGCGGGCCGTATGTTGCCCGTCCCTGGTGTAGAAAATGTACACTGAATTAAAATCTACAGTAGATAGCATAGGAAGCGATGAAAATCAAGTGATAGGCTATATATGTCAGGGGTCGGGAACCTTTTTCGTCCGAAGAGCCATATTCACCCTACATTTTCCATTTAAACTCCCAAAGAGCCATACATGTCAATGAACTACTACGCCGCGATTGAAAAATCGTGACGTCGTGGTAGCGCAAATTCGAAATCACTACATGGGATTAGGGATTCGTCGTTTGCACTGCAGTTACACCGTAAAAGCTCTTATCAATCATGCTGGTTGCCTCATTTGAGTGTTACATGGATCTTTTGCAAGTTATATCTTTTTAATTGTAATGCGTCTTTTGGTGTTGAATGGTATTCCTGACCTGATGACTTTTTAGACTGGTTGATAATAATTGTTGAGGTCAGGGATATATAGAACTCTATATATCCCTGGTTGAGATTAACCTTCAAACAAAATTTGAGATTTTCGTCAGCTATACGAGATCGTAGGTTCATCTTGATGCTATTCGTAAATTCGAGGACCCATGCATGATGACTTACGTAGGCGGATCCAAACAGGGTCACTATTCAGTATTCAGTATTCAGTACACATACCCACTGTAATGTGTGATGCGTCAGTGATGTGGGGTCAAGAGAGTCAAGTGAGGCAGTGCCTCACCTACTAGATTTTGAACATTTTTACTGCCAAAATCTCGCAGCTTGCCTATTTATTGTTCGAAAATGAAGCGTGAAAGAATATAGGCACAAGTGAGGCGCCGTCGGTCCACGCCTTACCTGTGATCGCGCAATTCATCGTAAACATCATAGAATTTATAATAACTGATATTAATCGAATGTAATTGTCGCACTGATTCCGATACGACTTCTCAATTCTCAAAGTATTCGGCGGTAACATAACGTTTCGCCATACGCCAATCCCCTAGATATCTTAACAGCGACTACAAAACTACGTTATAAATCAAGAACGTGGGCCGGGCAGCTATGGCGTTGCTTGTAATTTGAATTTGTAATTGTGAATGTCACTTCCACGGCAGTTAATTTCTCGCCGTAGATCAGGAGGACATGTTTATTTAAAAACTGCATCGTACTACAGGCGCTGCCATGTCTCCTATAGTCTCTTTGAGCAATCAACGTATCGTGCAATCTACGATTTCGTGGCGGGTACATCGAATTCGGGAGTGATATTGGTCGCCGGCGCGGCAGCAACTTAAATTTGAGGATTTTGAAAGGGGGTCCGAGCCCCTAACCTTGAATACGTCACTTCACTAACCTCTCAAAGCCATGTTTATACTGCCACAAGAATAAAGCTGGTCCTGCTGCTGATTTAATAAAAAGTTGCTGCAATATTGATAAATTAGGCACAAAAATATAAATTTCGCAAAGAGCCATATTTTATACCCAAAAGAGCCATATATGGCTCGCGAGCCATAGGTTCCCGACCACTGTTATATGTCATGTCTTGGTCCGGCCAGGGTTAGACCAAAGTCTTTCAGACAGTTCACTTTAGTATTAGCAATTTTATCAGATTAATCACCCCAGGATTGCGATACTTGATCGTAAAATATCCGTGATCAGGCGCTAAGTACAAACTTGGATGGGGTGGAGAGGGCAAATTGTGGTGCTTTGACTGCTGACTCGACAAGCTAACGGTTCAATTGCAGTGCTGTGCATTGTGCATCTCCAGCATCGTCCAATCATCTCGATGATGCAGACGAGAATACTCCGCATACCTTCCCCCCTATATTTCAAACCAATTAGCAATATTAGCATCTCCGATCTGGACATATGATACGACCAGGGCCGTAACTGCCGCACCCCAAACCCCCCAATTGGGGGGGGCCCGAGCTCGAAGGGGGCCCAAAATTATTTCGTGAATTAGCATAAATTATAGAGTATTTTTTGGAAATTTGTGGAACTTTATCAAAAATTTTTCGCGCTGCGCGCGATTTCAGGTTGCCACATATCTTGATTATTGGGTACTTTTCCCCGAAGAAAAAATACGCAATATTTATAGAAATGGGCATATCGGCGTTGGCTATTGCCGCGCCACGACGCACCAAGACATAAATTTTTAGGCCATGTAATATGCGACTCCAAGAAGTGTGCCAGAACGATCGCCGGCGAGAAAACCTTGGCCGAAAGGGACTGCCCTTATAATGACCGAAAACTTCGTTATATCTGGGCATACAAAATACACATAGGTTTAATTGACTGGCGCCGAATGTTTCTGCCTTGGCAATCTGAACCTCACAAGACATATACCATCCCGCAGGGAAAAATTATATGGCAGCGAAGAAATACCAATTTGAAATCGTGTGAACTTTTAGTTTAGTACGTTTGGCCGATTCTATATTTTTTGATAGACAGGAGGTCACAAAATAACATCATGTAACGAAGTCACACCAACGGGTCCGCCCACCCGAATATGTTTAATTATTATTTACGGACTCTACAGTTTCGAAGACACTTCACTTAGCTATCCAGGTAAATATGAGTAGATAGGACAATAAATTCATAACAATATATATGCAATTACCGACCTTATTGACCGATTTATCATGACTTATCAAAAATTTGCGCACCTGGCTCGCTGGCTCGCTGGCTCACGAAACGGTACCACTATAATTTCGTTGAAAAAGCGAACAACGTGATGGGGGCCGGTTTATCACCTTATGGAAGCCCATGACTCAAGTTATTTTTTGGGGGGTGGGGGCGTGACGAAGTGTTGTTTCGTTCTTGGCAACGGGTATACACCCGGAGATGTTTAATTATTATTGAGGGTTCCTACCTTTTCAAACACCCCTCACTCAGCTCTACCGGTAAATCCGATTACGTGAGAAGAGAGAGGGTAAAAACTAACAGCAATATATATACAATTCCCGATCATATTGACCGACTCAGTCATCGAATTATAACAATTTCTCGCGCTTCGCGCGTTCAGGTGAGAAAAACTGACACACAGAATGGACAGCCAATGTAGAGGATAAGTAGCGGGAAACAGGGCACAGGCTGAGGGGGGTCTGGGGGGCGGAGCCCCCCAGAAGTTAGGTTCATCAACCTATGGGGGGCCCAAGACGAAGGTTTTGGGGGGGGGCTGACGAAGTGCTGTTACGGCCCTGGATACGACTTATGAAAGGAAAGAGAGGGCTGATGTTTTGCTATTCAATTGTGGTAGCCTATTCAGTACCCGCGCAGTAATACAAACTAAAGAGTACACTGAAACAGACACAACCACATGCATGCGGTTATAACTTCGGGCTTGAACTCGTTGAGCAAAATAATTTAAGTGGTAGGCCTACATAACGACATATAATCATGCGCACTTTCGTTCTGACGAGAGTTCGTGTATACTGTATAGCAGGGGCCGGCAACCTTTCGTATGCAGCGTGTCAACCATTTTTATTCTGTCATATTTAGCGTTTCAAGCAAGGAATCACACGAACCACCTATCTATAGCTGGTAACGGCATCGGTTATACGTCAATCTTACAGTATTGGTCGCGAAGGGTCTAAATGTTGGTTGTTACCGTACTAGACCACCTAATGTACGTAATATGTGCATCATTTGAATTTAGTCGCGTAATGATCGATCTTCTGTGGTTATACCTTGATCGTTTCCAAGTCTAACTTTGTTCGGTACCATATAACCAATATGTGACAGGCCCATCAAATATGTTATGATGAGATGGCCTGATGATAAAAAATGTCCCAACTCCTGTATTATGCAAGTCGGTTTCACGCAGAGGTGGTCAAAGTAGTCAAGAAAGCTACTCAAATAGAAGTAGAAGTAGCGACGAAAAAATCTACTCAAGTACGAGTAGTAGAAGTACTTCTTTCATAGGCAACCTAAAACTACTTGAAGTAGAAGTAGAATTTACTGACTTTAAAAGTACTTAAGTAAGTAAGTAGTTGTGAAACGATCCTAATTCCTTCACATGGATTGTAAAAAGGTGCAAAGTGAGCTATGCGAAAGGTGACGAGCATGATTCATATTGATGCATACCAGCAGGTATCCAATTTTCGGTAGCATAAGCATTCGTCCGCATCATAGGATGAAAATGATAGTATTATTATGGAAATGCGATAATTACCCTCTGTTTTCTCGTACAGCACGTTTTAGAAAATAGCATGGTATGGCGCCATCCCTCATATCTTAAGGTCCGTAGTTTAGTCGAAGAGCAATACGGAGAAGTTGTATAGGATACGGTGTAAACACTTTGCGCGATAAGTAAACGTTAATAAAAATATGGGGGGCCGTAAAAAATGCCATATTATGTAGCATTATTTCAGGAAATTAAAGGCATTACTACACTTGCTTTTATACTTCAACATGTATTTTATCCAGACAAAAGAACTGATATTAATTATAACTCAAAGTATATGATACTGGGAATTGAAAATAAAAGATAAATACTACTTCTAGCGGAACACGTTTTTCATGCCTTCAGTCCAGAAAGTTTCAAAGGCGGTATGCTAAAACAGCACTACAACAAACAAAAAAGTCAGAGTCCACTTTTCCAGGTTAGGACGTGCCATGGACATGCTAGATTACGATATGACAAGTAAATGATAGATTGCGAAACATCAGTTTCAAACGATATGATGAGCCATGTATACTGTGATGAATTATTTCATATGGGCGAAGGCGACAATGTGGTGTGAACGCAGGGATATCTAGTTTTAGATATCCCTGTGTGAACGGAATCACGCCAACCCGCTACCTAAATTGTATTCATCAATACTGTCGTGAAATCATACTGGTAAGTCCGTATCCACTGCGCGCGACGAAAATTCTGGACTTTGCTCAACTTTTACGAAAATTAAATGTTGATGCTCCGAGAAAACAGCCCCGAAATTCCTCAGGCTATCTTCCTGATTGGAAGATTGAACTACTTCTACTTGACAAACGGAAAATAGCGAAAAGTAAGTAAGTAGATCACAAAATATTACGGAGTAGAAGTAGAAGTAGCGAAAATCAGATCTACTTGAGTAAGTACCAGAAGTAGAGGGAAACTACTTGAGTACTTCGAAAAGGTAGAAGTACTTCGTTACTGACCACCTCTGGTTTCATGTCACCATTAACTTGGTCTGATAAAAGATTTGTCTGCAAAGCTTCAAACATCGCGGTATAGCGGCAAAGGTTTGTCATTGCTCGTGAGACGATCACGCAATTTCAAATTCTCATTCCGACACGGGACTCATTATTTGTGTGGATGTCATTTGAGACGTGCGGCTCAAGCTGCGGGCGCGGGACTATTCCCGCCGGTCATTTCGACCAGGGAATTCTAGAACTCTATATATCCCTGATTTCGGCGCCTGGACAAGCTATCGCGGCCGCTTTCACGTTCTCCCCCCACCGGTGCCTCTCGCAGGTCACGGTGCACATACAACGCATGTAAACCACAACATATCAATGACGAACGTTTTGGCCAACATGCGGTGGTTGTTATATTTCAATGTTTCATCGCCGCCAATCATTTTGGCAACGCATACAGCGCACGCAGCAGTCGCATTTTGCCCGAAACGTGTGTATCCTAACGTGAAAATGCCCATCGCCAAAATGATGGTTCATATAAACTATTCGCGATGCTACAGGCTGCACAGTATAGCCTACACCTGTACACTCCTAGGCTAAAGCATCCAAACGGTTTTATACGATATTAGATTGCCGTATATACTTTGTTGGGTTTCCAAAAATCAAGTAGGCCTAATCACGTCAAGGTAAATCGTGCGGAGCGCGAAAGAATGTTCAAATTAACTAAAATCTGCCCCAAACAAACTATTTGGCCTAAATCTTTCAAATCAGACACCCACCTGGGCCTATAGGCCTATAGGCGATGGAAAGAGGAATCATGCCACCGAATGGAAAGAAATAAGGCGGGGTGGAAAATCAACGTCTTGCAGGCGGCCCGGTATACCGTTTGTGCGGCTCGCGATGAAGTCTCAAGATAAAATGCGTACTACTTTTTTAAAATTTTTGCAGCGACTTGGCAGAACTTTTTCGTAATGTATTTCCGTATATGACCACGATGATACGTTGGTCATATCATGTTAGTTTTTTGCTTATGTAGTATAGCCTGATCTCAAGACCCACGCATTTTCAAAGGTTTCAGTTGGTAAACATCACAGAAATAACATAATTCGGATAATGAGCAGGGTTGTAACCAAGTCACAAGTCAATCTCACTTTTATAGTTTTGACTCGAGTCAAGTCGAGTCATTTTCAATTCACCACAGAGTCAAGTCCGAGTCCAAGTCATCGAGCAGAGGGTCGAGTCCGAGTCATGGTATTCTGACTCGAGTCCGAGTCCAAGTCATTGTGTTGACTGCTCAGTTTCCAGCTAAAGTCTTGTTAAACCCACTTTCTATAACCCTGGTGATATCGAATGGTTCGCATTTATAATAGACTAATTTTCTTCACTTTTGGCAGCTTCTGGTCTCATTTTCAAGTACCAGTACCAATAAACGAAATGCCAACGTTGTGGTTACTTTACTATTCTTCGAAATTACAATGAAATGTCGGTCTTGGCCGTCTGAGTCATATGACTTTGGTTCGAGTCATGCCCAACGACTCGAGTCCAAGTCGAGTCAATACACATATTGACTCGGATCATTTCCGTATTTTGAGAAAATGACTCAAGTCAAGTCATCAGAAAATCGTGACTCGAGTCGAGTCATTACAACAAAAATTTAAAAACAATCATGCTTAATAATCGCAAATGCGTGTCAGGAAGCCTAGTATTCTAACCATATGTCAATAGATGGAATATACTGAAGCCCGACCGATCACGATCATCGGTTCGCCGATAATATCGGGACGATATCAGCACACTTCGAAATAATTATCGATACCGGCCACTGAAGCTGAAAAATTATCGGCAATTTTCGTGACGTCACAACATGGCGGTAGGAAGCCAGAAAACTATAATCTTTGACCGCTCGACTGAGAATGTTGATATATTTCACATAACTTACACTCAACAAGTGTCCAGATGTAGCCTTTCTAGTTTATTTCATGTTCAAGAATAACAATGGCTGTAAAGATGTTCATGTTCAAACAAATGCTCTGAAACTTTGAAGATGTGCTTATTCATATCCAATTTCTTTTGAATATCGGCTGAATGTATTGGGGTTATCGGTCAAGGTGTCAGATATCGGTATCGACCGAAAAATCCAATATCGGTCGGGCTCTAGGGTATACCAAAGAGTTATTTGCTGCTATCTTGGCACTCGAATGTCCCGCAGCTATACAGTGCCTTATTATTCCACCGGAAGTCGGATATTTCCGTTGTAGATGTACCTGGCACCAGTGTTGGGATTAAGTCACAATTCAAGTGAAGTTGCCTTTTCGGAGTACGAGGCATCATTACGTCATTGCATTTTGCTACCTGTCTGAAACGCAGATTGAGTGGTCATGGATCCTGAACCAATATATACAGTCGCAGCAAGGCGCTGTGTTGCTCACATATACGAAGAATCGTTGAACTACGGAAGTAATTGCAGTTTCAGTTGCCAGCCAAAATGGAGAAACGAATCAATAAGATGCAATACATTACCCCTTTACATATTGATATGGTACAGTTCGAGCCCGCGACAATGGTTGAGGAGCATATCAACTATCTTCGAATTCAATTTCAATAAAACCAGAGGTTTGGTCAAGAGGGGAGGCTACCCCTCAAATTGAAAAATAATCTGAAATTTTGGTGAGAACAGAGAGCAGAAATATACATTTTGCTATCAAATTACTTGAGTATACTAGTTTACGACACAGTATACTTCGACCATTTCGTTTGTGGTCAATTTATTTGCGAGAGAACAATGGAGGCTCAGTAAATCGCACGATCATCGAGTTATCGGTCGCTCTCACGGATTACACCAGCATTTTGCGAACAATCCGAACATACGCAAGATACAGTGATTCTAATCGACACCGATTACTTGACAATGACTCGCGAATTTTGCTCCGAGTCAATTCACATTTCTGATATGGCGAGTCAAGTCATTTGAGCAAAGTGACTCGAGTCATCACAACACTGCCTGGCACTAAAAGAATAGCAGAAACCCAGCCAAATTGATGGATGAACTTTACCAGAAGTGCAAAAGGACATATACATGAAGATTAAATTTTTACCATATAATACATTTGAATGGTAAATTTTTTCTGTATTTGGACCAGTGTCGAAAATCAGAGTTGGTTCGTACGGTACATTTTTTCTCGATTTGAACAAAGCGATCGTAATTTTATCAACTTATATGTTCATTAATTTCTGCCACAGGCAAATTTTTTTTTCAAGTCATAACCCCAATGCACACTGCACAGTATTCGGTATCAGATAGCTATGATCAATACAACCTTGGAGGTCAACGAGTCTGATCACATTCGCATCGAACAGGCACAGTGGTCTCGACACAGTCCGACTTTAAAACTTTTTAAAATCATAGTGAGATTTATTCAGACATAGTTCAATCAAAACGTTGCAGTAACTGGATTTTTAGGATTCATTCAATAAATTTGTACAGTTTCTTCGAGATGTTTGTGGCCGCACTCGCACAAACTGTCGTCACGTGACGTGCATCTCCTATCTCTGTTTCCATGTTGTCCTGCTTGAAGATCTTCGATGAAGCACTGAACAGATACCAGGAAAACCTCAGTATTTGTGTGAAATCAAATTTCTTTTATGCCATATCATTCCAAGTAATGCGTCCTCAGGCCAATGTTTCACATCATTCTATTCAAGAGTAGCAAATATAATCGTCATCATCGGACACAATATCAAAATTACAGGTTACAACTCGTCCATAGTCGCTTGATATGCTATCAAAAGAACAGATAATTACCCGTACGGATCACAACCTTCTTTCGACTTTCCCACTCTGCAAAAAAAAAAGTTGATAGAATAGGATGCTCAACTTTGAATTCCATCTCAGTTTTCGAGTAGCTTACTCGGTTGCAACTATCCTCAGAAAACGTTTTCACATCATCGCACCACTCAAGAGTAGCAAATATAATAGTCATCAATGGACAAAATATCAAAATTACAGGTTACAACTCGTCCATAGTCGGTTGATATGCTATTAAAAGAACATATAATTACCCGTACGGATCACAACCTTCTTTCGACTTTCCCCCTCTGCAAAAAAAAAAGTTGATAGAATAGGATGCTCAACTTTGAATTCCATCTCAGTTTTCGAGTAGCTTACTCGGTTGCAACTATCCTCAGAAAACGTTTTCACATCATCGCACCACTCAAGAGTAGCAAATATAATAGTCATCAATGGACAAGATAGCACTGTGCACGTGTTATTATGATCATATATTAGCTTTTTTGAAGAAAAATCTCACCATACGAATTTTCGTTATAGTTCAATTCTTCATAGCATGCTTCATTCTCATTCATTCATTCACTGATGAAGATTCTTCGATTGAATTCTCAGAAATGATCCCAGCAGTCTGATAACATGACAGTCAGAAAATGTATCAATTGCCCTGATTGGAATCGCTGGCCTTTTTGCCTGATATATCAGGTGAGCAGCGATGATTTTTCAAGTGGAAATAATTTAATAAAAAATAATTGAAAAATAAAACAGTGTGAGCACAGGACACCGATTCCATACAGGTCAATTGCTGTCAGAGTGTCAGAAATTGTAATAATTACCCTGTATGGAATCGGTGTCCTGTGCTCACACTATGTTTTATTTTTCAATTATTTTTTATTAAATTCCTTCAACTTGGAAAATCATAGCTGCTCACCTGATATATCAGGCAAAAAGGCCAGCGATTCCAATCAACATTTACAGTACTGTAATTATTAATTACAGTACTGTAAATGTTGATTGAAAGCAATAAGTAATAAGATATAAATGACCAACGAACGTTATAACAGCACTTCGCAGACGTCCTCAGAATGTTAGTGTATACATCATGGTGTCATTCAAGAGTAGCAAATATATCGGTAATCATCGGACGCGCGACGATCGATGTACCAAGAAGCATGCCAAGTATATGTGACTACGGCGAAACGCGTAAAGCATTCTCTAATAAGAGCATATCAATATATATATTAAACTTCAATATGACGGCTCACCTCATTAACCTGCGATGAAAGTTCATTGTGCACCAATTATTGCACTGTCGTTCACTAGCGGATCCGAACCTGTCAAGTGGACGCCAACCTGCTAAGTGAAGATGAAGAAATCGCTTACCGCCGTACACGTGACATAAAGTGGAGACCAGGAACTACAACTTCAGAGCACGTATCCAACGTATCATCAGTTTCTGGATATCGAGAATGATATGAAAATGCCGTTGAATTTGAACTTATAACTGATTAAAAAAATTTCGTAGGAAATATTATTTGCGACACTGCACTAATATTTAGATTCTAACCTGGATTTTCGAATAATTTCAATCCTAAATAGGCCTATCACTTAGGGTTACCATATTTTGGAATCGGAAAGGAGGACACTTTTTCAAAATTTTCAAACTTAGAATACCGGAGACAACTGAGGAAAATCTTGCAAAAATGGTAAAATTTTCCCACGTCGTGGTCGGTTGACTAAAAAATAAAAGGTAAACTTTCCAGCTCAGCCCTCGTGGTTTTACCATAGCCTTTATAACAGGGGCGGGCAACTTCTCCAGTCGGCGGGCCGGATATAGGAAAATTAAATACTTGGCGGGCCGGATTGCTGAATCGATACATTGTTCGCCCATTTATCCACATATACAAGGAAAAAATCGTATTTAATGAATGTATTTTAACGACAGCAATGTAACTTCAAAGCCATTTCTCGCCAATAATGACGAAGACAATGTGGATTTGAGAACAGTATTGTCATACAGGCACCACTATGTTTGCTTCTCTCTGATCGATCACCACGGTGCAATCCCTAATTAAGATTTCAAGCCGTTCGATAAGCCCGGTACTACAAATTCACCAATATATCTCTTCATTAGGGTTTAGTACAGGTATGACCCAGTGTTGGGATGACTCGAGTCATGACTTGACTCGAGTCAGACTCGAGTCACCTTTTGCGCATGACTTGATTTGACTCGAGTCACTTTGCTAAAATGACTTGACTTGACTTGACTCGGCGTTTTAGAAATGTGGATTGACTCGTGACTCGGACCAAAATTCACGAGTCAATTTCCAGTCATCAAGTAGCCTAATCGGTGTGGATAAAAATCTTGCATATATTCGGATTGTTCTCGAAACGCTGGTGTAACCCGTGAGAGCGAATAATCATTCAAATATTGTGCGTTTCACTGAGTCTCGACTGTTCTCTCACAAATAAATTGACTGCAAACGAAGTGATCGAAGCTTACAGCTTACGTTGCCGTAACTCGAGTACTAAAGTAATAAAATAGCGAAATGTCTATTTCTGTTCTCTGCTCATACCTTAACCAAACCTCTTGTCTTATTGAAATCGAATACAGTTTATATAGTTCTCAACCATTGGCGCAGGCTCGAATTGTATCATCAATTTGTAAATGGGTAATGTGTTGCATCTAATCAATTCTTTTGTCTATTCTCTATTTTGGCTGGTAACTATAAGCTGAGGCTATGCAAATACGTATAGTTTAACAGTTCTACGTATATGTGAGCGATACAGCGTCATCTTGCAAGTACATTTAACTCGTTTATCGGTGCGGGATTAATGACCACTCAATCTGTATATCAGACAGCTAGCAAATTGCAATGACGTAATCATGCCTCGTACTTCGAAAAGGCAACTTGACTTGAAGTGTGACTTGACTCGTGACTTGACTTGACTTGACTCGACTTGACTCGAGTCACCTCAAAAAATCGAGTGACTTGACTTGACTCGAGTCACCTTTGAAAATCGATTGACTTGACTTGACTCGAGTCAAAATGTGCAATGACTCGAAATGACTCGTGACTCGAAGGTAGTGACTTGATCCCAACACTGGTATGACCAACCTTTTTGCCATTCACGGCCGCATTTCGACTACTCATGTAGCCTACGGCCACATTCCAGGGCATAGTCGTAATGAACTATCTGGACGCCAAATACACATGTTATAGTGTCCATGTCCTTTTCCGGTGAACTCCGGACTTATCCATTTAATCACATAGGCTTACTATACGCACCGACTTCGCGAGTGGTCACTGGTGCTGGGTCATGGTTATGTTATGGGCGGTACATAATCGCGCGAAGCGCGAAAATATTTTCCGATTCACCTATGAATTTCGTCACAAATAATAATATTTTTCATATTATTTCTCATCCGATGTCATCAGATTCAACTGTAGATTTGATGGAGGGTGTGTTTTTCGAAAATTTAGGACAATATATTAATGATGATGCATCTTCGGGTGGGCCAATTATAATTAGTCACTTGGTTGCATGCTATTATTTCTTGACCTACCATCAAGATTGTCCGTATAGTGAGGAGTACAAGACTCCGAGTTGGTATTTCTATATTAGGCGCATCATTTTCCTCTGCTGTTCACGTCTGTACTGTGGGGCTATGATTGCAAAGGGCGCCACTATATTAAAATCGATAAACGAAGTCACATTGAATCGCGCGCAGCGCGAAGAAAATTTCAAGATTGATTAGGATCTCTCAAAAAATCGAGACTCAATTTGTAAATTCAAATTGCATGTCGACGGCCGCCCGCACATACGGTACTAATTGAATTACTTGTCCACAAATTTCCCTTCTACGGCCGCAGGTTCGCCACCCTGGTTTAGTAGGTGACGAGATATAGCGTGGTTGTTCAACTGTGTGGCCTATTTTATCTCGATATTGAATTCATGCGGCCCGCGGCCTCTACAAAATTTGAAAGTGGCCCGCGACCCGTTTCGAGTTGGCGACCCCTGGCATAAGCGATGTCTTACAAAAGCCTAGAAGTGTGTCGTGCTACAAGTCGACGGTTACGGAATCAAAAATATGAAATATCGGCCTAGTGTAAATGACCATTGTAGTCGACAAACACCATCATTACCACAAATGACATTAGGGTTGAGTACATCGTAAATGCCGATAATGCAAGTCTTCTCGCTTCGACTAACTTACGAGTAAGCACCACCCTCGCTCACTGCGCAGTGCGCATACATGTGTATAATAACATACAGTCACTAAAATTTGACGTTTACGCAAGTAGCAGGGAATCTTTGAATACTGGGGCCGCGGGCCACATTATCATGTAAGACAGAAAACTGTCCGCGGGCCGGACAAAATCCCTTCACGGGCCGGATCCGGCCCGCGGGCCGTATGTTGCCCACCCCTGCTTTATAAGATAGTCGTTACACTCCATTGTTAACTATGGCGGGGCAGCAGCACCTAGTGGTGGTAAGGTACATCGAAGCAGTTTCATACAACTCGGTATTATTTGCCTACGGCCGGAGATAGATCTTTACTATTTACGATGGATATATCAGATGAAGAGCTTATGGAATTGTTTTGTAATGAAAGTATTGATTATAATAATGCGTTAATTAGCAATAATGTGAAGGCATCGATCGCCAAAATATTGTAAATTTGTTGTTTTTACAACGAGTAATGATACCGTACGTCAGTACTGATCATATACCATCTCCAACTGTTGTGTACCCTTATGTTGTTGCTATTGCTGGTCATTCTATTTGGAGTTGTCTGATATTATCTGTTACTACTTGATTTTTGTACATTTCTCATTGCGGTTATTAACCATAGAAGAATGTAACTACCTGCATTCACCGAACAATTTCGATTTTAGGACGAAGAGGAAGAATGCATTTGTATATCAAGCATTATTTACATATTGCCAGATACTGATTCTTAATGTTTGCGATGGATATATCAGATGAAGAGCCAATTGAATTGTTTGATAACGTGAGGACTGCGTGTATGCGTTATCTAGCCACAGTATTATCATGGCACCGTTCGCCGAAACAAGTTTTCGTGTTTACAATGAGTATTCATGCCATTTCCCATTTACAGTTCCGATAAAGATGCAATCACTCTACCAAATAATATAGCCTCTTTTGTTGTTAATATGCTCGGTCATTCATTTTAGGGCCATCGGATGTTACCCATCTCGTTGTAAATCGTCGAAGAATATATTCACATTCAGGACAAAGGAGACCTTTGTCTGGGGACCGACGAACTGGTGAACTTTCGGATTCTGCAGAAGACGTTGCTTATCTAGTCTGCGACATTGTCGAAGTTTTGATTGCCTGCAACACGCCCAGTCCTATGCCGATAAACAACGTCACCATTAACACCCTATCTCCATGATGAAATTTTAGAATATGTGTGACACGTTCTTGAATACTAGCCAGTCTTCAGGATTACCGGACCACGAAATAACATCGACCTCGCTCCCCGCCACATGCCACCTCATTTTGTCGCTTGCGTCTTATATTCTCTGCATTACTTTTCATTCAGTGTGCATGCCTCTTATTTACTTCGCCTAGGCTAAGGTGGGTGTCTGATCTTAATGGCTACTCCAAGTTGTTTCGACACTCTCCTATCTTTTCATTGTATCGCAGTCTTGTGATGTTTTGAAACGATGAAAATATTAATAAACATGATTGATTGATTGATTGATGCTGCGTGAGATGCAAAGCAATAGCAATCGGTGGTGCTTGAGTATTCAAGAAAACGTCAAAATCGTTATTATTCATATAGCCTTGTTGAATAGACGGAGGTTAATCGTCTGCCGAAGAAATGCTGTCCTGTTTTTATCCAGAACTAACTTTCTTAAAAAACAATGTGGAATTCTATTTCCGAAATCAGTTGCCTGCCAGATTCATTGATTTGTCCACTATCCTGTGTGAAAAATATTATGCTGTAAAAGGGCACCATAAAGCTGTGATCAGGAAATATAATTCAGTAGGAGCTTATATTCACTGAAGTACTGGTACAAAGATGACTTTGTCATGATCGGGTCATTGCAACATACCTAACTTGAATCTTCTCGTGGACCATATTTTCAAGCTCGAAATGGTGCCAGGTGTATGCTACAGAGTGTAGTTTATACACGGATGCTGTACCTCGGAAATATCTGCTGCTACTATTGCTGCTGTACTGATACGAGACATATGGTTATAAATGAAACGGAATCAAAGCGAATCTCTTTAATGAACAGAATACAAATTGTGGAGGTTGAAGGGAATTCTCGGTTATTTTCAGTACAGCATTATTTTCGATATTAGACACGAATTCGATAAAAGACGATACCGTTTTGTTTTGATATCTGACTATTTCGCATCCTCGACGCAGTATTGACGTGATACTTTTTATGCATGAGAAGTACCTGGGGGATACAGCTGATATTTGAGAGATACCAGACTATTTCGCGCATCCAGACGCAGTGAAACTTATTGCAGAGTGATAGCTGAGCGATACTTGAAGTGATACAGCTGATACTTGAGTGATACAGCTGATACTTGAGTGATACAGCTGATGCAGCTGTATATCCGCAGGGCCGTTACAAGGACAGCCGTCGCCCAAAATAAAGATTAACACAACCACCGCTAGGTGCTGCTGTCCCGCCAATACTTACCACCGGGAATAATGGAGTGTAACGACTATCTTATAAATACTATGGTTTTACTTCGGCGCTGATTTACGGTATCGCAGTCCAATGTGACAGTAAATTTGACTAAAATTCTCAAAAAAGAGGACAGAATCTCAAAAAGGTGGACATTAAGGCGTCCTCAGAGGACATTTAATCATCCGGAGGACGTATGGTAAGGGGTAACCCTACTGTCGCCACGACGGTGATTGCATCCGTTGTCCTAATCCGCATGGTGGTGACGAAGCTGCATGTAGTATGCTGTTTATAGAATGTAAACGTGGAATGGCAGCGACCGATTTTGCAGCTTCGTTCCGCTTCGCTGAAGCTTTACTCAGACTTATTTTACGGCAGTTGCTGTAGGATTTCTGGCAATCCAAAAGTTGTCTTCCAGAGCTCAGAATTTACTGAATCCGGTCTTGATCGAAAGCTACTGTCGCACTGATTCCGAAAATGTAAATAAAAATATGATCAGGCACTGAACCGCTTAGAATTCGCCCTCCAAGTCTGAATTATCGGCATTGTCCGAACAATCGAAGAGCCGCAATGGGTCATTGTTATGGTCATTGTTTTGCGATTATCCGATTGTTCTGAACAATGCAGATTTTAAATGTTGAGGGGGGTTTTTAATGTCAGTACGGTGCTTCACCATATTTTGATTGATATTTTCGAAATCAGTGCGACAGTAGCTTTCGATCAAGACCGGATTCAGTAAATTCTGAGTTCTGGAAGACAACTTTTGGATTGCCAGAAATTCTACAGTAGCTGCCGTAAAATAAGTCCGAGTAAAGCTTCAGCGAAGCGGAACGAAGCTGCAAAATCGGTCGCTGTCATTCCACGTTTACATTCTATAATGCTGTTTGTCAACTGATTTGACATCGAAATGACAACATCTCAATGACGGTGTTTTAATTCAACGCATGGATATATGTATGTATCCATGATCCAACGGTCCACGGCAGGGGTGGGCGATTATTTTTCTCCACGGGCCAAACGAGTAACAGAATATACGTTGGTGGGCCGAGTCAAAATGTTTAGCTATAATCTCCAGCGCATTAATTTTATTTCTAAATTGAAACCAGTGAAATACATTGTTAATAAATACTGCTCAGTGCATGCGTTGGTATTAGATAATGAGAAAACTACGGTTAATTAACAAAAAATAATATTCTATTTATTTTCTGTCATTATTCGAAACATGAGACCCAAGCGTACTAAAACTAAAAGACGCACACGATTTAGAATTGGTATTTCTTCACTGATGGCAAATAATTTTTCTCTGCGGGATGACATTTGTCTAGTGGGGTTCAGATTTCCAGGACAGAAACATTAGGTGCCAGCTATTTATAGGCATAAGGAAAATTAAACATATATAAGGATTTATTGAATATGTATCGGTTTTTATCGGTTTTCGGTCAGCATAAGGGCAGTCCTTTTCGGCCTAATAAGTTTTCTCGCTGCTGATCGTTCTGGTACATTTCTCGGAGTCGCATGTTACAGTATAGGGTTGCATTTAAAACAAAAATCAATTTAAAACAAACCTGTTTAAAACAAGGCCCTAATTTAAAACATGTTTTTTATTGTTTTTAGCCATTACGTCACGGATATTCAATTGTGACGTCATAGTGGATTGACATTGACAATTGAAAATATAGGGTAAAAATAGTTCCTTTGACGAAATATATGTACAATTGGTATTGAACAGACTGTTTTGAGGGTTCCAACCACCCCATATCCATATACGTCCGCTACATCAGGCGGTAATTGTCCGTAGGCTCATACATCATGTTTTTTGTAAAGTATTTACACAATTATTGCATAACGATACAACTTTAAAAAAAATTGAAAAAGGCCTTTTTCAAAACACTGTTTAAAATACGTTTTAAACAAAGTGTTTTAAAACACCGTTTGTTTTAAATGTAACCCATAGTTACATGGCCTAAAACTTCATACGTCTTGGTGCGTCGTGGCGCAGTAATGGCCGATGCCGAAATGCCGAAATTTTTCTTGGGTGAAGGGCACCCAATGATCAGGATATGATTGGCAACATTAAATCGCGTATAGCGCGAAAAAATTAGGAAAAAGTTGCAAAAATTTTCAAAAAAAGACTGTATAATTTATTGTAATTCACGAAACAAATTCGGCCCCCCTTCGAGTTCGCCTCCCCCAATTAGGGGGTTTGGGGTACAGCAGTTGCAGTCCTGTATACAATACATGATATGCTATAGAGACTTTGAAATTGATATCGTTTTATGCCGCATATGTCTCTCGTACAATTCACACTTAGTTTGAGCCTAAAGCATACGTGATGGAACATAAATACGCTACGTTCCCCGACAATGTTTTGTAGTGCCTCGGTTCTATTTGTTTTGTAGTCTGATATTATAGTTAATCATAAGCCAGGTAGACGACCGAATTGATGCTGGACAAGACTTGGCGATGGTATGGAAATGGAATGGTCAGAAATACTCCACTTCTCACTTCACAAATAACAACGATACTATCATAATTACTGGAGCGAATAAAGTAGATGCAACGGGCACACCCAAAATATTATTTCACCAAGCGGTAGGCTATCATTCTATCGTCGATAACGGCATGCAGATGGAGGTCATAGCACCATGCGTCCTTTTTTTCTGTAATCTCGATTCATACCTTTCAAAAGACATTCTATTTTTCGCCAACTTCGATACTTCAGTTCTTCGAACTGGGTGCCTCATTCAAGCACCTTGATGCGCTGCAAGATTCTGCGGCGAGTAAGAAATATAGGCCTAACAGTGTTGGCATGAATTCAAAGGTCATGAGGAAGAAAACAACTAAATATGTGACGCACTCTCATATTAATTTGTTTAACAGTAAGTTATTTAATAGTGAAATGCGATACTAACTATTGAGACAATTGTTATAACCCAACAATCTATTGCACATCTTACACAAGGAAACCGCATAGCGTTCGGAGCATTGAGCGAACGGATAGCATATTATATCGCAATACGACGCCAATTCCGGTTGTCTTTATCTTGTAAACGCGTTACATAGCTTCTGTATCACCTTCGTAAATACAGCTAGCAGTTTCCGCTTTGCGAAGAGCTTTAGATTTTGATGATATACTGATCAATGCGCTGAAAATAAATTCGGTGAGTTCTGATTCATCGGTAGCCGAAGCCATCTGTTCACCATTTCTGACGTTTCGTCAACTACAAGTTTATATTCTCGCAAAACTGCTGGCTGATTTAATAAGGTAAAACCTTGAATGATTTGGGAGTTGCTCATATGTGATGATTCGTTTTTCGGCTTACGAATCTGATTCGCTTTTATCATCACCGATGGGTCCGTTAGTCGGCGCTTAGTGAGAAATTGGCAGTGCTATGTGTATATTATTCTGAATAACATTCACATCCAGGATCATAAAATCTGACTAATCAAGAGAGGGTGATATAAAAAAGGAAGACGAGAAGAATCATGGCATATTATCGACCGATTTTTGACCGTGAGTACAGACGACGCTGCGATATCGTTTATTTGTCTTGGTTGAATATGTTTGAATTTGCATAATTGTTGGATTTAGCATTTGCTGCAAACAAGTCAAACGACTCTACTTTTAAAATGGGTCGATGTGTATTTAGCGGATGTATACGTCAGTAGCTGATGGCAGATGCATAAGTTTATTCAAAGTATTGTCATCATCAAATCATAAATATTTTTAAAAGATGTAGGTGCATAATCCAATCTTTTATGATTCTTATCCGAACATATTCATGTATACTGGGTTAAAGATGTAATGTTTGCTGACCCAATTCTTTGACCTGTGTCACATCGCAGGACATACAGGAGCCAGAAATTCTGCGTTGCACCCAAAGTAACTGAATTGTTAACAAGCATATAGGGTATATGACTTTGCTAAATGATCGCTGAAAAAAATTACTAATGAACGCATAACTAATAAATGATAAGTGCGCGCAGATTGGATTATATTGAGATCTGTTGTCGTCAAAAATACTTAAATAGTGGATTGTGACTTTGTACGAAAATGCATTTTTAGCATTGTGTACTATATATTGGTATATAATTCACCACGGAATCAATATTTTGCCATTTGTATGCGATTACATAAAATACGGGATGATGCATACGATGCGCAAAGCACTAATAGTGGCTGAAAGCTCTTATGTATAGTTCTCGGCGAAGCTAAGGTACGGTGAAGCGAATGGACGCATATCCGTGACTAATGCGGTGATGATTTAATCGGTTGCATCTATTTGATGTTCCGGTACACAGCGCTTAGCCGTACCACTGAACACAATCGGTAAAGTTACAGTTGAAGATGAGATGAGTCGGCGAGGGATATCAGGAAGTGCGCCCACGCAAATTGGCGGCGATTTCGATGAATAAGTCGCTGAAGAATAAAGACAAAGTGTACAATTTAAACTCCCCTCACTCCATAAGACACGACACGAGAAAATAATTGATACCGGACCTGTGCGACTCACAGGAAGTCACAAGATATGATAGCAAGAGCTCACGAGCAACAAATACACGACGTCGGTCCCAGATAATCGGGCTAAGCAGTATGACTGGATAGTTGGCATACCTGTACTAATGCATCGGCAAAAATACATCAAATTCGCACACTTTTCTATTATATTGCCACAGCATAATAGCTGCTAATGGATCCGTGGAGTTTAGCCGAATAACATCTCGCAGTGCTATAATTCTACGATTCCTGTGTAATTACATCTTGGCTGTATCTTATTCGTTGCAGTATTATAAGTCCAGTGTCATCCGAGAATTTTTTCTGCTCCTATATGATATCCGATATGATGGTGTATCGTAATAGATACTTCCACAATGTTTTTCTTTCTACTTTTGGTCGGGACATCTGAAATTGGAAAGTACCATCCGATGATTCACTGGTTTGTTTTGGTCTGATGATAAGAACAACATGAAAGGGTATCAAGGGTGCCATAGACCAAAGACTAGCCGGCTGTTCCGGTATAGACAGCTATTCTCTAACGCTGGCCGATGGCTTTGTTTTTACACCCTCGTCGCTGTATCAGTTCTATGGAAACCATTCTGGATCCCATCGGAATTAGGGCTTTTCAATACGTTTACTAACAATTCGGAGATCTTATTAATGGCCTTGCTGCAGAACTTATGTTAATATATAATGGAATCTAGGAGAACAAAAGTATTTTGGTAGTGCCTATGCCATGTACATTAGTATGCCTCTCATGAAATCATGCATCAAAATGAATCAAAATTGAGCCACATATAGTCAATCCATCGTCGATCATTCGTCTTCACACCTTCCATTCAGCGGCGTCTAAACATTGGTAGTGATAACTACCAACCGTTTCAACTATACTCGTTGTTGAAAAGTTTTTTAAGTTATCGCTGGAAAAAACGTGAGAAATTTTGTTCCTGCGAATTATCATATTTTCTGATAGTGACACTATGTAATGTGTCGGGGAATATAAGCAATACTATTGAAATTTTACTACGTATGCCTTGTATGAGATTGTCAACAGCTCCCGATACTTGACATAATCGATTTCTATTGATTACCCATGAACGCGAAAGCTATTCCTTAAATGGGCAATTGGGCATCTGTCCGCCGCGTGCTCAGACAAGAGTGATTTTCTCCTCACCGTGACACATGTTTTATGTAAGCAATCTATTATAGGGATAATACAATACAATACATACGCTAACGTAGCAAAGTAAATAAACATGTTTGGACTGACATGTGCGACGCGTCATATTTACACGGTGTCGGCACAGAATCTATAGACCATCCATCCCGTTTACCAGCTCGGTTTCCGTGGACATGAAATCATCGTTTGCTTCCGGTGTAGCATTGCAGAACATAGCTACATGCCGGAACGATATTTGGATGACACAACTGCAACAGAGCAATTACTTTAAAACATGATGGAATGTTCCCTCATATACTACTTTAACTGACCGAAATTCCGTGGTGATTCACCGCGTCTGCACGTTAACGCACCCAAGAGTTAGTTTCGTCTGCTAACCGGTAGTCGCGGCGCCGGTGTCGCATTCACCTGGAAATTCGTGCCCTTCACTGAAATAGCATTCCGATCATTTCATATATTTTGGCCGTCCTGCATACCTGTGGGAAACCAGTAGGATTCTCGATGACCCCGGACGTCGCGTGGAATGTTTAGTTCAGAACTGGATAAGCCTCCGATGCTTTGGTATTCGGCAATAGCTAAAGTTTTTCGAATCTTATATATTCAATAGCTATTACACGATGGCATTAACGGCACGAGTAAATTAGGGGTGCACCTATTTTGTGTAAGGGACCTATTTAAACGACTGAGGTTATGTGGAAGGCTATTGAGACTACAGGTAAGACTATATTGAGCCTAATGAGAAATATTGAGACTACATAAGACTACCGGAACTACGGAAGAGTAAGCATACTTGGACAACTAGAAATTTTTCAGCTTTTAAAAATTAGATTAGAATTCGAATCATAGCTACGCATTTTTTCCAAATAAGATTGAAAATATAATTGCTTAATTCGTGGAAACCTGGACATTGAATCATGTCGAGTTCATATCATATCACTTCATTCTCATAAGCACGATAATGGCAAATGTCTGTACAAGTGTACACCAAGCTCGGCTCGTTTTGCACTGTACAGATCTCCTGTAGCATGAACAGGAAACCAGAAATTAAATTAGAATTGAAATTAGAGCATTGAACATTTCACAAATTAGATTACAATTAGATTAACGGCATTTTGCCTTAATTTAGTCAAATTAGACAACTAGAATTATCTAGATGTCCAAGTCGTGGTCGTGGGTTTAATCCCCGGTCCGCGCAGACTTGATTAGTAAAACCGGTATTCATGGCTTTTCGCCTTGAGCTCAGCATCATTACCAGGATAGCATGGAGGGGTGGTGCAAGACTTGGCAAACCTTACAAGCTTATATCTTCACCATCCTTGTTCAGTGACATATGTACGTGATGGACTCAAGGCATGGATACGCGCAGATCGTGTGTTTGTAGGGTTGCATTCAAAACAAACGGCGTTTTAAAACACTTTGTTTAAAACATGTCTGAACAGTGTTTTAAACAAATGCATTTAACAAAAAAAGTTGTTGTTTTTTCAAACGTTGTCTAATTATGCCGTAATTGTATAAATACGTCCGAAAAACAATGTAGTATGCCCCTATGGACGATTTGCACCCTAAATGGTCGATGTATGCGATTGGGGTGTCTGGATTCTGGAACCCTCGAAATCGTCGTCGGTTCAACAGTTATAGCAAGTAGATATAGATCATTGGTACGGAATGGGTGTTCTGATGATGATGGCCGCCGACCGTAAAAATGATCCATAACGGTGTAGTCCTATGGTTAAATATATTTTTGGTCTGTTTATGACAGTGGTCGGAAGCCCTTCTCGTCGAAAGAGGAATATTTATCCTATATTTTCAATTGTCAATGTCAATCCACTGTGACGTCACAATTAAATATTCGTGACGTCGTGGCTAAAACCCAAACAATAAAAATAATGAAAACATGTTTTTAACAAGGGCCTTGTTCTAAACATGTTTGTTTTAAATGCAAGCCTATGTATATGTATATTTCTGAGCCGGTGCATATGCCGCGAAACAAGAATTAAGGACGAAAATAAACGTCCTATATTTATGCTCTTCAACCTTTTTCGTCGTGGTACACCCTTTTAACGTTTAATCGAAACTCGTACACCCTTGACCACATATAATGCACTGATCCCGTATATAGCAAGCTTAATCCAGGTTCAACCTTCTTGCTATTCACGGTCGTATTTCGATTACATATATATCGCAAGCGACCGCATCCCGGCGGAGAGTGGTCACTGGTCAGGTCATGGCCGATCTGGACGTCATATACTCATGTTCAATTGGCTACTCGGAACTTAGCACTGCGGATAGCCCTTGCGGTGTTTTGTGTCATCACTGATTTCTTGAGCTGTAGGCCTATGCAGAAGACTATAGCGTCACCATAGTGCTCACCGAGTATTTCCGCCTCCTTCGAATTTGAAATTTGGGGTCGGTAGCGCCTTGATTGGGTTTCGTGCTTGACGCGAAAACGTCCCATAATTCGCATCTCTCTTGGACACGAGGTGAACGTGAACAAAATCCACACTTCAAGAGGCGTGGCTCTTGTGTGGCTGCGTCGAAAAATCTTCATGAAAAAGATGTTTTTCTATATTGTTTCTCAAGCATGACGATTGACGAACAAATTTTGACCTTTTAATGCGGACCAGTCAAATGATGCTAAAATCTTACAGCCCAATCACTACCCTAGTCTTTTTCAGTGGGATGCATAATTATCAAGTACATATATCATATATCACACGGAATATTGATGCTCTGTTCTAGAAACTCGAGGTATAAGACTGAAAACGTGGGAAATTCCATTATACCTCCTTTGTTCTATTCGTGTTGGGTGATGATAATTTTTCTTGGGATCATAGATCATAAAAAGGCTTAACTCTTGATAGAAATGTGCTGGCTAATACAAGAACTTTCCAATTACTCAGCATTGCATCGCCGGCCGATTGAAATCGTCTGTTTGACTTGGCTGGACTAGGTGATTTTTTTTCGGTAGGCACGCCGCATGCTCATTGCTCAATTGTTTGAACTGTTTGTTGATTTCTACCGCTCCAGCGTAGCCTATGGAGTCGTTAACGAGTACTTTCTAGGTATAGTTCGAAGAAACTTCACCACACAAATCCCGGGTTTTGCAAGTATCACTAAACGGTTTCAATGGGACTGTCTTTATTAGTCGTTTCTTGCGGGAACGGTGGCTCAGACTCGCATTTGGAATGCACCGGTTCGGTTCTCATCACCGAAACAGTAATATACCAAGTCGAGAGCAACACAATTACGAATCAAGAAGCTTCTACTATCTACGTATGCGATATGCGTACGCGAACATTTCCACTACAGTAATCGCTTCAGAATCACTGATGCGATTGTCCGCGAGGCCGTTGTACCCTTTTCAAAAGCATCGTCGAGTTCTGACGCGAGAGAATAGAATTTGCGTCAGCGTATGTTGCCCTCGATTCGTATGATTGCCGGCATTTCACGGTCGGTTTGCAACGAGATAAAAGGTTGTTCCGTAGATCTCTCGAACGAATTTAACCAGTGCTCGTCACTCAAGTGTCATGAAAATAGAGCGGTCACGAGTCAGGCGGCAAAGTAACGTGACGACCGGTCTTTTCGACCTCTGGATCTATTGGGACATCTCTCCCCATGACAATACGAAACTGTAAAGAGCCCCGCACCGTAAAATATCCAGTACAGCTAATGATACAATTAGAGCGAAATGCCGGTAATATAATTCTAATCTAATTCGTGAAACGTTTCTATACTCTAATTTTAATTCAAATCTAATTCTGGTTTTCCTGCAAAGGCTACATGAGATCAGTATAGTGCGAAACGAACCAAGCTTGCTGTACAGACATTTGCCATTCTCATGCTCACGAGAATGAAATCCAACTTGATATGCATTGAACCTGGTGCAATTTCCACGTTTCTGCGAATGCAGTATTTCTATCCTAATATAATTTGGAAAAAAATGTGTAGCCATAGTTCTTGTCTAATAGGAAAAAAACTGTTCGGCTATAATTCTATTTCCAGTCTAATTTGGAAAAATGTATAGCTATAATTCAAATTCTAATCTACTTTAGCAAATATAAAAATTGTCTAGTTGCGCAAGTCTTCTTACGAATGACATGACGTCGCTATAGAGACGATTACCATACAGTGAGTTATGCTGTTGTGATAATGATTGTAAATCCGCTGAATGCTACCATGTTGTGAAATTGTGGATGTTCTATGGAACACTGAATTTACTGAATACTTGTAAATTTTGGTTGAATGGAATCGCTACTAATAGCTCTATGCTCGCAGTTCAACCTGGCAACCAAGCATCATTCACCAGACGTATTGTAACAGTTTCCCGTCTCTTGATGCAGATGCAAAACTGACGAGTGTTAATGCGGTAAATTACATTCATCGGATATTCATGACTATAATTCCAGCATGTAGCGTGTATTGATATAAATAACCTATTGCTACTTATTGGTAGAAAGGGGACCGTTATGGGGCTGGCTTGGCCCACGAATCCGAGTCAAGTGTTAACATGAGATTCCAGTCAAGTACATAGTGACCTTTGGGTACCGAAAGTAATAAAAAAACATGACGTCAGAATTTCCAAAAAACATCATGATTTAGCCTCTTCTCAATCGTTGCGTCATCTTGGAACACTTGGAGATTTCAAGGAAAGAAGCGAAAGAAATTCAATTGTGAATGATAGTAATCGTAAACCGATCATTTTGTGATTTTGTTTGGACTAATCGGGGCCTATCGCACGCCCCAGGCTAAATACAATCGCAGTGTCACGTGAGCGATAAATTCATGCAATCAGGGCCGTAACAGCACTTCGTCAGGCCCCCCAAAAAAACTTTGGTCTTGGGCCCCCCATAGGGTTATAGACCAAACCTCCCTTATATAGACCCCCCTCCGACGATACACTGTTTACCGCTATTCATCATTTTCATTGGGAGTTTGTTTAGTGAATCACCTTTTGTCGCCTAAGCGCGCGAAGCGCGAAAAATCTCCAGAATTCATGATTTCATCGGTCAGTATGATCAGGAATTGCATATACTGTTATCAATTTTTATGTTCTATCTGCTCACGTAATCAGATTTGGCGGTAGAGCTGAGTGAGATGTGTTTGAAAAGGTACGACCAGTCGACCACTCAATAATAATTAAATATCTTCGGGCGTATAGTATACCCGTTGGCAGGAACGAAACAGCACCTCGTCAGGCCCCCAAAAACGTGGGTCTTGGGCTCCCATGGGGTGATAAAACGATCCCCCCATCACGTTGTTCGCGTTTGTCACGATATTAGCCTATCTGTATTGTATTGTGAGCCAACGCGAAGCGCGAAAATTTTCGATAATTTACGATAAAATCGGTCAATCAGATCGGCGATTGCATATATATTATGCTATCAATTTATTGTCCTCTCTACTCAAGTAATTAGATTTACCGGTAGAGCTGAGTGAAGTGTCTTGAAAACGGGAGGGCCCGTAAATAATAATTAAACATCTTCGGGCGGGCGGACCCGTTGGTATGACTTCGTTACATGATGTTATTTCGTGACTTCCAATCTGCTATATCAAAAAAATAGAATCGCCGAAACGTAGGCTTCTAAACTAAGAGACTCACACGATTTCAAATTGGTATTTCTTCACTGGCATAAAATTTTTCCCAGCGGGATGGTATTTGTCTTGTGAGGTTCAGATTTCAAAGACAGGAACATTCGGCGCCAGTCATTTAGGTGCCTAGACAATTAAACCTATATGTATTTGGTATAGCCTATATAACGAAGTCTTCGGTCTGCATAAGGGCATATACCTTTTCGGCCAAGCTTTTCTCGCTGCCGATCGTTCTGACACACTTCTTGGAGTTGCATGTTATATGGCCTAAAACTTGATTGTATGTCTTGTGGGTCGTGGCGCGGTAATGGCCCATTACCCAATAATATAGATAAATGGCTATTTGAATTCGCGCACAGCGCGAAAAATTTTCGAAAAAATTGCATAAATTTTCAAAAAATACTCTATGATTTATGCTAATTCACGAAATAATTTTGGGCCCCCTCCGAGCTCGCCCCCCCCCAATTGGGGGTTCGGGGTGCGGCAGTTACGGTGCTGCATGCAATAATCTCCCCGTGTCAGAGTGCCCTATCGAAACCACGCTAAAAGAGATGGAAGATGAGCACATGAAAACATTTCTAGTAGCCACTGTGTCATATCTATCGATTCTTAAATAATAATTATATAATTAAATAATCGTATACAA
This sequence comes from Botryllus schlosseri, assembly GCF_051294905.1. Taxonomy (NCBI): domain Eukaryota; kingdom Metazoa; phylum Chordata; class Ascidiacea; order Stolidobranchia; family Styelidae; genus Botryllus; species Botryllus schlosseri. The sequence goes on along the minus strand of NC_137243.1, from coordinate 4,340,193 downwards.
ATTGACTTTCTCATCAAGTCTGTATGCGAGCAAGAATGCAACACCATTAACTATTTCGAAACAATAATGGAATTCCATATTAATAACTGCTGTTGCAACAACTATGCGTTATATGCATGACGATAGTGCTAATAAAAGATACTGAACAATGTATGGTAAGTGTCACTTCCAGCCGCAGGCAAGAACTTATCCATTCGGAGCTAATACATCTTCAACAAGAGCAAAGATATTAGCTTGTAAATGCTATCTCCGGGCCCATTACGTAAGGCAAACGAAGACCCTATACACGCGTCCTCTTCTGCGAAATGTTTTGATCGAGCAAAGCCCTCGAATTTCGTATTGTATGTAATAGCAGTTATAGAACCATTGAACATAATTTCTTCCAGAGTTGTAACATGACGCTCCGGTACAGTTATCATTTTACTGAGATATACCCGGCGACTTTCAACGCGCCTATTTTAGTCGCAATAGCGGACGTCAGTCTAGGATTGTCTGTAAATTGATGTCCTTGCTAGGTTAAATTGTCGAATAGTCTGTCGAATAGTCGAATAGTTTGTTATACCGAGATTGTCTTCGTGTTGCATTTCATCGGCCCACGTATAGTTCCAAACCCGATTCGATGTTATGCTGGGTCCCTCCAGCTCTGTATTTCTCAAAACTAACCCACGTCTAGTAAACAACGTGACGTCAAACAACAACGAACGAAAATACGAAGATTAAACCGGCAGCCTACTTTTAGCTCTTCGTGATACGTAACAAGACCTCATAACACCACTTGTGGGATGAGAGATGAAGTTTAAATCTAATGCCGACGTGACAAGCCTCACATTTTCTGATTTTAATTAGTTTGGCATTTTATCACCGTAATGTTTACATGAATATTGTAAGTATAGCTCGAAAATATGAGCGCCGTGATATAGATGAAGCATAAAATTGCGATTATGTGGATTTTACAGTCTTTTACTGCAGCCAGCAATGGCCACGCCCGCAAATAATAGCGCGCTACTGAAACGCCTTTTTTATTGGGAACATTTTACAGAAAAGGAGGCTTATTTTTCAGTATCTGCAATTTTACAGCGCAAAATATGTTAAGTACTAAAATTTCAAAGTTTATCATTTAAAAATGTTGCGAAGCTCTGATTGACAGTTGCATATCCCGTTCACCCAACGCAGCCCACTTTCGTTATTCCGGTTGTCGACCGCCGTTGCAGTATTCGTAATAAGTTGTAATAAGTTCATTTAGTTACCGCTTGATTTCAAGTAGGGGAGATGTGGTACCGATGGATCTAAAATTGCAAAATGATCTCCGGCCCTCAAATCTTCAGCCGAGAATAGCTTATCTTTTGCTGACTCAATACTTTAATCCAAGCTCTACCATCAATACTCTACCAAGCTCTACGACCATGGGACCTATGAGACATAAGCTTAAAACTCAAATTTCAACTAGTTTTGATGCGTACTATAATCTAAGCTACAACAAGCCAATGAAGAATGTTTCGTCTCACCTTCAAGAATAAAATAAATTATATCAACTCAAATGTTGGATAAAATCACGTTTGGATTTCCGCCAAAACTAACAAAATTAATGGCACATATCGCAAATCGACATGTTGACTTTCAAATACTGGAAGTTGATATAGAAAAATGTATCCATTTATCCAAATTTATTTTACACCCCCTAAAACGTAAATCATTTGTCACAGATCCCGTAAGTAGAAGTTTTTTGCATGCGAGGAAAGATTCTGCCAGCATACCATTGTAGACAAAGTCGCGTACTGTGATCATGTGATTATTATCACAGAGACTTTTTCAAGTATTTTTGGTCCCAGTGTCTGTTGTTGTTGTTGTTTTTTTGGGGTATTCATGGTGTTTGTCGACTACTGTGGTCATTTACACCAGGCCGATATTCTTTGTATTTTCCGTAACTGCCGACTTATAGCACGGCCCACCTCTAGGCTTTTGTAAGACACCGCTGACGCGGATGAGGTGGCGAGGAGGAGCCTAGGTAAACCTCCAACACTTAGATATCGGAATTCGGAAGTCGACCTCGGTCGGACTCGAACCCGCACCCATTGGTGTTGTAGCCGCGGATTATACCACTGCGCTATCTCGCCACAGGGTCCCAGTGTCTCATCGGTACCGCATCTCCCCTACCTCAATACCGTGGCGCGCAATGCCTTAAATGGCGATAAGCACCACTCAGATTTCCAATAATCATAATATTAATATTAATAACGTTACTTTTATACCAACGATCAAAATATAGTCATTCCTGTTGCTTAAGCAAAAGTAGAAGTAGTCTTAATTGATTACGGTCAAATAACATTGCCGAATTCACATTATTATTTCATGGGGAACCATGGTATTTGTATGTCTGGAGAGGACACATGTAGTATAAACACTAAACAGGTGTACAAAGTATTTTTGACGGTCTTGAAAATTTGATATCAATGCATGCAAACGCGGAATGACGAGTGACAGAGGCTCAATTTCCAAGCAATTTTACAAGCAGAAATTATAATATTAATGTGAATGCGAAGACTGTGTGATTATCGTAAAAGTATAGAACACATGCATTTAGTATTGGAAATAATATAATAATTTGAACGCTTCGCTACTAACCCCGTATGCTGATCAATGGTGAAGGCTGCAGACCAAGGACAACACCCCACTTAACATAGCGATCAATTATCTTCAGCTATATATACATGCAGACACAACCATGCTTTTAGCCCAAAATAATTTCATCTTTGTGGCGCGTGGATCATTCTATTACAGGGATAAAGTTCAGCTATTTTTAGGGGCTCGGAGAGGTCACATCCAACCTCCATAAAGTTCAGTTATCATAGGTTCCAGATAAACATACCAGAAAAACGCGCCCCAGCCCCGTCTGCGTTGCAAGATGATTAACATGGCTATATGGTCATCACTAATATAAAATATACATCTGAAGACCCTACTATTAATCATAACAGTATAGCTCTTCGTTTTGTTTCATCCCTAATGCGGATTAGTTTTCTTGGGATTACATATTATTAAAATTATTAACTTTTGACAGAAATGTGCCGGCTGATAGAAGCGGACAAATTATACCCATCTAGTTGGTTGAAATTTTTGTGTGTAATTCTAGTTGCGGATTTTGAAAACTGAGTATAGTTGTATGGTATAGCTATAGTTGCGGATATTGTGAAGTACGTAGTTTCATTTCTAGTTCTGGTTGCGGTTCCGGTTATCGCAGGCCTCGACCAGACTTTCACAAAAATATCCAGAATGGAATAAGGTAGAAATATTCCTTAGCTCTGTCCCGATATGATAAGGTATTTGCAGTTGAACATTTCAACAGATAGCGACGCGTTGCGATACATTCGGCACGGCAGAATCCTGGTGATTTCCGACCGAAGATAACAAACGTGGACGTGACTAGAATCGAAAATTATCCATTCATAACAGTTTCTCGCTAAAAAATGCATCACAGGTAGTTTTGCGGGGGTGAAAAGCAAAATGTTAAGAGAATATCCACCGACCATCGTATCCTACGCAAAAGCGTCAATCCGAGTAACATTAGAGATCGCTTCATTGCAAGTTGTAGCATGGCAATTCGTCGCTAATTCGATAACAACATGACACCTTTGTTGTAAGATTCAAAACGGCTTAGTGCTACGTCATAGAAAGTTCGAAGAGGTGCACCTCACGAGTACCCACTCATTGATCCGATTCTCCTTTATTTCGCAGCTTACAATGGAATCATACGGACCGACGACAGGCAATACACGGACGCGAGAGAAACCGGTTCCATTATGCAGAGTTACACCCGATACGCTATGGCTCGAGGTAAATATTGATATAAATCCGCTGATATTCTCTCGTGTCCTCTTTGTGACGTAGCATGACCAGGGCCGTTCTATTGTGTGCGGCTCGATACAAATATACGGAAAGCCACTGTTTTGATTTGTTAAAGAATTTGAGATGCGCGTGATATTTTGCCGGCAAGGCATAATGCGGATGTTTCTCCCGAATTAATGTATTGACGAAAACAGACTTCTGTTTAGAAGAAACTCATTTTCGCGACCTTATCATTCAGTGAGTTAATCCAACAGCATAGAAACACCAGCGAGCGATTAGATCCGAGATCTGCAGAGTAAAAATGCATGCTTCGTAAATCCCGAGCAATTCCGGACCTTGGAGCGTTCTAAGTATGATTTGTGTCTCACTGCATTCGCCAGAAGCCACCGATGCCAGATGAATCCAGCGACGGTTTGAGAGTACAGATCTGATCGCAGATGAGATATCAAAAAGTATCGTATTATTTCGGTATCCTGATTTAAAATACGTGGAATATCCTGTCCTAAAATGTTGGACAATAGCGCTATTGTGTCGAGATGCTAATGTTATCAATATGACCAAAGGTCCCGATCAGAAAATATAGCAAACGTGAAAAGTATGTGTCATCCCTTATGGCTTCTTGTACGGTGTAGGCCAACTGTACCCATCAATCGTAATGATTGCCGGCGCTTCTAAGCATTTTAGAAATTTTATCGTGCCGCATCGTCCCGGCATAATCACTCAAACAGGATGTCCCAAATCTCTCGCATTTGAATATGTTTGCGAGGTTCAAACTGCCGCATTGCTTCGAGAAAAATGTCAAGTTTATTACCTCGCCACAGACTTTGGAGTAAAGGACATTGCATATGTAATATAGCTCAACCTTAGATGAGTAAGGCGTAAAAGTGAATGACATCACGATGCGAAACTCCTCACCAGCGAGTGCGAACTGATTTGCAAACTTTTTCTGTAATTACACCCGTGCATAACGACCCCATTCACTCACTTTATATCAAGATAAGATATTTAGTACAGATCTGCCGAAAGCTTTCGTTTTTGTATGTGATTTGCGACTCAGAAATGAGCTTTTCCCCAGCGCGCTGATGCACCGCCTTTCAACAATGATACTCTCCAGGTTACCTTACAGCGCTTACACTGTGTATAGTACATTCTGTTGTGATATAGCCTATACCAACATCCAATTTATACTTCACATGTAAAAATCCAATGGTATACAGTATAATTGCACGGGATTATCACGTTGTATCACCAATCGCCACTTGAAATCTAGAAGATTATGACATGCCCCCAAATAGGAGTCGAGGTATACAATGACAAAGCAACAGAGCTAAAATTAGATTAGCCTTACGCAAACGATAAGAACAAACCAATGAAAGTAAACCGGCAATAGTATCTTTACATGGCAAACAGTGGTCTAGATATAGAGTTACACAATCGATTGTGACGATACAAATTTCGCAATTCGAGCCAACGATACCGGCGTATATTTCGGGTACATCCAAATGTATCCGGCCGGCATGTGGTAGTAAAATTATAACTCTCTTTGTTTAGTTTTTCGTTGGGCAATTCTTCTTTCGCGACGCATCAACCATATTACATAATTATATCCAGATTGGATGAAATTATTTAAAGAAACTGAAGTAAACTTTTTGACTCGGCATGTACCGGGTAATGTTACTCCCACATGACGTCGAAAAGTCCTTTGTAGTCTCTTGGTAGAGGTCTCTTCCAAATGCGCTGTCAATACAGACGACTATTGAAGGGTAGGTAGTGAATATATGAGACTTGAGAATAGAAGATCCAGAAGAAACTGAGATAAACAGTTGCAAATAAATAAAATAGTGTGTATTTGGTGTATGGTAGGATTTACTCTGAAATTATTCATAACTCAAGGTTTTCCTTATTTACAATAAAGGTGCGCGCGACTATATTTCTATAGAACTTTTGACTTCGAAAAGATTGGTGTGAAATAGTAGTGCCTCTGAGATACACAATGATGAGCGGCAGGGAAGACCTTCGTTTATATATCTTTTCATTATGAGAAATCTGCACTGGGAATTCGAAGACATGTTATTGCTACCTGTACTGCCAACGAATGTTATAAATGTGAATATAAGAGCCAGAATAAGCTTTAGCCTATAGGTAGCCAGTATACCCATCAGTTGATAAAATGAGTTTGATAATTGGTGGATCACGACATGATCATAATTGTACTTAATAATAAGTGCATATAGCAGAGCCGCCACTGCGCAGAAAGGCGCGCACGCCCTATCCAAGTTGTAGATGGTGGATTTATGACAGTATCGCTAGGGTTACCATATTTTGGAATCGGGAAAGGAGGACATTTTTTCAAAATTTTCAAACTTATAATACTGGAGGAAAATCTTGAAAAAATGGTAAATTGTTCCCACTTCGTGGTCGGTTGACTAAAAAAAGGTCAACTTTCATACTCCGTGCCCAAATTACAGGTTTTCTTTCACATTATCAGGTTGTTGACTGTAAAAAAAGTCAACTTTTCGGCTCAGCTCCCGAAATAGCCGCCGGAGCGTTACTTCAGTGCTAATTTACTGTATATCAGCCGAATTTGCCCTACCTTTCTCAAAAAAGAGGACAAAATCTCAAAAAAGAGGACATTTAGGCGTCCTCGGAGGACATTTTCAAAAACCTGAAAAAGGAGGACAAATACTCCTAAAGGAGGACGTATGGTAACCCTAAGCATCGCGAATACGTGGTTATGATTAAACCGAGATATACTCACTGTTGCAACTCGTGATTGCCTCAATAAGACAATAGCCGCTCCCATGATACCATTTATAACTATTGGAAATCGGACCTCATTTAAAATTGTGCTGCACTTGAGTGTTCGTATGATTCCTGGTTGTGCTAATCAATCGTCAGTATACATGCGCATACGCATGTGCAGCTGTTGATTATAATCTATGGGTATCACACAGACAATTCACAAAACAGAAATAATCTTATGATATCTCTGCTTCATCGTATATACGAACTTCGCTGACTGCGTAATATATATCGTCACAGTTCGAAGATAGGTTTGTTTACGTCGCTTATTTGTGAATAGCCTGAAATACGGGAGTATACAGCGTCAACTCGAAACTCTAACCTACAATGCCTCCCATACGTAAGTCCAAATGCTGTAACAATAAATTTGACATGGTTGATTGCAGCAAACGTGACGCCAGCCACTCGCACTAACACCTGACGCACCGGTAAGCCGCTTGATGTTACGCATACGCTGCGTAAAACGACGCAAAACGCCCAAGGCACCATGCTGCAGGCGTTCAGTCAGACGTCAAAACGATTTAGAGCACGTACGCGGGCCGGTGAAATGCCGTCAGCTGAGAAAACCACATGTACTTAAAAATTGCCAGGGCCACTCGATAATCATGGGGAATTAAACAGAGAACGTAACGAAGTTTCGTTAACGGGTGTACAAACAATACAAAACGGTATTGTTTTGACTATTTTAAGAACCGATACCGTACGACTTAATTTCCCTCACTTCAAGGTCATTGACATACGAAAGCTGTTACGCACATGATATGCAAAAACAGACGTTAGCAATCAATACCTCAGCAGAAAAATAATTACTGCGGCGCGCATTGTGGAAGTTCAGGCACCCTCACAAGTTCGCTACCCATTCGCGACATCAAAACACCGATCGAAACTTTCCATCAAATCTGTTCCTGGAGAAATAACGAGGTATTGCGTTATTATTTGGCAATCGATTGGAGTATTATTTCAATGCTTTTAAAATCGCAAATGCCAGTGTGCAGATTTTCGGAGTTTGAGAAGTCGACAACTTTCAAATCTATTGAAAACTGATACGGTAATTGGTATCCATCGGAATGAAAATCTGGAAGTTCTGTTTTGATAGGAATCTAACCTATTTCCGACTTCACCATCGGCTGCGCTGGTCTCGCTCAACGTTTTCTGGAAATCTTGACTCTATACTATGAAATCGTTGTAGTTCTAACGTGTATATGGCGAAAGAATAATAATGGTGCACGAAGTAAAATATATGCGGCAAATATGTTGCTGATAATAGTTTGTATATACAATTGGACGTTATATTCATATTGAAATGAACCCGAATATCTTCGGCTGACACTCGTCAGGGGTAATCGTCAGCAACTATTAGATGATCGGAAACAACGTTGTCTACCAACCATCGTATCACCTGATATGGTTGGAGTTGATTTAATCCCGCCTGATTCTAATACATTCTACAAAATATCGTTTCCGTTCATGGTTTCGCCTTGTGATCGATAATAATCACTAGTTTTATCATTGTATGTTCTTGGTTTGCGTTATGTAAGTGCTGGAGATTAGAAGAAACTGTTTTAAAATACATTTGAATAATATATTCAATGATATTTCAATATTAATATATTTTTCAATTGCTGGAGATTTGAAGACACTCCTAGAAAAACAGAACTTCAATATTATGATTCAACGAAATATTCAATGATATTTCAATATGAATATATTATTCAGATGTTGGATATTTGCACAGTGCGACAGGAGTGTTCTTCGTTTGAGCTGGCAGTCAGTCAATTATTGTTAGGGTCGCATTTAAAACAAAAATCAACTTAAAACAAACATGTTTAAAACATGGCCCTTGTTTAAAACATGTTTTTATTATTGTTTTCTAGTCATGACGTAATTAGTATTTAATTGTGACGTCACATGGAACTTGAAGTGGCATTTACAATTGAAAATTTAGGGTAAATATGGGTCCTTCGACGAAAAGGGCTTCCGACCATTGTCATAACTAGACTATAAATATCTTTAGCCTGGACTACCTAGTTATGCAGCATTTTCACTGTCGGCGGTCATCAACATCAGAACGCCCATTCCGTACAAATCATCTATATCTACTCGCTATAACTGTCGAACCAACGACGATTTCGAGGGTTCCTGCCAGGACTCCAGATCGTATACGTCGACTATATTGGGTGCAAATCATCCGCAGGCCCATACTACATGCTTTTCGGAAGTTTTTGCACAAATTATGGCATAATTAACCAACGTTTGAAAAATTGAGGCATTTGTTTAAAACGAAGTTTTAAAACACCGTTTGTTTTAAATGCAACCGTAATTATTATATACTATCCATTGACTGCGATGTCATCACAAATTACAATAACCCGTGAAATATGCGCTTTACCGGAACTTGGTTAAAATCATTTTTGACAATCAATATCAGATTCAGAGATGGATTGGATCACAAATAGAGTTCACATCTCTACAAGTTCCGTGCGACGCATCCTAAACTATCAGTGGTCGATATTCATCATGCAGTGATACGTAATTTCACATGAAGTGCCTTTCCCCTCATGTATCCTACATACAACATTATTATATTCGATGTAACTACAAGGCAGATCACCGTCTTTAAATGCACTTGGGGCTAACGGGCATGCTATCCCTGATGCATTATTAGTAAGGAAACTTTAAAGGTATTTTCCGTGATGTGCTTTTGGGTAATCACCTCAACTCCGCTGTGCCTGCACACCAACAAATTGGATTATATTGGAAAGGTACGTAATCTACGACTTATCCTCTTGAGACGAAACCCAGGGATATCCAAAACTCCCTGTCGGTATCCCTTTACGAAACTATACCCAAAAGTCCGTTTCTCCCTCGATACAGTCCATTGATCTCTTCTATAGTCCGAGAGAATGTTCTAGCGCGTTACGAGAAATGCGTACCAACTCCAAGACAACGACGTAGGACCCAACGCACAACGTTATTATAGCAACAACACTCACGAGATGAGAGAGAAAAAAATCTCACGCAAAGTTTACGCATACATATATAAAGGTGCGAGGAATCCAGTCGCACAGTAGTACAATGGCTGATGATGATTCATCGGTAAGCAACATAGTATAGTAGGATACGAAGAGCTAGACAAATTAATAGTAAATATTCTCTCGAACTTGATGACTTGGTAAAAAGCAATATCGAGATGCTCAGGTGAAACGATGTAATCAGCATCCGCAACGGATGAGAAACCCGGAATCGTTGTATACTTGGAAATGAGAGACTCTTGGAGGTACGGCACCTCGATATACAATTGAACAATATATTAATGTTGAAATAAACCCGACTATTTTGGCTAACACTAGTCAGGGGTAGTAGTCAGCAACTAGCAGATAATTGGAAAGAACATTGTATAGGCTACTTGGAAATAACAAATCGTTCTTTTTTCGACAGCATATAAGGCATATCAAATCATAGATTAAGAATATCAAGTATTTCTTCCCGCGGAGCGAAATCGCCATCAAGCTCGCTACAGCAACAACAATTTACCATGAAGAATGCAATGTTTTCAGCAGGGTACTCGGACTTGAACGCCATGTACAACGAAGTCTGCCCGCCTCATTCGCTAGACGAGAATATGTTCCAGCCACATCCAAGCACGCTACTGGTAAGTTCCCGCGGTAGCTCTTGCAGCGAATTTTGTGCATAATCAGTCTTTTCTCACTCCTCGATTTCACATGTCATCACCCCATGGCGTCATATGACTTTTACGTCATTAATTTACAGCATGACGTTGCAGATTTTCTTTTCAAAACATTGACCTCGTGTATATTCGAACATTTAATAACCACATCACATCACAGTGATGTTGACTTTCTTTATGTGTATTATCAATTCAACTAATGCCTAAACCCCGTAAGAATATGTAATCTGAATTTCGAGAATAATACAAAAAAGGCTTTGTTGTTGACACTTCGACGCAAGAGCACATATAAAAACCGAACGAGCCCTTTATCAAGAGCTCATTCGAGAGAGTGGTTCGTCGGTGCCGGGGTTTGGAGAATGGTACTTTTTAGCGAAGATAGTAAATTTACAACGAAGTCTTTAGTGATGTAAGGCTAAGCTTCGGTGTTTCTAGTATGTTAGTAAGTCCACAGATATTGACTCCAATATGAATTTCATAATTGTATCGTTGTCGTGATAACGTAGTCTTGTCGATTTCTCAAGTCCTTGTAATATTCTTTTACAGAATTATCCTACTCAGTTCAGCAGTGCCGTTGATCATACAAGTCAGCAGATGCCTATAGTACCATACGGTATACAACAAAACGACCATCGCTCGTACTCTCCTGGGATGTCAAGCAGTTCAAATGATCTCAGAAACATGGGAATTCCGACTCACTTTTCGACCGGCTCCGAGAGGCATTCTTCGCCGGGCCCGCACAGCCTAAACTCGGCCAGCAAACCCGACATGCAATGGATGGTTACTACAAGTCACATCGACATGAGATCGATAACACCACCGAACGCAGTCGTAGCGCATTCGAGCATGCACCAAAATCCATTGGTACCTCACAGCGCGCAGAAGTCATCCTCGGTTAGAATATCACACTCTGGCTACACAAATCCTTCCTCGTCGACAACTACTGCAGACGGCAAACCAAGGTTAACAAAAAGCGGAAAGCCCAGAGGTACGCCGGGCAGAAAGCGAAAAGTCGAAGATCATGATGTAAGATTGAAATAACTTATTTTGTAAATATGGAACATAGCACTAAACAATGTTTCTGTATTACAGCTTGCACCAGAGGAGGCTGCAAAAAGACGCTTACGAAGAGAAAGAAACAAACTAGCAGCGGCCAAATGCAGGAACCGGAGACGTGAGCTTACTGACAGACTGCAGGGTGAAACCGACATCTTAGAAGACCACCAAGGCATGCTAACTCGCGAAATCATGGAACTGCAACAAGAAAAAGACCACTTGGAATTTATCTTAGCATCGCATGCACCAATGTGCAAAGTTCTACAAGACAAGTCCCTGAACCTAATGAGAAACGAAAGTCCGAAAGACACGTCCTGCATGAACACCACCGACTGCCTTGGACTCGGAGACCGCCACAGTCACGATTCTGACCTACTGTCAGCGGTTGATTCCCTCGAAGAAATGAACAATCAGCAAAGGTTACAAGCTAGCACAGTGTCCGTGATACAAGCAGGTCCGTCTTTGACGAACTCATGCAACAGGTCAATGGAAGAAAACATATACAACCAACAGAACAACTCCGTAATAGTAGGAAGTGAGTCTTTAATGGCGAGCTCGTACCCGGTACAGTCCAACAACTGCCACAGACAGGATATGTTAGATCACAGACGATTTGCGTCGTCTCTTCCTAGCCTGGACATAGGGAATGCCGGACCGGTTGAAACACTGAATACGCCAGTATGCAGTCTCGCAACCCCGTCCAATACTTCATCAGTGTTTACGTTCCCGAACACACCATGTGTGACCAGTAGCTCTGTGACGACATCTGTACTGAATTCATCCGATGTCGGGTTCAACTGTGGCGACTTCAACACGCCCGGGATCATCACTTCGTCCAGCGCCAATAATTACGGCTCGTATCACAACGCTCGCGAAAGCTGTGCCGCAGCTCACAGGCGAAGCTCTTCAAGCGAACCGCACACCAGCCCGGACTCTGTGAAATCTCCAAAGCTTCTTTCATTGTAAAGACCACGCCGGAGACATGAAGACTGACACATTGCTTGTTCATAGAAGGTGTTTTCTTTGATTCGAGTGAAAAAGTGGGACCATTGTTTCGTATACTTGTTCTAGTCGCGTCTGTTTCCATGTTTAAGTTATTATTGAGAGTTTTATTTATTAAGGATATGTGCCGTCATATGAATCAAATTGTAAATACTGTATCTGTATGCATTTACGTGTCGCACTTATATTCATGTTCATTTTACGACGTTTATGTTCCACGCCTATCTTATTTTACTCAGAAATCATACTATTTTGTAGCTTTTCTTTATGATATAACTCGCCAACACATTCGAATATCAAAAGACTGATTACCTGAAGCTGCTGAAACTTACCGGGGAACATTTCAGTCGGTCATTACGCCCTGTGACATCCCCCATAAGATATCCAGTGAATAGCGACAATCCATTGGTAAAAACAAAATTACTTTTGCAACAGAGCACAAATGCGAATTTTGCCAGTCAGAAATATTATACAGATTTGCTATTATAATTATATTACTTTTGTTCAACTACTGTATACATTTTCACGTTACTGCTTCAATTTACTGTCACATCTGTTACGCCGTATTTTCTTCTACCATTTACTTTTTTATGTAGTATTTTGTATTTTGCCCCACCATAGGCAATATAACTGGACGGGAACATTCGCTATCGACTGAATTATTGATAAACAGAGGACACTCGTGAAAAACAAAGTACGGAGAAAGGGACTGTGACGTATAAGTGAAGTGAATAGAAGGGTACTCGCTGCAAAGGTCGCTCTGTTGTTTGGCTTCACTAAAGTTGAAGCGCGTTGAAATGTTGAGATCACAGTCTATCAGGGTAGCACGTTGCTAAGCCTGTGTCGCTATTGATAAACCTGCGTGTCCGGGTAATATACACTTCACACCCTCTGCTAATATTAAGGCTTGCCATGTCGAACGTTGACGAAGTACAACGCACTATGCCCGTCATAAGGTATCGCATCCAACGCCCAAGTTTAATTGTGATGTGAATCTATTTATAAATCAGCGGCAATCGCGAGTCGCTAAGACGTCAGCAGAGATTTAAGCAACGCCGATAGAGCATCCAAGCGTGCAAAGCAATATTTACTTCAGCGGGGTGCATACGCACGACGGCGCCATATTTAGAAGGCATGTGTGTAAGTACAGATATAACATCTCAGGAGGAAAATCACTACCGTCATACTTACAATAATTGCGGCAAAACATCCCTGTTCATTGTTCAAACTAACCCATTCTCTAAACGTGCGCGAACATCAATTGTGATGTTATGGCAAAAGCGATCACCTCGCTGGGTTCAAGAACTTCTACAGAAAGAGTACACAAGTTTTTTACCGATACGGCGGTAGTATACTATATCGAATGACATAAATCTGCCATATATTCAGTACGAGTCAGTAAAGTTTGTAGAGACACAGTGATCGTAACACTGCTCCCCGAAAATACAAATTATTGAGGACGCAAACATTGAGACATTACACAGACAAAATAACATATTTTTACATGAGAATGGCAAAAATACTTCAAGTTATGGTCTACATATTAATATTCCGGGGACACAAAAACGAACTTAGCAGAATATGCGATGGAGTAACATTTTTACAGAAAACAATGAAGAAATGAAGCGTCCTAGTCAGTAATCCAAATTATATTCTGTGAAATATTTCTTACTCAGTGCTCGACTTTTTTCACAAGCAAATTAAGATATTTTAGCATCAAACTTGCTAATACGTTATTATTTTCTTGATGTGATATCGTATAATCATTATACATATTACATATAAGCTTGTTCCGTTATTACCGTAGCACTTCGTAAATCCGCGCTGACACAACGTGAGATGTAGATTAATATATGACGAGATGATTGTGATGACCTTTATTCCTTACCGTATCTAAGGCTTTAATTAACGGAAAAAAAGCACTACAATACGGAGCACAACTGCGCCAACAACTAAGGTACCAACGAACAAATTAGAAGCGATACAGCGATACTATATAGCGGAGAAGACAGAAGAGACGTAATCAAGTAATAGTTGGTTAACTAAATCTAAAGGACGAGACAATCGGAAATGAGACTTCACCACAATGATAGCGTGTCAATGGACAAAATAATTGAATATTACTTTAGAATTTATTCATGGGATATGTACTATACATCACATGATGCTTCCTGCGCAGCATAGCAGAACTTGATAAGAGAGACAAAACATTTTCAAATGATAGTGAAACTTCGTTGAAAACGGTACATCGTGGTTAAATCTTTTATATGTTTAATGAAATCTTGTAATCTGGATAGTTTATATGTAATAGGCCTATACTTACACAGTAGAGTGATGATCAATTGTAATCGATGCTCTAACAATTCTTGCTGCCCAAAGAAATCTGTGCCGTGCTTTTAAATAATAAAAAAAAGTATCCCGCCACCCGAATATATCAGAAAATGACTCTCTAAACTCACCATTCATAGGAAATGTATGACTCCTAAATCATGTGAATTGTTTCCTTCTATGTATGTCTAATATATCCTATCTAACGGGCCATGTTTATGCCCACTCAATTTCGGTGAGGTTTCCACATCGTTATGAATCACATCAAGAATTCTTTAATATTGCTTGATCTACAAAGTATTTATTCTGTATTGCCAAATTATTTTATAAAGAAGGTTTTGAGTGGATTCTATCCAATCAAGTGTTCCCACCTACACGGATGATTCATACTATCATCAACATCCTGCGTAGCTCCATATGCCAGTTCGGTGATTGTTTCAAATGCGATCGGAATTCCCCGAAGTGACTTCTAATGATATTAGCGCGGATCGGTCCCCAGAGATGGCTTTTTGGGTGGGTGAGGAAAGATATAAGTGTTGGAACGCTCTGCAGATCCTCAAGACGACTAAACGAAGAGCTTAATTCTATTTAGTTTTCGAATATAGAGGATTAAAAGTATCATGAGGGAGAGGTGGTTATCAGTAGGGATGGTGTGAACCTCTGAAAGGTTCAGGTTCGTGTGAACGCGAGCCTTTTTGAAAGGTTCTGTGTGAACGCGAACGTGAACCTCATTGCGTCACGTGACGTCATATTGCTAATCCCAACCCTCTCTTTCAATGAAGTATTAGCCTATATTAATGTTCAATTGTACACGATACCTAGCGACGACTCGGGCCACATAATGCCACAATGCTGAAGTACATATTGGAGTTTTAAATGTCGGCAAAAAAACTGAGGTAATCAAATGATATAATAATTCCATAAAATCAATATCTTCCGTCGCTTTGCCGACATTTTCGACGAGGACTTGCCAGGGAATATAAGCTTACGCCTTAACGGTCTAGGCCAGACCGTGTAATGTAGTGGGCATCTGAGTATTGTTACATTTATATTGAGCAGAGTGTAAAACAGGTTTCTATACTTGTCCCCGATATTACCCCATTAACAAGTTATACGGCAGTAGCCAACACCTCAAACGCACGGATTTGGTTTTAATGATACATTAACATATGAAGTCAAAATTGACCCCGTACGCCTGCTTGATTTTTTACGTCAGAAAACGATATCAATCTCATTGATTAGTTGAATAAGTATCATTCGCTGACTACATGTAGTGTATTTCGCTCGTGATGTTGTGGGATTGCGGGTCAAGCTCACAGCAAAGAGTCATATCTAGCTTTCCGTTTGTAATCACAAACGGAAAGCTAGATATTTCGAGCAAACATTTGTAACAAAGCAAGTAAAATTTTTGAGATTGCCAAGGTGCATGCTCGTTTATTGTTCATTTTTTATGCTGTCAGCGCCGTCCATAGAGTGGCCCGCAGGCCGCAGTTGAAATGCAATAAATTTGAACCAAAGATGTTATAATGGAGTGAAAATTGTAATATATGAAACAGGTTCACAGTGCAGAACCTACCAAGGTTCTGTTGTGAACGCGAACCTCTAAATTTCCGAGGTTCACACACAGAACGCGAACGTGAACCTCACGTTCACACCATCCCTAGTTATCAGTAAATGAAAATTAAAGGCGATTCCTGCTCAGTCACGAAGTGAATTTGAAGGGAATATCCTCTGTTGTTTTATGACATCGGCAATCGATAATAAGGTTCCGGAGGGACATTTCTCGACAATTTCAAGTTGAAAGATATTATTTGCTAACGAGGGGAGTGTTGGTAAATCTCAATTTTTTTTTAATATACCCGACCGAAGACCTTGCCCGTCGAAACAAATCAATGAAATATCCGTCCATGTAAGTTACTGGATTAAAATACCACGCCAATATCAAATTAATTATCCAGTACTATGGCAGTCGAGTATAATCAGCATCACAATGTCTCATGGTACAGTAATCATTATATGAAATTTGAAACTTGGATTGGTGGACGCAACATATCACACATATCAACAGATTATCCGCGCAGTTGAAAAAACGAATTAAAATGAAAGAAAGTTTGCGGATAACTGGTAAATGATGATTATAAATAGTTTTATCAAAAGGGTAAAGTCATCGGACCGAAAATCCGGTAGAATAAAGTTCCTAAATTTAGCGTTTCGAACAAAAATAGCCACAATTTGTGACTGATTTACACTATATTATGGGTGTTTATAACGCGGCATTACGATATATCGCTAGTTGAAATACTATATTAGTAACAAATACTGAAATACAAGTGGAACTCGCACGACCTAAAACGGTTGTTTGTTGAAATTTCGTGAAAATTAGTAAAAGGCGCCAAGATTCTGTTTGTACCGCGACTTGCCGCGAACAAAGGAGGCGAAAACATGTTTATTTTCTGGACTGAAGCGCGAGGGACGGCGTTGTAGGAAATATGTTTTGCCAGCAATATATGCTAATGTTTAGGGAGTTGACAGCCATCACGTATCTTTCCGCGAAAGACGGACGTTAATTGTAAGTTCTATAGGCAAAGTTCACGAGGCCGATAAATCAAATTATTTCATGAATATACTATAAGTTTCACTTTACGATACACTGACGAGTTAACTTTTCCCTGAGTATGATATGCCCATTGCCCATATATAGCAAGTGTTCACTCCAACAGTACACGTATGTGTTTTATTTGCTGTATCGACTATAAGTAAACAGCAAATGCTGCCATAAACGTTCATAACTCCGACATCACTACAGCATAATGGAACAAATGTAGTTATGCAATTGAGCTATACGTAGGTATTGGTCACCGAAACGTCTGAATTTGGTCAAAGGTTGTGTTCTATCGGGTTACAAACCCAATTCGTCAACACGGACCACCAATAACACATACACATTTATGCGTACACATAATCTACACGCCAACACAGCGCGAGGAATATTTATACGTTGTGTTATAGCTTGATTGTCTCGCAGCCGCCAATGTGCTACCTGAAATGTTTATCGCTACATCAAAAAACATTGCAACTGTAGAAGTATACGCGGAACTGTGTATCGTAAAACCTGCGAAAACATAGTTTTATGGCAGAGTGAGCTAATCAAAGCGATTTTCTATTTTCATCGGCTAGGGAGTTTCTAAATTCGGGATTCTACGATATAACAGTGCAGGCGGAAACCTGTAGTGAGTTGTGGAAAAATATGGGGCAAGGCACGGGGCGGCCTGCGTGCACGCTCCGGTCCATACAGGATATAGTAGTATGCCATTGTAACACTAGGAGATCTTACAACAACAGTCAATCGGAAACGAGCGTAAAAATCGATCCGCACCTTGCATTGTTGCTTTTACCATTTGTATCTACAAGCTTTCTTTCCTCTTGTACAATGCAGACTCCTGCGTACGTGGGATCCGATTGTGTAATATATGAATACATCTCATTTCATGTGTAAGACAAGATTATTTATCTGATCATAATTTTAATTTGTAAGATATTGGTAAACATATTTGGTTACAAAAAGAGTTGGGGTATATCAGCCTGGGTTTTCATAAATGTATATCGTGACAGCAAAGCTTACCTAATAGACGTTACAAATTGGAGCAGTGATAAATATGAAACTGCTGTATAGAAATTTGGTAACGATATACCCTACAATGAAGGAAGGAAAGGAAAGGACGTAGTTTATTTTTGTCCTTGATGTTTTTGCGACATATACACCGACTCATGATACACATACACGCGATCTGCGCATACCAGCAAGCAACAATGAAACGAGAATATTTACTACATCATTTGTACTGATGAACTGGGTGATTTAGATTCTTAGAACACAGGGTTTGCACTACGAACATTATACAGTTTGGTGTGGAATCTCCCACAGTAGTCAAAACCTTAGAAGTACAAATATCCACATCTTTCACAATACAGTATGTAGTAAACATTTGCATTTTAATTGCTGGCCACGCGAACGCTGACGAATGGCGTAATATTTCTTCATACTGACCATACAACGTTTCGAGCAGAAGTAAACACCGCTGGAGGTCATCGAAAATTTCCCGCGAGCGTGCAAACTGAGTTATGTCGGGATTCCACGATATGAAACTAATATCTCAAAATCTTTTGTTGCGAAACAGAAGCCAACTATGGGTTTTCAGTCTTATATGCAAAAAGGTAGTAGACATTAGCATCAAAGTATAGTAAGTCCTATATGATGGAATCGGCGTTTATTGTGGGAAAACATCTTGAAAGCGGGCTTGTATCGTGTAAAATGAGGTGGTAGTGTGTGAGTGTGATGTCTGGTAGCATGGTGCCGCCAAATATTATTTATGTTGTTTTGTCTTTATAAATATACAGAATTTCGACAAAGTTCACTTAGGAAATTAAGAATGTACTGGTCTGTCTTAAAAATCGTGTCATCAGAAACCAATATCACAGAAGCATTATTCGGGGCCCCGCATTATTTTTGACCAACATCTGCATATGTGTATTTCAGTAAGATGAAAATACATCTCAGAAGAATCAATTGGTTATTACTGGCGTTATTGGAACAGTAGATGACTAAATTTCGACGGTCGACAGACGTAGTTAACTAGACGCTAGCAATTCATATCTGAGAAAGAACTTTCACGTATAGATGAGCTACCGAACATGGAGAACATAGTATGCGAAAAATCGATTAGACATCGTTGGATTTACGATCTTACTCAAAAAATATAGATTAGTCAAGGAGTCACATACTTTTAGCGGTTAATCTGTGGTGATTACTTTCGTAATTGTAGTGTATGTCTTCGTGATTAAATCAAATGACTATAGACAATGCAAATACAGGGGATATATCGGACTGTATATTGAGTCACCGTAATACAGGGGGTATTTCATGTGTATATTATGACAGTTTCACTCATAAAAGTGGTAAAATCCTGTTCCAAACTACTTTCTACTTTTCGAAATCCCAAGTTAAAAGGAAAGTAGTTTTTCCTAACAAAATTCAAGTAGAAGTGCAAGTAGTCTAAAAGACACTTCGATAAGTAGTACAAGCAAGTAAAACCTACCTGAGTACTCCAAGATAGTAAAAGTACTTCTTCACTGACGACCTGGTCCCCTTGTTATCACCATGACGAGTAACCGGTTGTCATACAATAGTCAAGCAGGCCATGCCTCAAGTCAACATATCAGGAATCATCGTGTATAGGGTTGCATTTAAAACAAACATGTTTTTCATTGTGTTTTTTTAGTCATGACGTCACGAATCATTAGTTGTGACGCCACAGTGGATTGACACTAACACTTTAAAATATAGGGTAAATTTGTCTCCTTGGCGAAAAAGGCTGTTGAGTGTTGACACACGTCTTAAACGGACCAAAAAATACATCTTTGACCAGTATATACTACATCGTTATGCAGCATTTCTACGGTCGGCGGTCATCATCATCAAAACCTCCATTGCGTACCAATGATCTATATCTACGCGCTATAACTGTTGAACTGACGACGACTGTAAGGGCTCCAACCATTCCATACCGTCTATGACAATACGCCGACCATATCGGTTGCGAATCGTCCGCAGGCTCAGTCATACTACATGTTATTACGACAGTCTTTCCACAATTATGGCGTAATTATGTACCTTTTGAAAAGAAAAACATTATTTTTTAAATGGCCTTTTTTTAAAACACTCAACAAAGCGTTTTAAAACACCATTTGCGACCCTATAGTTATCACCATGTTATATGAATAAGCGGTTATAATACAAAGGCCTCGCAGTCAGCAGATCAGGAATCAGTAAAAGGAATATCGTATAACATCATGAATACCCAAACAACAAACGTGTTGTGTATATAACTTCTAGTGTGGATATTGTACATGGAATACATATTCAGAGTACACAGATCTATTTCAACTTTACATAATCTATAATCTGGGAAACTTTGGTGGAATCAATTCATAGCCGGCAGCATCACATAATATGATACAATGGTCCTCTGGATAGATTACCACCTATATCATGTTCTATGTTTGAGCGTTGACGTTGAGCAGGCGCGAGCATAGGCACAAGGGACACTCAGATTCCAAAATTAATGATGCGGGCGGAATTACCGCGACACTTCGTAATCCCCTCGACTTTCATGGCGCCTGTTAGCGCAATACGCGTGACTCGATGAGGAGAAATGTGCTTCCGTGACCCTAGTTGAACCGCAGTACGCATACAGACAGACAAACAAACAGACCATTAAAAAAGTGAAAGTCATCTAACTCAGTCCGCCGGAATGTACCAACTTGAGATTCCGTCACGAGTTTACGCGATGACGTACATGCGTTGCGAGGTATCGGATGAAATCTGATTTATTGCACATTTTCGCCAGAAATATCCCTGAAAAAAGGGGGTAGGATTAGTACGAATGCTCAAAAACTTCGAAGTTATTGTATAGTTGTATAAAGATAGGGTTGCATTTAAAACAAAAATCAATATAAAACAAGCATGTTTAAAACAAGGCCCTAATTTAAAACATGTTTTTTATTGTAAAGCCATGACGTTCAATAGTGACGTCATATCGGATTGATATTGACAATTGAAAATATAGGGTAAATATAGCTCCTTTGACGAAATATCTGTACTAATAATGTTGAACCGACTATTTTGAGGATTCCAACCATTCCATATCGATAAACGTCGGCTATATCGGGTGGTAATTGTCAGTAGGCTCATGCAACATGTTTTGGAAGGTATTTACACAATTATGGCATAATTTTACAACTTCAAAAACACTCTTTAAAACATGTTTTAAACAAAGTGTTTTAAAACATCGTTTGTTTTAAATGCAACCCTATATATAGATAGCAATATAAGAAGCGAAGAACAAATGATGTGATCAATTTTACGCGTCTACAGTATTTTTCTTGTTTTATGCATAGTAACTGAAAGTATGTCATAAGAGTATACGACATTGGATGTGGATAATTGGTCAAAGGTGGGACTAGAATCTGCAACGTCTGTATATTGAGACTGCACCGGGTATAGATATGTCTCGCGATGATGTTTCATCCCCGAAAATCCTGAACCATTTCCGTGATAGCTATAAATACTTTATGCTGGATATTACATTTCCCAGCTATTTTATTAAGCAGTATACAGTATGAAAGAGAAATGAAATGGGTTGGCGTTTCGGTTGAGTAGTTGCGAAGGGATAGTAGTACCCCATTCGGAAGTATTACGTAACAACGCTATACCGTTGATTTCATTACCTATATCTCTTCGGAACTTAACCGGCGAATTCCAAACCCTGCATTACGTCAACCTGAGAATGTTATCGTGGAAAATTGAAAATTCTACGGTTTCAATTTTCGTTTCTGTAATCTTCAATACCCTGAGGTAGCCTACGAAGTACGAAAGTCAAACGAAAAATCCCATCCGGAAACTGTAACGCAGAGCTTGCTGCCTCGCGCTAACCCTGAGGGCATATTTCCTTGAGGAATGTCACACTTGGAACTAATACCACAACAGGAGCGTTCGCCTATCTATGATTGTATTCTCGTAGCCTCCGTGAAGAACCCTGATAATACCCGAGAATGAGAAGCAACGACAAACTGCCATCGTGATGTAACCACGATCGTGACATGGAAGTCATTGACGAGTGAATCAGGTGCCGTACGTTACTTTTCAATAATTGCCAGTAACTTTTCGCGCGCATTACAGCTTGCTTGCTTAACATCACAAGCAACCACAACCCCACTCACGATCGGAAAATTACTGCTCACGGGCAAGCATAAACAATAGTAATTCAAAACCGGATACTTCATTGGTAAAATGGTCATACCACGTGATAACGAAAAGGATTTATCGGAGGGGTTCCCAAATGTGCCAGGAAACCGTGATGCAGCGTTTTTCACGCCACAGAAATTCGAAGCTCGCAGGATAATGCAAAAGCTCGTTTCTCATTCACCGCGTATTTAAACAGAAAAACTTTTCGTGAAGTTATCAATTATCTAATCGAATCTAGCACGGAAGTTGATACGTGTGTCGCAATGTATTAAAAAAAAGGAGCATATAACAACAACATCGACGTTTAGTAATTTGCATAGAACTAGAGCGCGGCCGATCGGTTCGCCTACATAATATCGACCCGATATCACAATTTGAAAGGAATATCGGTATCGGTCATTATCTGCAATTTTCGTGACGTCATAGCATGGTTGTCGAGAGCCACAGAAAAATAATCTTGCGACCGCTAGACTGCGGGGATATTGATATAACTGTTTCTAAAATCTTACATGTGTCCAGATGCAGCGTTTCTAGTTTATTTTATGTACATGTATGTACTGTACAAGCATAGCAGTGTCTGTATGTTCAAAAATGCCCTGATGTTTTGGAAATGAGTCATAAGCTAGATACCATATCTTTTGAGGTGTCCGGTCAATACCGAGAAAAAAAAATACCGAGAATGCCATTACCGAGAATGGACACCACCGAGAATGGACATTACCGAGAATGGACACCGCAGAGAATGGACGCTACCGAGAATGGGCACCACCGAGAATGGACACCACCGAGAATGGACATTACCGAGAATGCAATATATGCAATACAGGCATGTTATACATTGTACGGGTCGTGTACATGTGCATCACGGCGTTTCCACATTTGGTGTCGATTCTCAGGAATATAATCTCGACAACGTCCGTCTCAGTAAGTTGAATTGTCGGCATTGGCCATTCTCGGTAATGTCCATTCTCGATGGTGTCCAACTGTCCATTCTCGGTAATGATAGGGTTACCATATTTAGGAAATCTGAAATAAGGACACTTTTTCAAAATTTTCAAACTTGCAAAACCAGAGGAAAATCCTGAATAAATGGTAAATTTTTCCCACTTCGTGGTTGGTTGACTGAAAAAAAAGGTCAACTTTCCCGCTCAGCTCCCAAAATAGTTTTTTCCATCACATTATCAGGTGGTTGACTAAAAAAAAGGTCAACTTTCCGACCCTGCTCCCGAAATACAGGCCGGAGCGTTACTTCCGTGCTTAATTGCTATATGTAAGTCCATTTTGCCATATATTTAACCAAAATTTCCACAAAAGAGGACAAAATCGCGAAAAAGAGTACATTTGGGCGTCCTCCGAGGACACTTTCAAAAACGCCAAAAATTGGACAAATCCTCTTAAAAGAGGACGTATTATGGTAACCCTAGGTAATGACCATTCTCGGTAATGTCAATTCTCGGTAATGCCCATTCTCGGTAATGGTTTTCTCGGTATTGGTTTAGATTTATAGAACCATCTTTTGAACAGCGGCTTAATATATCAGGATTATTGGTGAGGTGCTATTTATCGGTATCGGCTCAAAAATCCGATATCGGTCGGACTTTACACAGAAAAATTGTATACACTGCGAAAGCGAAAGCTATAGATGCCATAAGTTTATAATCACCCATGAATCCAAACCATGCACGATTTTCCTGAAGAACACCAATTATTTATACCAGTGGTTCCCCAACGTTGTTGATATCCCCCCCCCCCCGCACAGTGGGCGATTTTGAGAAAGGAGGGGGCGAAAATACCAAAGGGGCGACCGGTGGCGAAAATGAGAGAACGTCAGGTGAGAGATATTTAATTAACACTGTAGAAAAATGCACGTGAAGACGACATATTCTGCAAATGACGCGCAAAAAAGGGCAACTCAACGGAAAGCAGACGCGGAACCCGGTTTTCCAAGAACCTACCACCTCTGAAAAATAGGCTTTTGTTAGAAAATTCACCAGCGATCAGAGTTAGGTGTATAAATTTCCCGATTATATGTCCTCTTTTCGGATCCGTAAATAAGGGGGGGGGGGCCAAAATGTGTGTAGAGATTGATGTGGGGGCGATGAGTCGAAAAGGTTGGGAACTATTGATCTATATTAACATCTCTCAAGCACTCAATACGTAATAGAAACGATTACCGCAGTAGACCCAAATTACTTCAATTAGAATTATAAAACGCGAGACTTGGAAAGCATTCAAGTAAGTGTGGTTTAGCACGACGCAAAGCACTGTTCGACAACCGTCAAGATGGCCAATGTAATAAGGCTAGTGAACGAGGAATGGGGTGTTACTAGGGCTCGATTGTATTGCTTTGTGTGACATCACGACACCTGGTCATTATTGCGTTAGATATTGGTTCGTATATGACGTGTAATCGCATATGGATAGCATATGTTTCACCGCGTTCTCAGAATAGTCAACCTATTCGATTACTATCTCGAATTACGGTAAAATGGCGAGTGTTTTCGATTTCCTAAAATTACGCGATGTATGTAGGCCGATATGCTATGGAATACACTGTATAGTGTATGACTGTATACATTGGTCAAAACAAACGAAATAATAAGAGCACACAATCACGTTTATCAGGTCATCGAATGATATTGAGAAACAGTCGCGTGTATTTTGATGCAACCAATCTCTATCACTATTCGCTATCCGCCCTAACTCCGCCACAATGCTTTTAGAAAGCGTAGAGAGAAAGAGAGAGAGGGGGGAGAAAAAATGGACATACGCATGAATAGAAATGACCCAATATAGATCCTATTTGGTTACTGGTTATCTATAATGAATTGGTTATCTGCTTATCAAATATAACGCCGTTGAATAGCAGCTTTGAAAACGCAAGCTTGCATGGTTCTATACGTAAAATCAATCTTATTGATTCACATTTAGCTTCACCGATTTCTTCGTTGCAAAGAGACGCCCCTTTTCACGAATCAGGTAGATCACGCTATCACACCACGCTAATTATAATGTAAACTCTGAAGAGAATTGAAGGTCATTCCAAACCTGATGACCTTACCATTGCGTTGTTTTGATCATCACTGTTTGGCTTTACGAGGTACTGACAAGTAATACAATATATAGTAACCGGAGAGTCGCTCTGATAGATAATAGTCTATTTGCGGGATTTTTCTAAAAGTCACGTTGTATCCATGTTCGACTTACGTCACGACTCGTGGCGGTCCCGAGTTAGTTGGTTGTTTACTTATTTATTTATCCGTCTTGTACGATACGATCATATGTATACTTTGTCTCTGAAGCAGCCTCGGAGCTCTCGCTGCTACGAATCACTGCCCTGGCGACGCACCTTATCAATACTCTATCGAGCACGGAGTATGGTAAAAGACAGTTTATTTATATGAAAGGTTACTTGAATATCAATTGATCTGAATTCCATATGAGCGGATGACAAATTTCTACCTCTTTGACATACATCATATTTACGACTTTCCAAGTTCGATACATTGGATGGTATATCGTGGGATAGTTTGCGGAAAAGTACGTATGTCACCTTCACAATCAACAGTTAAGCTCTATACTTTTCGCATATTGTCGGTACAAAGAAGTGAATGAAGAAGATTCCTAGCTGTGATATGGCTGAACGATTCCACAGCCCTTGGCAGGGGTTTTCAAAGTATTCGTTGTCGGTACTCAAGTAGAAGTAGGAGTAACGTCGTTAATGCTTTCTCAAATACAAGCAAAAGTAAAATTTTAAGTATTCTAGGGTGTCATAGTTTTGCATGAAAAAACAAAAAGTTTGACGTAGAAGAGAAATTATGTAGCAAGTATAGGTAAAATCTACTTGTGCAGGCTACTTCGAAAACGTACTTCGTTACTGACCACCTCTGGTCCACGTGAGGCTGTAAATTAGGTTAGAGTTAGTTTCAAAGTCGCATATTTCATTGTTGTTTCATATAGTGTGTCGCATGCTCAGAATACCCGAAACCTTCTCCTGAATCAATGCTCTTCAAAAATTTCGTTTCTTCTTTGTATCAAACGGTAATGGAGACGCCGGGGATTGAACCCGGGACCTCACACATGCGAAGCGTGCGCTCTACCACTGAGCAACATCCCCAGCGACGAAGATGGGGTTCGAACCCACGCGTGCTGAGCGCAATGGATTAGCAGTCCATCGCCTTAACCACTCGGCCACCTCGTCTCACGAAACACATCGCATGCAAACTCATTGTCAGATGGCTAGAATCGAAGACGCATACGCATATGGAATCGCATACAATTGATAGGAGAGAAAAATATAGGAAGCCGGTGATCTGATCTTCTATCTCGAAAGTGACGAGTCTTCGGTTGACCTCCTTCATTGCGTTCGATCCCGGTAGTTCGATCCCCGGTATGATGATCCTCGCACGTCAAAGGCCGGTTCGAGACGAGATATGTGTTCCAATATAGCTGTAGCCGGGTCGAAACTGACTGATGACCTGGCCCGCCATACCAGCGTATAGGCAAAACGAGATTGTATCAGTAAAGAAATGTCTTCATCGAATACATAGTTGAATACTTTATGCTTCATTCGACTCAGTTGAACCCCGCCTAGATCGGCTTGTGCAGAAAAAAAAAATATTCGCAACCATCACATTATATTTTGCTGTTAGTTCACTCTCATTTTCGATAAACACATAATGAGTGCCCAATAAGTAGTCCCCTGTGCCCAACGCACCTTGGTATTTCGTATCATTTGCATTGGTAATGTTTAACTCGTTTATTTGGCGGGAAGCATTTCAAAACGCAAAATATAATCTTACACACACTCACTCCATTCTACCATAGAGCTAATTCTACCAGAAGATGCACACGATTGACTTTTGGTGCCTTCGACATTGATTGACGAGTAGGGCTGGGCACAGTGATTCGAGTACTCGAATCTGAATCGAGTATTAATTTTATTGATTCGAGTCGAGTACTAAAACACGATTTTTTCGAGTACTGAAATTATACGCTCCACGCCACTGAAAGGTAATTTGTCTAAGAGAATTGTATTTTCAATACTAATTTTCGCTATTGATGCCTTGAAACCTTGATTGGCAGCATCGTAGCATACGAAACATATAGTACAAAGCTACGAACGCTACTGGAAATAGCACATTTCCGAAGTCATGATCTTCCCACAGCATTGTCACCAATTGCAATGAAATCGTTGTCGTCGAAAAAATACCAAGATATGTTTAATGTAATGGATAACAGGCATTATATTTTTTGTGGTCGCATAAAAGATATGTATTTGAACTTTGACATATTACATTCTGTTATGACGTCATAATGAGTGATACTTGATTACTCGACTCGACTCGAAGCATTTTACGTGATTCAGAATCGAATCACTCAGGTACTCGATTTTGCCCAGCCCTATTGACGAGTAATCGTGCTGTCACACCCATAAAATGATCATTATTTGCGGGGTTCCTAGAATCCTAGTGGAGATGTGCGGATCATGTTTTTTGGGGCCCGGATCCAATCCTGTCCGATGAAATGGAATCCTGTTCCAATCCGGATCCTGTTTCCGCATTCAATGTTAAAATCCGCATCCAAACAAATCCTGTTCAAGGCTGAGCATTTATTGCTCCTGTCCTCGATATTTTTGTAATAACTCGCCAACGCGTTGAAGTTTGCTATTAAGAAATTGCGGTGCATTGCAAGAACAGATGGGCCCAAGTTCATCAAAACATCAAGGTAAATAAACAAAAAGTCACTTCCATGCACTAGAAATTTAAAATCCTGTCGTGATCCAGATCCGGCAGTCGGGCAAAAATGTGAATCCGGATCCAATCCTGTTTGAGTAAAACTTGCCAGCGTCGTTCTTGGATATAGGTCTCCGTCAATGTGATCAATATAGAAGCAGCAGACAACTTCGCTATTGTGTATCATCACAATATTGGAAATATTTGAACAGCTTCTCGGAGGTACAGAACTTCAATATACAATTGAATAGTATATTCATATTGAAATGAAGCCGAATATTTTCGACCGACACTCGTCAGGGGTAATCATCAGTGATCTACTAGTTGCTGACGATTACCCCTGACGAGTGTCAGCCGAAAATATTCGGGTTCATTTCAATATGAATATACTATTCAATTGAATATTGGAAATATTTAGCATTAGGCTATAGGTCAGTGTTCCTATGCGGTGGTCGGGAATCTATGGCTCGCGAGCCATATATGGCTATTTTGGGTATAAGATGTGGATCTTTAGAAAAATTTTAATTTTGTAATAAATTTATCAATATTGCAGCAACTTGTTAGTAAATTTTCATTACGACCAGGATAATTATTCTCGCGGCAGCCTAAACATGTCTTTGAGAGGTCAAGACAGTGGGGTCTCCAGGATTAACGTCTCGTATTCCCCTTTTCAAAATCCTCCAATTTTTAAGCTGTTGTCGCGCCGGCGACTAGCTTCACTCGCGAATTCGGTCTACCCGACATCGCACGCCTCGTAATTTTTGATTGCACGATACCTTGATTGATCAAAGAGGTTAGCAGACACGGCGACGCTTGTAGGCTATGACAATGCCGTTTTCTAATACACATTTTCTTCCTGATCTACGCCGAGAAATG
Source organism: Botryllus schlosseri (assembly GCF_051294905.1). Taxonomy (NCBI): domain Eukaryota; kingdom Metazoa; phylum Chordata; class Ascidiacea; order Stolidobranchia; family Styelidae; genus Botryllus; species Botryllus schlosseri. The sequence goes on along the minus strand of NC_137243.1, from coordinate 4,311,059 downwards.
AACTGCCTTGGAAGTGACATTCACAATTAGAAATTCAAATTATAAAAAAAAACTCGAAAGCTATCCATGTTTGTGATTGGAAAGTAGCTTTCTACAGCATCTCCGTTAAAATGTAGGTGTGTCGCAGCGCTTAGTTAGCCGAATACTGGAGAAGTCGATCAATATTTAGATATTCGGAATCAATGCGACAATAAAATTCGACTAATATCAGTGATTATAAATTCCAAGCTATTTACGATGAGTTGCGCTATCAGAGGTGAGGCTTGGCCCGTCTGTGTCTCACCTGTGCAATGCACAGTGTGCATTATCTCTCCTTGCACACTTTATTTGCGAACAATAAATTTGAAAATTGCTTGATTTCGGTTATAAGAATGTTTAAAATCTAGTCATTCATAAACATTGATAGAAAATACCAAATCATTGAAGATTGAAGAGAAAATATGACGCACACTACGAATTCCATGTATTAGTGCTAAAAATACGTCACAAATTTCAATTGTGACGTAACAGTTGATTGACATTTATGGCTCTTTGGGAGTTACATTTGAAAATATTGGGTTAATATGGCTCTTGGATCGAGAAAGGTTCCCGACCCCTGAGTGTCATGGACTCGAAATGAATGGACTTTATATCCGAACATGGTCTGATATTGTAAATACCATCAGTAACGCAGGCAATGATTCCATTGGATTGGAGCATGACTAGCCTACTTCGTCGTAATCTAGATTTATAATATGGTGGCATTTTCGTAAAATGATTGGAATTTCTAGTGATACCGCAATCCGCACGCGATAATCGTAAGACGTTTGAAAGTTTCCAATCCTCCGGAACCACGCTCAAAATAAAAAAAAATTAGTCACTTTTCCCGTGTTTTGTATCAATATTTAGCACTATGCATATAATACGAAGTATAAGAATTCGATTTAATTTCATCCTTTGAATGCCAATTCACAAAACTTAAATTTTAGGTTATGCAAGTGACAACATATTAAAATTACAAGAGATGAAAATAATTAATTATCTGACAGTAAGCAGTAATGTCAACTAAATAACTGGTTCTCTGATCCCAGTAAAATTTAGTGAGACATTTCTATTCTATATAGAGCCGGTGCGAACCGACTTTATCCGACCACTGCTTTCAACATCATGCGCGGTATACTTCGAGGGTAAGAGTTTCCGTTCTTCAGTTATAGTCCGGTAACCGGTAATTGTTTAATGCGATTCCAACAACAACAACAACAACAACAACAACAACAACAACAACAACAATCATTGGGTTATAATTTTCATCTGAACAAGTTACACACAATGTACAATGCGATAAGACACAATGCGATGTAAATTCATTCCATTCTGCTTCTGATAGTCCATACGAGTTTATATAGCTCAGTGATACTATAGATTACTAACCTACCGTAGATTAGCAATCTATAGTGTTGAATAGTATATTCATATTGAAATAAACCCGAATATTTATACTATTCAGTTGTATATTGAAATTCTGTACCTCTTCTAATCTATAGTGATACGAGAGCACGATCGATTCAAAGCGCCGATTCAAATAAATTTTGAATTGGATGACGTTAGTCTCTCGTAGCCCGGTTAGCTCAGTCGGTAGAGCGTTGGACTTTTAATCCAACGGTCAAGGGTTCAAGTCCCTTATCGGGCGCTTTTTTTCCCTACATTTTCGCTCATGCTTTTTTAAAATTGTATGGCATTCACACCGTTTCGAACTTTTTAGGGTATTTCTTACGGCTCATTATCATCTGTTCTAAATAAAGTCATTTTAATTTTGTTTATTTTGTTTTAGGTAATTGATATCGGTTCGGTTTATTCCACCTATTTCTGGCCGTTCTTCGAATACGCCAATACAGTAAAACGGTCGCTGCTGAAGAGATTCGGTGTCCTAAACATAGCAGGTATCCGGAAACTAGAAATCACCAAGTTTATGTATCAGTTCCACTGCGGTCGTTGCCCCGAACATTTCAATGACTTCTTTACCTCAGAATCAGAAGCGCACAAGTACAACACACGCGCGTCCACGCCGTCCAAATATCATATGATCGACCGAAAAGATCATCGCTCTATCAAATATGCCGGACCTGATGTGTGGAACAGTATCCCGCCGGCCATCCGACAGGCCATCCTCAAGATTACCGGACCACGACCGACCTATCGATCTCGCTTCCCATGACATGCCGCCCTATTTCTTGTCGCTTTCTTTTCCTATAGCCTACTATCTTCTTTACTTTCATTCAGTGTGCACTGTGCAACTGTGCAGTGTGCATGCCTCCTCTTTACATCGCCTTGGCCAAGGTGGGTGTCTGATTCCAAAGACTACTCCAAGTCGCTTCGACATCTTCCTGTCTTTTCATTGTATCTCTTTTTTGTGGTGTATTAAACTGATAAATTTGCTAATAAACCAATGATGATGATGATGATGACGACATGAATATGTATTGTGAGCCAATAAATATTGGAGATTGAATCGGCATTTCAGAAGGACGCGGTTTCGATTTGGAACCCCAACCGCAACCACAGCAATAATAGGTATTCGACCACTGATCGCACCTGTAGCCAATGATGGCCCAGGCGCGTTCCTCGGAACACCGCTTGGATTATAACTTGGAAGGCAACTTCGAAAGCATATTGCATATTGCTCAGTGATTACAAGTTGCAACCGGAGAGAACTTCAGTACTGACTAAATAGCAACGTTTCGCCACTGACCTCTTGTGGTGGCGTCGAAAGCATAAGGACGATAATAAGATACGGAAGAAGGCATGCACCAGAGAAGATATTGGCTTGTAGCCACCATTATAGATATTATATATAGGTATAGGTCTAGCTCTGTCTTCATACAGCAGAGCAAAAGCACCATCAGCGAATGTAAGTATCCATCGAAAAAAGAGAGCATCAAAGATTGACAGCTATAAATAAAATTTACAGCTTAGCTATGTTGTACTTTGCTATATAAACACAGTCCCTGCTGTATCGAGTCGAAAACTGCCTCCTTTTTACATCGCTTAGGCCAGGTGGGTGTCTGATTTCAAAGACTACTCCAAGTATTTTCGACACCTTCCTATCTTTTCATTATATGGCAGGCTTGTGGTGTATTGTGATGTGGCGGACCCTGGTTCCCTTAACGCAATGTATCTGATACGAAGGAAATATAACATTTTCTTAGTAATAATTTACCAGGTGATCGGCTTACTACTCACCATATCACAGTAACTTACTTCATACTTCGATATTCTCTCATTATTACATGATGGCCCCCTACTGGGATCTCGGTACGTTTTGCCTAATATAACAGGTGAGCACTGAGCACGAGCAGTGATGATTCTACAAGGTAAAGTAATTGAAAAGAAAAAAAACATAGTGTGAGGACAGGTCACCGATCCCAATGATGCACGCTGCGTATATAAAAACTGGTTTCCAGGGTTTTAAGAGATGCGACTCTTTTACGCTTCCTACGACAACGAGGTATATGATGAATAAACTGTATTGAGTGTGCCTGCGGGACTGAGAATTCACAACCAGGTCAGCAACGGACACAGGTCAAGTTACTGGTGCAGCGCAACCCCTAATATTTAGTTAGCTACCATTGTACTTCAGACATAGCAAATCCGTAAATCTGCTGCAGTATTGAAATTGTGAATGAAAAATTGAATTGAATTAGTAGTTTACTGCAGCGTAACCGTTACTTGGACTCTGCCAAATGCAAAGATATCACGATTGACGATCCAATAGTGAACAACATTCCATGAATACCGCTGCGCATTAGTGTTCCGCAATTATGACAAGTATCTTCAGTAGGCCGAGAAGAATTCATCTCACCTTACAGATCAATGCACGGTGGGTTCGTATTGTTACAGCATAAAGTACTCCGAATCATAGCTAGGGCCCCAAAGGGGCCTGGCTGCCCATCCAATAAGTCGCTGCTGAAGAGATTCGGCGTCCTAAACATAGAAGATATGCGGAAATTAGAAATCGCCAAGTTTATGTATCAGTTTCACTGCGGTCGTTGCCCCGAATATTTCAATGACTTCTTTACCTCTGAATCAAAAGTGCACAAGTACAACACACGCGCGTCCACGTCGTCCAAATATCATATGATCGACCGAAAAGATCATCGCTCTATCACATATGCCGGACCTAATGTGTGGAACAGTATCCCGCCGGCCATCCGGCAGTCCACGAGCATGTCCAGATGTCCACATTCAAGTCGAAATACAAGCAATTACTACTAAATAAATACAGTCCATCCTCAAGATTACCGGACCACGACTGACCTATCGATCTCGCTTCCCATGACATGCCGCCCTATTTTTTGTCGCCCTATTTCTTTCTATACTACCTTTTTTACTTTCATTCAGTGTGCATGCCTCCTCTTTACATCGCCTAGGCCAAGGTGGGTGTCCGATTCCATAGACAACTCCTAGTCGCTTCGACATCTTCCTTTCTTTTCATTGTATCGCATTTGTTGTGGTGTATTGAACTGATAAAATTGCTAATAAACCAATGATGATGATGGTGGTACATCGAACGAAAAAATTCCGTCTTGGGCGCTTGTGATTTCTGAATCCACCTGCTTTATTCGGTGCTCTATGTCAGAAAAAATCAGCATTCGCGCCATCATATTCCGTCCTAGATCACAACATGCGCAATGCGCATAGGCTACCCATTTTGATACCGCACGCAACATACCAAGTCCTACCGATCTAAATGGGCGGCGCGCGCGTTACTGACTGCCATATCGAAATAGGCCTACTACTTATGGATACCAGGGATATCTAGAACTGATGAGTAAGGCCCGGATCCAACACTCCAAAGGTCCGCCAATGGATTATCCCTGATGTGGATCTTATCCCATAACTTTCGAAGTTGGGTGATACCCCACAGCACTTTTTCTGGATTCCACGCAGACTTGGCCTGCACCAGAATGCGATTTCACAATACATTGGATACCATAAAACCAAATGTGTTGTCCAAACTTATTTTATATTTATTTGTGTTGAACCTGAGCCGAGAACAACTGTCCAATATTATGATTTGATTGCTTTGAACGTGTCTAAGTGTCATAGATCTAGTCGTCAATAGTAAATCCGTGGTCTTCCATAAACTCCTGTTCTCTTACATGCTCGAACATCAGTTCTCCTGCCTATAGCCTTCACAGAGCATTTCAGTTACATTGAATTATACTCCCTTTGTATTAGGGGTACCATATTTTGGTATCGGGAAAGGAGGACACTTTTTAAAAATTTTCAAACAGGAGTACATTTGGGCGTCCTCGGAGGACATTTTCAAAAACCTGAAAAAGGAGGACAAATGCTCCTAAAGGAGGACGTATGGTAACCCTACTGCCATGGAGTGTACCCTGTGAGCAATATCCACAGGCCACAGCACAACGTTTATCCACAACAGCATTGCAAATTATCAATATAATAATTTTTGGCCACTGTTTCAGAAATGAAATTGCTATAACTATAACGATAAAAAAGATCAAGTTTGAATCCTTTTCAACTCGTTATTATGCGAGATAATCCGCGAGGTGGTCCTGCCCCATCTTGCAGCCGATGTGGACTTTCTTGAAAATTTTTCTTCCCTTTTCATAATCGACACCGATTCCTTCAAACTGCCGATGACTTGTAACTGCTTATCGAGATGATGCCATCTCGCTGACAATTTCTCAGTGCGACACGCCTGCTGTCTCATTCTTTCTGTGAGAATATTGTGTACAGTATCATCAAAAGATACATTTTGGAAGCTTTCCACAACCTTGCACGAATCTCTGAATTTGTCAAGCGTCGGGAAATTTCGTAGATGGAATAAAAATATGCTATTTCCGCTCGTAGATATCGAGCTGCTTTTTACATACAGTATTTCTCCATTTGCATCCAAAACACAGCCGCTTTGGTACGGACCTTCAAAGCGAAAATCTTCAGGTAAAGACAGATAGCATAACAATGAATCGCTTTCCGTCGTGGTGTGAAGCGCTAAGCTTCCATCCTTGAGAATCATCAAAAACACTTTTGGCAGATTCACGACAGGTTTCATAACTTCAAAACATTGACTGCTTTCAGACACTACTACACGAGAAGACGGCGTTTGGCCTGAAATCACATGACAAATTTGTCCATTCTCTGATCCGACAAGTAATGCAACATCTTTTCCCCGAAAAGAATACTGCGTCTGTGTAGGGTTTTCTGCAATCAAAAACTGGATTGACGTAACTGGAACCGATGGAGATATCATCATCACATTTTTAACAAGACTTAAGCTTCTATCCCATAATGTCAGTGTGCCGTTACTTAATCCAATTGCTAACAGGGTCGTGTTGCAGGCCACAGTACAGCTTGTGATGTCGGCGCATTGGGGCCACACTCCATCCGGTTTGAATTCAATGTTTTTTCCTGCCTTGTTAAGTTGATATACATAGAAATTGTGATGATGTGTCCACCAGACTCCCACGTAAATATAGCTTGAGTCGCCCTTAGTCTGAATGGGAGGTTCCATCAAGCTTTTTTGGAGAAAGTGAAACTGTGGTCGATATGTCACCACACATTCTTCATCTTCTGCATACACCAAGTCACGTTCATTTAAAATGTGAAATAGCTTGCTCTGCACGTTCAACGCTGAATCTGAATATAAATGACAAGTTCCATCGCCGATAACATCAGAGCTTACAGAGTCTATAAGTTGCTGAGGTGTTTTTCCAGATATACCATCGATCTTAGAAGGTTCATTTACTTTAAGAATGGGAACGACATTTGAGAATTTAATAGGGGGGAATTCAACATCAGCTTGCGAAGGGTGAGATGAGTTATTACTTTCATCATCATTAGCTGTAGCAGCACCCATTGACTCTGCCTTCTTTTGATATTCTTTATGTGCAGAGTCAATCTCTTTTGTCCAATTTTCCAGTGGGATTCGGTAAAAGTCTATTGTTGAGAGATTGTTTGTTTCGAGAGATACGCCACAATATTGTCCGTCTTTTGAAAACTCGGCGTGCACCACATTTGATTTTGGTGCTCCATCCACAAGTTCATTCAGGATACACACAAAATGGAATTTATCATTCTCATAAACCAACAAATGGCAAAATCCCATGTCGTCAATAACAGTTAGCAGGTACATGTCAAGGGATTTTACGAAGGCGTTTGATATTTTTTCAAAACATACTTCTTGTTCAGGCCGCCATGACGCAATTTCTTCGTATGAATCATTCTTCACTGACACTATCAAATTCTCTAAGCTCAAAAACATGATGTTTTCTTGAGCCGGGCATAAGCATGATATGTTATCATACTGCTCCAATCTACCACTTGCGGAATAAGTTGGTGGTTTGATACGTTTAGCTTCAATTTCGCGAAGCTTTTCCCTCTCTGAGATTCTTTCCCAGGCTGTTTCTATCAATCCATTTAGAACTTTGTCAATAAAACGGTATGGCTGAGGCAATTCGTCGAAGAATTTCTCGGGATCTGTTATGAAGTTATCCTCGTCATCCGAAGCTACTGTGCTGATGGTAGGAGTTGGTATGTCAAGCTGTCTTGCACGTATGAAGAACGGCATTTTCGCTGATTTGGCAAGATATAACAACGCTTACAATATATCAACGCTATAACACACGACTTGTATCAATATTATACTGAACTCTCAAGGCAACCAACGAAGAAATGAACGAGCCACTGATGCGTGATGTTATTTCCATGACAATGGAGAGTGTTTAAATTTGTATGGTTTTCATGGTTTTTATTTAAGCTAAGTCCTTCTTTCAAAATACGAATGAAACTTCGATTAACAATATGCTAGAGGGAATTCCGGGACCAAATTAATGACCAAGTTAATAACCAAGCAATTACACTTATATCGACTCCTCCTTTTACGTTATTTCTATTACTTTGCATTCAGTGTGCAATGCATGGGTTCTACTGATACTCTTTAATTAAATCCTTAATCCAATCGAAGTTTCAATATGGCATCCTCTGTGGGGAGGGGCGCTACCAGTAAAACTGCACTCAAGCCACAGCAAAAACTAGAACATAACGTACTCAGTATCATAGCTAGGGCCCCAAGGGGGCCTGGTTGTCCATCCAACAGTCTCTGCTGAAAAGATTCGGTGTCCTAAACATAGAAGATATGCCAAGCTTATGTATCAGTTCCACTGCGGTCGTTGCCCCGAATATTTCATTGACTTTTTTCCTTCGGAATCAAAAGCCCACAGGTACACGCGCGCGTCCACGTCGTCCAAATATTATATGATCGACCAAAAAGGTCATCGCTCTATCAAATATGCCGGACCTGAAGTGTGGAACAGTATCCCGCCGGCCATCCGACAGTCGACGAGCATGTCCACATTCAAGTCGAAACACAAGGAATTACTACTAAATGAATACTAATCCATCCTCAAGATTACCAGACCACGACATGATCTATCAATATCGCATTCCATGACATGTCACCCCATTCCTTGTCGCTTGCTTTTTTCTATACTATCTTATTTACTTTTCATTCAGTGTGCAATGTGCATGCCTCCTCAGTATATCGCCTAGGCCAGTGGTTCCCAACGTGGGCGATTTGGTGGTCTTGGGGGGGGGGGGGGCGCGAAAATGACGAAGGGGGCGATAGGGGGCCGAAAATGGACAGAGGGGGCGACAGAGGGCAAAATAGCGAAGGGGCGATGGCGCGTTAAAACGGGGAAATTGGAGCCAAATCGGAGAAATGACCTTTTTTTAGTCAACCCATCAAAATTTAGCTGCAAAAGTGTAGACGTTTGACATCGAGCCGAAAAGTTGACCTTTTTTCCAGCCGGTGATTACAGTTTGTATGCTTATCATTCGGTTCACAAAATTTGTTGGGCGATGATCGGTGTGGAGCTTGAAAAAGGGGCGATGAGCTGAAAAAAGGTTGGGAACGACTGGCCTAGGCCAAGGTAGGTGCCTGATTCCATAGACTACTCCAGGTCGCTTCGACACCTTGCTATCTTTTCTACCTTACTATATCTCTTATCGCATTTTTGTGGTGCATTGAACGATAATTGAACTGATAAGAATTGCCAATCAACCAATGTTGACGAATGATGATGCAATATGCATCACCCTTACATCCTTACATCGCCTCGGCCAGTGGTCCCCAACGTGGGCGATATTTTCCCCCAATGGGCGATTTGGCGGGTTAGGGGGGCGAAAATAACGAAGGGGCGATAGGGGGGCGATGGCGCGTTAAAACGGCTATATTGGAGTCAAGTGGGAGATGTGACGTTTTTTTAGTCAACTCATGCAAATTTAGCTCTAACAGTGTAATTTCGAGGTCGAACCGAAAATTTGACCTTTTTTTGGTCAACTCGCCGGTTATTACAGTACTAGTGTTATAAATGATGATAAATCTTCGGGGGAGCCAATTGGTATTATGGTCATTTTGTTGCATGATGTTATTTTGACCTTCCAACAGGATTGTCGGTGTAGTAGAAAGACATTGGAATCGCTCAAACATACCAGAAGCAAATTTCTTTCGTGAGGAGCACACGATTCCAAATTGGTATAGTTGTAAATGGGGCGAATCATTTTCATGTGATGTTCGCGTCTACTATGGGGTTCTGGGTAAGCGAGTGGCGCAGTTGGTTAATCACTGCAGTCACGACACCAATGAGCGTTGGTACGAATCCCGGTTCTGACCAACGTCTACGTGTCGGAGGTTTATCTGGGCTCCTCATCGCCGACCTCACTACTACGATAGTGCCTTGAAAAGTTCAGACTGAAAGTGAGCCGTGCTACAGCAGAGACCACGCCGAGGACGCATGGGAGCGTGAGAGAATGCAGAATGACTGCGAGAGAGATTGAAAGATGTTCCCAAGAATACAAAAAGCAAAGAACAATGAACATTATGAAATTCATGTCGTGGAGCACACGGCCTAAAATGGCGATAAGCTCCACTGTGTTGTGCCCATTATTACATACATACATTCCATGGGGTTCAGATTGCAAAGGACGCTGCTATATTAAAATCGAAAAATGAAGTCACATTTAATAGCGCGCAGCGCGAAGAAAATTTTAAGAATAATTATAATCTCTCGAAAATTCGGGAGTCAATTTGCAGGTCGACAGCCGTACAAATTCCCTTATACACCCGCAAGTTGCCCACCCCTGATCTAACACGATCGACATCACTGCAGATATTGTAGGCTACTTCCTAGTGGGCGCATGTCATTTATTGTATATAATGCCTTTTTCGCGCTCGTTCCGCGTGAGCTTACAATAGACGTTCTCATGTCCCCGTCCTCCAAACGCTGGTCATAAGCCCCCACGTGATGAAGTGAGACTTGCGATGCAGGCCATTTCATCACAATTCACTTAGGGTTACCATACGTCCTCTTTTAAAAGGATTTGTCCTCTTTTTTGACTTTTTGGAAAGTGTCCCCGGAGGACGCCAAAATGTCCTCTTTTTGGAGATTTTGTCGTCTTTTTCGAGAATTTTGTTTAAATATAGGGTAAAATTCGAGTGAGACACAGTAAATCAGCACTGAAGTAACGCTTCGGCGACTATTTCGGGAGCTGGGCCGGAAAGTTGACCTTTTTTTAATCAACCAACGGAAGAGTATGGTAACAAAGCGTAGTCGCGACGAAGTGTTTACCTTTTTTTTTAGTCAACCAACCATAAAGTCGAAGACAATTTACCATTTGTTTCCGGATTTTTATTTTACTCCTGAATTGTAAATCGGAAAATATTGAAGGAGCGTCCTCTTTTCACATTTCCAAAATATGGTTACCCTGCCATTCACCATCATTCATTTACGCCAAGGGCTCGGCAACCGGTCCGCGAAAACTTCGTATATTTTTGCATGTATATAGGTCAAGATCACTGATATAAATTTAAAGAGAATTAATTCATTCTCTTCAACCGATCGAAGCATATGCTGTGTTACTGCCTGACTGCGTGCATGTGCATGTGCACCCCTTATTCACCGTGTACTGTGCTGTAGGCCTACTCATTTTCCATGTTGAACATTTGTGTTTTTTTAATACCGGCCTGCAGAGCAAAAAAGTATGCCGACCCCTACTTTACACACGCGATTCACAAACAAACATACTATTTCCGTAACAAATTAAAGCCTGGGAATAGGCAATTCAAGAGCATCTTGGAGATACAAAACATACAATTGAATAATATATTCATATTGAAATTGAAATAGGCTATATATGAGTATTTCTGGCTGAAACTCGCCACGGGTAATCATCAGCAACATATAGGTAGAGTGTAGACTGCAGTGGTCGGGAACCTATGGCTCGCGAGCCATATATGGCTCTTTTGGGTATAAGATATGGCTCTTTGCTAACTATTTATTTTGTGTATTGAATTGAGCAATATTGAAACGCCCTGTTGGTAAATTTTAATCACAGCCAAAATAATTATTCTCGTGGCAGTATAAACATATCTTTGAGAGGTAAAGACAATATCGTCTTCAGGTTTAGGGGCTCGGATACCCCCTTTTCAAAATCATCAAATTTCAGTTACTGCCACGCCGGCGGCCTATATCACTCGCGAATTCGATGTACCCGACTCGAAATCTTGAATTGTGCGATACGTTGAATAATCAAAAAGCATAGCAGACACGGCCCCTGTCTTCCTAATCTACGTCTCGAAATGAACTGTTGTGAATGTGACAATTACAAACGATTTTTGATACCTATACGATGTTACGCCAAGGCTAGATGATGTATGCAAGTTACAGTGCTCAAAGAATAGAATGCAAATAACTATTGTCTCCCTGCTGCCAGATATTACAGCTTACAAAGTCATTCAGTGCGGCGGTAAATGACCATAACCCGTTTTGCTGTGACCCAAAATCGTGTTCTTGGACACCCGAATGATGTTTTAGTAATAATGAACATATTTCGGAGCACTTGTATTCCTCACCACAAAGCAAGTCCTGCGCTGCATCAGACAAAGAAAGAATATAGAAAAAAAAACTACTGTGACGTCCCCGTAATCGCATCCTTATTGTCCTTGACATGTTTCTAGGATGCTCGGTATTTCTGTTAATTTACGTTGCGCGTGGGATTGGATGTTGAGATGCGACACTCTGGCTGAGAGAGTGGCCGGAGATGGCAGACTGGTCTTGCGTGAATGTGTCGCGTGGTTGAAATAGTAGTATGACTGGAGTAGTGTAATAGGAAGTGTCTGAGAGTGAAAAGGCTATACCGGGGTATATCAGTATGTGTATTGTGTGGGTGGCTGTGTTTGTGTTATGTGATTATGTCAATACGTATATAGGGTTACCATATTTTGGAATCGGGATAGGAGGACACTTTTTCAAAATTTTCAAACTTGGAATACCATGGAAAAATCTTCAAAGAAACGGTAAATTTTTCCCACTAGGTGGTCGGCTGACATTTTCAAAATCTTCAAAAAGGAGGACGAATCCTCCTAAAGGTGGGCGTATATGGTATCAAAAACCGTCAGGGTTGTAAGCAAGTCGCAAGGCTCCGGGTCACAAGTCAATATCACTTTTATAGTTTTGACTCGAGTCAAGTAGAGTCATTTTCAATACACCACCGAGTCAAGTCCGAGTCCAAGTCAGCGAGCAAAGGGTCGAGTCCGAGTATTGGCATTATGACTCGAGTTCGAGTCCAAGTAATTGTGTTGACTGCTCAGACAGTTCAAATCTTGTTAAACCCACTTTTTATAATTTTGATTGGTGATATCGAATGGTTCGCATTTCTAACATACTAATTTTCATCACTTTAGCTGTTTGTGGTCGCATTTTCAAGGACCAGTACCAACTACCAACTACCAATAGACGAAATCCCAAATAGCGCGGTTACTTTACAATTCTTCGAAATTACAATAAAATGTCGGTCTTGACTGTCTGAGTCTCGAGTCATATGATTTGGTTCCAGTCATGCGCAATGACTCGAGTCCAAGTCGAGTCAATACAAAGATTGACTCGACTCGAGCCATTTCCGTATTTTTCGAAAATGACTAGAGTCAAATCGAGTCATCAAGAAATCGCGACTCGAGTCGAGTCATGACTCGAGGCATCACAACCTTGAAAACCATACGGACTTGTATTACTAATGTGGGCATGGGCATTCTGGGCAATCGCGAAAAGACGAGATTCTGAACCCAGAATTTCAATGGCGTTCCTGTTGGTTCTTAGCATGCCATATCAGGGAAGCTACACTGGTTTTTATCATCTCGATCGGCGGGTCAATGAAGTGTCAAGGTGGTTTATAAGTGCTATATCTATAGTTTATAACTAATACTTTAAAAACTTCTCCACTCTTGTTGAATTATATGTGTTATGCTCATCATTTCTGTACTCTACAGAAGCACGAATATACTTCGAAATTAATTTGAGATATATAATTCATATGTTGTGCGAGTACTTTCTTACAATGCTATAATCCATACATAATGACAGTTAATGTTTAGCGGAGCAGCTCATGAATATTTAAATGTACGACTCAATTAGCCCGCGAAAGTGGGCAAGAATGAAATACAATCTATAAATATTTTTTGAGTTAATTGATAGCCCAGTTAATACCACATTTCAATCGAAATTCCTTGGGGAGTGTCGCAGAACAGTTTGTTACCGACGTTGTAGCAACGGTATATTCAAGTCTTTGAAAGTATATGGCAATTTATTGATAAATCGTTGGAACAGTAGAAAACTCCAAGCCGGTCTTCACTCAGTAAATAGTACAATGATCACGTACAGTTTTCTGTACACACAGAAGTTATAGCCGTCATCAAATATCAGATACGTGATGCTAAATTGCTTTTCTCTGAGCTTTTCAGGTCTTGCACATGAAAGTTGGTTTATTTGATTTGTTACAATATCCCTCTGGGCCACTCGTTTGTAACGTATTATAGTGGTAGGCCTATATAGGCACGTTCGAGATGATTATATAGCGGGCGACGGGAAAATGCGTTTAGACGAAGACGCAGCCAGGATAAAAATGAGGGTGCAATTTGAAATTTCGTCCATTGATTCCTCAAGCCACGCGAGTTCGAGAAACTGCTAACAGTTTCCCAATCAATACGAGGACCTATTATAGCGTCTTCCTGTGACAAGAAACCACTTCTTAATTGAGGAGTAGCCTTTGAGCAGGTTGTTTGAGTCAATGAAATACTTAACCTGGACACTTTTGCTTGTTTTGTAGGGCGGAGCATGGACCGGAGCCGGATTGGATATCCGGCCGGACTTTTTCATTTCTAACTGGAGCCGGATCAGTGCTCTTTCTGATACGGCCGGAGCAGGACCAGAGAATTGAAAATCAGGATCGGAGTCGGACCAGAGAATTTGTCGATCCACTCCGCCCTATTGTACTTGTTTCGTCGCATGGAAAGACATAGAGGGGAGAGCTCATTCATTGATATTTCAGTCCATAACCAATGCAATTTCGTATAACGATTCTGGTATGCGTTTTGTGTATACAGATTGCCTGAAATAGACAATGGTTTACCAAGAAATAACTTGACTGCGGTGGTGTGAGAAATACGCCTATATATATATGTAAGCCTATAAGATATATGCGAAAACGTCGTATTCCCGTCTTATTCCCCAGACGATTAATGTTATTGATAATTCTTTTTAGATCGCAAAATCATGACTATTCATGCCACATTCACAGTGATAACGATGGACGTAAATGCTAGATTTAACTTGTGCAACGTATTGGTACGCGAGTTGGAATTGGACGCAAAATTGAGTATATGAAACAGCAAAATCCGTGCTTATCTTTACCATCAGGTAAAAAAAAATCGTTTTCAGAAAGTGATCATAAAAAATTTACAACGTTCCAGCTACGAATCCCAAGTCTCTAGCAAGAGAGCTCCCACTAATTCATCACTGAGAGTGTGCTGACTACTCCTGCTCCCATCCGGTGAATAAAACATGAAGGAGACGGTGTGTGATCGGAATTCGATACTCAAAAGCTCAATCTACACCGGGAAGGTGTCTAGGTTACAAATTGAGTCTAAAACCACTGAAACTCGAGACTCAACACGAAAATGTAGCCGATGCATAGGTCTGCTGTTTCTGACTATAGATAATCGTCGGATCATGCATTTATGCCATCACAGTCTTGTTAAGTCACGCATAGTCGTACGGTAATACATCCTGGACATATATGACTAGTGTCGGACAGATAATTGCGAATTAATGCTGAATCAAAGTTGTTCCTGTCAAGGCTAAAATCTCCGTGAGTTGCAACAGCCGGCTTCACGTTAGAAATCGATATCGCTTAAGAGCTTATCAGGACACGACGAAAGTCTACATAAAAATCGACAACTCCGTGATTTTTAGTTTATAAAAGAATATGTATTGAAAATATAACTGATTAAGCGGTGTTCCGATTGATTTCTTATACTAAACGAATACAAGGAGTGTAGGGCAACGCGTATGACGCGTTCCCGGGAATCCAGACTAAAAGCCAGACCGAAATCTGATTTTGAGCCGATAACTATAACTAGCATCTTCCCCGATAGCCCTGATATATTCAGTCGATACTCAAAAGATATGGCATCTAGCGTAAGGCGCATTACCAAAAATTCAGAGCATTTATCTAAACACCTTTACAGCCATTTCCACGAAAAGTGCCGCTATTTTTTAACCTTTCAGAGTGCGATATCGACTCGACATTATCGGCGAACCAATATAATCGGTGGGACTCTAATCGAGATTTTCCGTCGACACCGTGCTCTTAGAATCCCGCTATTATGTCGTACGCTTGCAAAGAAGACAGCAGCACGTACATAAACCACAGAAACCCAAAAAAAGCCGCTGTCGCGATTTTCGGTATTTTGGCACCACCCAGTTCTGCTTTTCCGGAGCATGCAGTCAGACGACGAAGCACGAGAACCAAAGTGGATAAAACCGCGCATATCGAGTAGATAGCGATGCTAAAGCCGAGATTCCCGGCCGGTATCGGGAATGATGTGCCCTCTTTGACGTTCCAGTATATCGAAGCGATGAGCCACGGTAGTCCAAGACCCAAGAACACATTCACGCTGTTACTACCGGTAACATTTCCTATGCTGTTGTCAGCGGATTTTTCCTGTACAGCCGCTGTCTTGCTAGCGAATAAATCCGGTAGTGAAGTGCCAAGCGCCACTAACGTAATAGCAGTAACACTTGGTTTCAACCCGATTAGACAACCGAATATGCTCGCCAGATCTTGTATAACAGCAGTCAAAAGTCCAATCACAGCCAACGCGCAGAAAAAACATGGCCACCCGCCTGCCATCGTAGGGGGCGGTACAAATGCGCAAATGAATTTGAATCCGAACGTGAGAAAGTGCATCAGATAATCGAATCCAGTAGCGTTTTCTACATCGCCCCCGTTTACATTCATAGCGTCTTTAAACTGTTCCGCCCAGGACTGCGATCCCAATTTCATCTTTTTCAACTTAAATTGTGTCTTAGCCATGACGCGTTTGATCATGCCCTCAAATTCTTCATCTCCGACGATGGTGACTACGGTTCTTTGAAGATGGCCTAGTTTAGCTCCTTCTGATATAGATGTTAGTTCTAATTGGAAACTTTCGTCTTTTTCAGTCTTGTGGTCGTTTACGATTGGGATTTCGATATGTTTTGTGTCTTCCCCGTTTTCGAAGATAATTTTACCACTATCTCCGATGAAATCAGTTCCTTCTTTTGCGGTTATGTTTTTCGAAACCCACTCCACTGTTACGGTACCGTCGGCACCGTTAGTTCTTTTCAGCGCTATGCGTGCTGTGCCTACACGTTCCGTGACTAAATGACTTGGTTTGGTGAACTCTATAGTGCCTGGTTCGTCGTCGTTGATAATGGTGACTTGGTTTATATTTTTACTGCCCAATTTTACGGTCCCGCCGTCCGAATCGTCACTGCTTAAGAACAAGCGCACGAAAAAGGTCTCGTCCGGCTCCCATTCGTCATCGTCGACTATATCGATTTCGATGTATTTGCGTACCTCGTTCCCGTAGAATGTCATAGTGCTTTTTACAGGCACGAAATCTTCATGCGAAGTGGCCGTGCCGTCCACTGTTTCGTATCTCACATTCACTATGCTTTGAGTGTTCCCAGAACGTACCACCGCGATCTTAACAGAACCACAGTTTTCCATTACTGAACTAGACACAGCGTCAAACTCAATCACAGCGTGTTTAGGTTGTGTGTTGCCTAAGATTTCATCCACTCCGACTTTGTAATGGAGTTTATCTTCCGGTGACGTTGAACTTAACGTGTTCAGAGCGCAGCTCAAATCCGGCGTGACTTTTCTACCTGCTAATATATCTCTTGAAGCCTTGACTCGATACCAGGCCCTACTGTGAGCGACATCAGAATGCATTTTATGCGCCGCGATTAAAGCCGCATCCTCTTCGGATAGATTTTCAGGTTTGTCCAAATTCTGCATGAAAGCGCTCACCACTTCTTTGAGTTTCTCTTCTTCTGAGTTGTTTGCTGTCATCAAAGCCGCGTCTTCTACGTTGTTGCCCAGTTCTATTTCCATCTGCTGTGTGTGTTTCACTTTTTGCCTACCACAATATCCCTTATCCGCCATAAACGCCAAAGCTACCAACACAGGGAAAAAGGCAAACGTAGCAATCGCCTCCCACAGATCTACCTCGTCTTTTGTGTTTACGACCAAGACAATGTACAGCCACACGTAGGCTAATATAGCAAAAAGCGAAGTGGTGGCGAAGACTTTGTATCTCTTAATTTTTCTGACTTCTCCGATCGGTATACCCATCACGCATACAGCGATGATGATCAACAAATTGAACGCAGCCGATCCCACGATAGTGCTCGGTCCTAATTCTCCGGCGTGGAAATTATTGCCCACAATTTCAATAACGGACAGCAGAATTTCAGGCGCACTGGAACCAAGAGCCATCAAAGTCAAGTTGGCGACTGTATCATTCCATACTCGGACCTCAAGCGTCCGATATCCTTCTTCCTTATCAGGCCTCGCGACTTTTATGACAGTCGTTTTACTGGTGATCACCTCGATTGAGCACATGAAGGTGTCGGCGATGATAGCGACGAACATAAAGCTCCACAGTAACCCGACTAAGTAGATAAACGCACGGAATCCTGTGCTCCATTGTGATTCGTTTACCAAGGGCAAGATATTTCCGGAACTGCAACTGTAGTTTAAAAACAGCGCGCACACCGCCTCTGTGGCGTTATCAGCCATTCTTTGAATTGAACGATAGTGGAATGGTGCTCAAAACAAACGCATATTGTACGAAGTAACAGTCTGAATAATTGAAAAGGATATGGTTACGAGTCATTTTGCAATCCTGCATACACGTAGGAATACATACCGGAACTTTTAACCAAGCCACGCTTACTCTGCCTACGCCTGCTCTACATGATCCTTGTAGTAGTAAGTAGTGCCAATGAATGGTTTGCGTCACCATCGTCTTTTTGTTCCGGCCAATAGACCGTGTTAAAAGCTCAACTAGTGCAAACATGAAATTATCAGACACCGGCCATTAATTTCCCACGTCTATAACAATACACCTAGACCTAGTCCATCATGAGCAGCCATGATAAAATAACCGAAACCTACAAGCCAATATACCTAATGATCATAGTGCAGGACGGAATACAAGAATACGCATCACTGTAACTCAATCGAGTATACCGAACCTCAACTGTGTAACAGCATCTCGCCAGCTATCCGACAGGGTCGAACATGTCCACTGTCCAGCGCCCACATTCAAATCAAAATACAAGCAATTTTCACTGAATAATTACTAGTCAGCCTTCAAGATTTCCTGACCTCGATCTGATATATCAACCTTGTATGTTGACACATGCGTCATTCATTTTCATCACGTTTTATGTTATGCCTTGCTTATGTCTTTCCATCCAGCGTGCCATGTTGATGTTCATGACTGTTATTTACATCGCCTATAGGCCCATGTGGGTGTCTGATTTCAAATACTACTCCAAGTCGTTTCGACACCTTGCTATCGCAGTCTTGTGGTGTTTTGAAATGATAATATTATTAAGATACTGATACTGATAATGAATAAGAATCGGTTACATTTGCGGCGAAACTGAGCCTACAGCTGTTTACATCAATCAGGGATATCTAGAACTGGATAGATATATAGATATCCCGGACATCAATGAGCTATTGCCCTCAAGCGATTCTACAACATTCACAACTTAAACGCGCGTATAACTGATTTCCACGAAATACCGCGGCTTCATCCCACGATTCCGTGACACTCGTACCAATTATGTTGGTAGTGGATGTGTTCTATGCTGCGAATGCATAACCACTTGAACACGGTTCGCTCGACTAGGCATACTATATTATCCGCATCTCAACAGAAATGCTGGCCCATAAACTACAACTTTCGTGCGTAGCAATAACCGACACGCTTTTGAGGATTCGCGGCGTAACCACTGCGTGCTAGAAGGCGTAATAATTCGCAGAAATTCATGCGATTTTGAACGTATACCGCGTCGCTCATCCATTCACTACACACGAAAGGTTCGCCGAATTTAGAGGGAACATCCAGCCACGTTACTGGTGTCGCAAAGGTGACAGTTCGAGAGCGAGCCATCTTGGGCGCTGCGCATTTCTTTCAGCTCGGGGTTAATAATTCACAGTTACGGCCGTTGGAACGGAATGCGCGAGCGACCGAGCGTAGATACGTTGTCTCGGCAAATAGCGTCAATACTCCCACGCCGGCGTGACGCGCTTCTCTACACGCCTAGTACGCGTCTTGTATATACGAAATCAGGAATGTCATTCGCCCAATCGGTCAATATGCGGAAGCACGTAGAAAGGATAAACAACATAATCCTCGCTGGGGCTTGGTCGTGGATCAAAGTCTCATTCATGAAAGTTTGATATTCTCATCTATAAATCATAACTCGACATTCCGACGTATCGCTCATTATCGGATACACCGGTTGTTGATTCGCGGGAGGAGTCGCGCAAAATTAGATGGATTACAAGTTTGCACATCTTTACAGTCTCAATTTACACTTGCATTGAATATACTCACTGGCATAGTCGATCGATAAAACTGCATATATCTCCATATGTACAGCATTGTTTCGTGAAAATACGCCAAGACACACTATGCAGATTTTCCAGGACATGGTGACCAGTATTTTTAATCCTTGCAGAGAACGCTCGTGAATTGATATCTCTACAGACAGACTGTTATGAAGCGGACAACAATATTCGAAACCTAAATACTCGAAACCGATCACGCCTATCAGACGAATATTTTACTCTGTGGTATGCGTTCGATGTTCAAGATATAAAAATGCACGTATTTTATAATCTCCGATGCACCCGTACCATATTAGACGAGGCGGTACCCCACCATTGTTGACAATATTACTAGGTAATACCAATTAGGACATGGCAAATTTATGTGCCTGGGCACTTGATACTGAATCGTGTGAATCGAGTGTATTTGGGTTCTAGTCGAGTTGAGTATAGTCTGGTTTTACTCACTATGACGTCATGGGAGTATGAATGACTTGTAAGTTAAAAAATGTACCTTTCATGAACGATGCAGAAAATGATGCCAGTTGTACATCACATTAGACATAATTTGGTAGTTTTTATTTCATTTTATTTTATGACAATGCTCTGGTTGAACCCGACTTCACAGCAATATCATTTTCACTAACGTGCATATGGGCCTATTATACCCATTTTGTATGCTGTGATACTGCCAATCGAGGTCTCGATGCTTCGGCATGATAGTAAAAAAATTATAATTCTCGTTGATAAATCAAATCTTAGTGGAAAGGAGCGTAAAATTTCAGTCTTCGATCATGTCTCACTTCATTACAATTAATACTAGATTCGGATACTCGAATCATTGTGTCTAGCCCGAAATACCAATATACAGCTGCTTCCATCGAAACCATTGGTTCTTAACCTTGCCTCCAGCCCCCATCCCCCATCCCCCAAGGGGAGCTGACGATTTTGAAGGGGGCGGAAACGCTCAGGGGGCGATATGGGGGGAGCTGGGCTCAGGGGGCGATAACGGGGGCGCTGAAGAAAAATGGCTTCGCCGTAGATGATGTGGTAGGAGATGTCCTTAATGAGTATTCAGAACAAATTAACATTCCACAAAACATGTCAAATCACGAAATTTTTGGTCGCGCTACGCGGCGATGTTTGCTACAAATGTTTTCATAAATGTACTGGGTTATTAATATTCTTATAAAACGAATTGCGCGTACTTTTAGATCGCCAATTTTCCGTTATTTAAAACACTCCCGTCACGCTTGCTAGGGTTGTTTTCAACAAAATGTTTCGAATTAGGTATCATATCCCGCAGCGAACAGCGTGTGAAAATCGAAAAAGGAGGCACTGTATATCCCTTTTGATTGAGAGTGAGATCCCTTTGTGCATAAAATAAGTTTTGAAGCTTTGTACACGAAATGAATAACTAAATATACTTGTATTTGAGAGCTACACAATTAAATCGTCAGAATATTTCTTCATCGTATCATAAAGGATGATAATATTTCGAGTTGTGGTTCACAACCTCACAAGAACGTTATATAATATGAGTTGCTTTGATCGAAATACATTCTTGTTAAAATTAATAACTGGGTACAGTAGTAAGTTCAATGTGAGCAGATATATGCATCACATTTTCAGTTGACTTACTTATAGTTACACAAAGCACTAAGACAAAATCCAATACCATTAATTTCCCCATAATGCCAATCGCCGATGTGAATTCGGGAGGGTTCGAACCACAGGGTATGAGACCGTACCCGATTGTTGTTATAACAACCTTGATTTGACCCTGAATATACCACACACAACTATAATATAGTTTATTATAGTCGAATGGTCCTCGAGCGCGATTAAGCGCGAAATATTTCCAATACGAAAGTCACAAAAAGATCGGCTGAACTTTGACCTCTTACCAAAGACCGAAACTGCTGCAACCCAAACCCCCAATCGGTTAGTTCGAAGGGTGCCCTAAATTATTTCGTTGAATGAACATAAATTAAACATCACGTTTTGACGACTCCACCACGGAAGAATACGCATAATTATAGAAAATAGAAATAGGCATTTCGGCGTCGGCCATTACCACGCCACGATGCACGAAGATATATGAAGTTCCGGTGAATATGGGACTCCGAAAAGTGTGTCAAAAAGACCGTCAGCGAGAAAGCCTTGGCCGAAGAGGATTGCTCTTATGTTGAGCGCAAACGTCGATGTATATAAGTCAAATTGTCCACAGGTGCTTAAATCGCTCGTGCCGAAATATCATGTCGTCGCAATCTGCACCCCACAGGACAAATAACATCCATCAGACACAAATTATTTGCCAGTTAAAATACCAATTTTGAATCGTGTGCTTACTTCAGTTTAATACGTTTATGCGTTTCAATATCTTTTGACTAGGCAGCGGACAAGAGGTAACAAAATAACATGTAACGATTTAATTGTACCAACGGGCACGCCCGAATATGTTCAATTATTATTAATTACGTGGCCTTCATTTTCCAATACAACAGCTCACTCAGCGCTACTGGTAAATGTTATTACGTGGGCTGAGAGGATAAAAAGATTATAGCGAAATATATATGCAATTACAACCTATTTCATTCATCCATTATAGAAAATTTTGTCGTCTAGTGCGACCAGGCCACATAAACTTTGCTGACCATCGAAACCACGCGACGGGGTTCTTGGGGGCGATGCCCTCATGAGTTTGGTTTATCACGCTATGGGTGCCCAAGACAATCGTTTCCTTAGGGGGGCTGACAAAGTGCTGTTACGGCCCTCCCTCTCACCCATTGTCTTTATTACAGTCCTCACAATATGAGGTGGGGGCCGCTGGAGCACGATAATTTTTGAAAGGGGGCGCTAGAGGAAAAAAGGTTAAGAAACACTGACCTAAACCAATATGGTCTATGATTAGGACTCCATTTACTGAATAGAGCTTCCGTCTGTGACTGTAATTCAGTATAGAACGTCCCAAGGCGTCCGTCGGTCATGGTAGGTTCTAATGCGACCAATTTATAGTGACCACGTATGGCTGAGATTCGCCAGAACACCCAGACTGTATCTAGTTAAATCGTCGATTTCCCATGCCAATCTATTCGGGCGCGCATCAATCTTTCATGAAGGTTACTAAATAATCGATGAATTCATTGAAAAATCGTTCGTAATGTGGACAATTTGGTCACGGTCTTGGAGTCGGATTGCATTTGCGAATTCCATCAACCGGCGGAATATCGATTTGCAGGGTGACCACTTTCGCGAAAAGTACTTGAGCCGATTTGATTCAAACTGCGCGTTGCGCGGGAATGCTATCGTCATGAATTAGCTCAACCTGGTTGAAATAATAAATAGCGACTTAACCTGGTAAATCTAATATACGAAGCATCGTCAACCCGTTATTGGTTTGCCCCTACATCACTATGATGGCATCATCTAAAAGCGTTTGTGCATCACATCTCGGACTAAATTCCTTTCGTGGGTATGGTTACCGGGGCTGGATGGACACTATCGAGTATCTGGGTGATTCGAACCTGATTAGGCTGCGAGTCGTGTAGAGCATCACTCATTATGACGTCATAACACTGTGGTCACGAATATGTACCTACTATGCGACTACAAAGAATATAATGCCGGTTATACGTCAATTTAAAGATTATTTGGTACTTTTCCACAATATCTATTCCATGCTAAGGGTTGATCACGACTCCACTTTGACTCGACTCCCGATTTCCCCGAATTTCGCGAAACACTGGCGCTCGCTGCGACGGACTCGAGTTTTTTTTTATCGCATTTTAATACATTTTCTACAACAAGAGATGGTTTCGCATCGTCTGATTATTTTTTTCGAACCGAAGGTGGATGTTTTTTGTGAGCGGCACACATTTTCCTGTGCGCGCAGCCTTTGTCAGCAGTGCGCGCGCGCGCACGCAGCTTAGAGGGAACATTGCTTGCAGCCCAAGCGGAGACGCACCACATCACCAGCACCACACAATAATAAACTTCATTCGATGGCCGACATTACATCGTGACGTAATTAATCCTCATTTTTGTGCTGTGGCTCATTAACACTAGGATTTTTGATATGCGGCTCGCGCACGAAACAGGTCTGCCCACCCTTGATACATGCTTTGCAGAGTTTAACAGTTGTCCGATCAATATTGTAGCGTAGACACATCCCGTGTGGTCGTATACTTTGCTTATACGAGTACAATGGCATTGGAAAGTCCAGAAACATGGCCAAAATTGTGATGCCAGTTTGTCTAAAACCGTACAATCAAAACTATATATATGCAGCATGTCTGTCAGATGAATATTATCTGCACTAGCAAAGAAAAGCCGTTCAACCAGAAAACTGCAAACTTAACATCTACTAGACCGCCTGCAACGATGAGCTCCTTTGGTTAACGCACAGTAATTAACCACTCACGGATCCGGCTAAGTGTCGCCTGGTTATGGGCGCGGTTGGAAAGCATATGCCAATATAGCGCTGTTTGCTTTGGTCTCATCGACATTCTTGCTTTATTGGCATTCGAATATGAAATCCATCAATCATTGAATATACAACATAGGCGAAATTTAACAAGTACTTTCATGTCGCGGGTTACAATGGAAACGCGTCTTTTCCGAGCATGAGACTCATCGTTCGCACTTTAATAGATTTTGCAAATGGAAGCGATTCCGACAGAACTTCAATAAGAATAGATATATTCTAACCACCTTATTGACTGTTGAACCTTTCCGTTAAACTCTGCTATATAGCTCAGACATTACCTGATGAACTGTATGTCGACTTGCAAGCTGTATGTCGTTATTGTAACGAATTTATATAATAATCAATCATACTTCATACATGAGCTAAATGCGACTGGCGGGTTTTATAATGACCGCGCACAGGTAAGCAGCATAAGCCCAAACTACACCTCGTAACTCAATACAAACCGTTCACAATCTCATTGTGAGTAAAGCTGGTGAACGGTGAATGGCTATTGATTGAAAATGCTGATGGTATTGTTGAAGATTTTTGTCCGAATTCTGATCCTCCAGCAACGTTGCTTATGGCATGTTGCGACGATTATATTGGAAAAGTCGTAAATTAACATAAATGTTTATTGCGTCACTGAGGACATATGTCCATTGTCCATTGTACAGTAAATAAACTCATCGATATCAATGAATTTTTAACGCACGCCAGTGCAGGCTGTTTGGGAATGCGTATCGCGACTCGTTACAAGATTGAAAAAGAGCCGTGCACTACTGGCAGTATGCAGCAAGTATACTTGAACACGATTCGCGATATCATGTCTCGTCGTACAATCTTGTACTGCGCGATTGTCTCGATTGAAACCGTGTTTGAATAACCGTATCCAATCATGGTGCCGGACATGTTGCGGTTGCGAATTCATATCACGCGGTACGTTTGAATCTATTACTACAAATAGAGGTGCACCAAAATCATCGGGGAACAAGACACAAGGAGCCTGATTAACTTTTGTTTACTGCGTTTGACGTACACAAACATCAATCGAGAAGGGAATTTAACCCATGGGCTGCGCACCAGCATGGAACCTTATAAAATGGATCGCAAAGGCATTTCAGTTATGGAACTTAAATTTCTATATTAAAACCACGAGATGTACCTGCAAGCAGACTTGTACATGTGCAATTGCGCATGCCTCCTCTATACATCGCCTAGGCCAAGGTGGGTGTCTGATTCCATAGACTACTCCAAGTCGCTTCGACACCTTCCTTTCATTTCATTGTATCGCATTTTGTGGTGTATGGAACTTCTAAAATTAATTATAAACCAATGATGACGATGACCGCGCTGTGAGCTGGTGAGTGCGCGCAGACTCGTGAAAAATCATAGGGAACATTGTTCCCAACCTTTTTCGACTCATCACCCCATTATCAAACTCGACACAAATTTCTCCCCCCCCCCCATATTTACGGATCCGAAAAAGTGGACATATAAACTGGAAATATATTTACCTAACTCAGATCGCTCGTGACTTAACTACTACAAACGCCATATTTTCGAGGTGGTGGGGGGTAGGAAAATCGGTTTCCGTGTCTAATATTTGTTGAGTTGACATTTTTTCGCGTCACATGCAGAATACGCCAGCTTCACGTGCATTTTTGACCGTGTTAATCAAATATATCTCACTGGTCGTTCTAAAATTTTCATCCCCCTTCGCCCCCTTTGGTATTTTCACCCCTGATATCGCCCACGTTGGGAACTACTGCGCTATACGGAACACGCTATGTTGGAGTGGTGGCGATGGAAGTCGGTAAGCCTTGTTCCGTCTCGCCTACACTGTACCACACGCATCACAAAACAGCAACAGGGTTGTTCGTTGGCGTTGTCACATACGTTGCGCACTGTCTAGCACTGTTCCCAAAATCAGATACTGAATTATAGACAGGGTTGCCATCGACATGAACCCAAAAATAAGGACAGTCGAAAAATTAGATTAGCATGAAAAAGCGTTTGTACATAATTTGTATTTATACGTGCCGGTGCATATCACATTCCATACTTTGCGCCAGAGATAATCTACTTCAGCAACTCATTGCCATTAGAAAGTGATTCATGGTTCTCACGACAGTTCAGGTCTAGGTTTACCTTTACTTAGAGCCGAAACAGCACATCGTCAGCCGCCCCCCCCCGAAAAAAAATCGTTAGTCTTGGGCCCCCCATAGGCTGATATCCCAAACTTCTTCACCTCGATTAGAGGCGTCAACCAATATGGAAATGGCAGTACAGCAAGTTTAGACACAATCATTTTTGAGCGTATGGAGCATGAACTCCAGTAACAATGCTTATAGTCTTGGTCCTGGCCGACAAAAAGTTATTTGCGATGTTGGAATCGGGAAATATTGCTTTGAGCAATTGCGAAGTGCAATCGTTGGCGAGGAATGGTTGCTAGTGTTTGACAGTATGGAATGCCCAGGTATCCTCTACAGCAGTGGTTCTCAACCTGGGGGCGTGAAAGCATCTGAAGGGGGCGCGAAGAAGCCGTCAACTGAAAGAAAATTCACGCTCAGCGCGATTTACCTACAATTCACGCGTTTTTCTCTATATGTAGACCGAATTTTACATTATTTAATTCTCTCACCAACATTCATAACATTCCATGCCATCAAACAATCTGCTGGGGTTGCTATCATCCCTATTGGATTTTGTGATATGGCGATAAGGGGGGCGAGAAATTTTTCATATCATAAAGGGGGAGTGTCTCAAAAAAGGTTGAGAACTACTGCTCTACAGCAGCTGCCTTGTAGTCTGTGGTCGTTCGTGCTGATCGACTTGTGGAAAAATTATCCATCGACTGGCTCAAATTAATCATTAAGACACATATTTTGTGTTTTGGGGTATGAATGTGAGTTGAAATAGCGGTCTTTCCTATGGTCTCCGGATTAATGTCACAATTGCAGATATTGCTATGTACGAAACACTCGCCCTTCAAACCTTTGAATCCCCTCTCATAATCGTCAGGAAAAACGTTTTTACGCCTGCTCATTAACCAATCAGATTTATCCTTATTAGTAGCTAAAACTATATGCGCAAGTGCAATATGATTTAGATAAATCTATCAATGTTTTATAGCTTTACTACTGTTTAACCAATGTGTCGACTGCACTGCATGCGCCTTCTTCACTACGCAATAAATGCTGCCCTCCCCACAGCTTGAGCTAATTCTATGCTGGAGACCAAACAGCAGGAACCTGGTAGCCTGCTGATGTTTACTGCTAAAATGACGTCCGCTACGGTAGCTTGGTACAGACGAAACTGCTATACCACCACTCACTACCCTAGCTATCTCACCACTTAGAAGTTAAATCTTGTGGTGCGTACGTCACGAGAGCTACTTTCATTTACGATGTCATAAAATCTCGACGCAAAAGCATCATTTTAGAATTTTATGCAACACAGATACCAGCGGAAAACAATCTAAGTTCTGTAGTGGTTGGAAATAAGAAAAAATAAGGACGCAAGTCGACAATAAGGACATTTCTTAGAAATAGGGACAGTTGAGTTTTCTAAGACGTGGCCCTTCAAAATAAGGACAAATCTTAGAAATAAGGACGCTATGGCAACCCTGATTATAGACTATATATGTCCTTCCTTCTGCGAACGATTTCAATCAAACAATCCGACATATAGACGAAATTGCAGAAATGTGCTAATAAAAAATGTATCTTTTCTGCAACAAATGTGCTCACGCGCTGTTTGGCTTCCGGGTACCATATGGCATTGGGGTAGCGATACCTCGAGGGATTTAACACTTCATGATTGCGGGTTATTTCCGATACCGGAAGGTAGCGATCCAGCTACCAACTACCAACTACTACAGCACACAACTACCAACCACTACAGCTGAGTGTATACTATATAATATATATACATCAGGTTTGCAACGCATCCCGTTCTATTCAATCAAGACGCACATTCAATCCACAGCTAAAATGATATTTATAAGCACCTTCTTACTAATATATCCCTTCGAAAAGGCTATAACATATTTATCCAGTCTGATAGTCGCATTAACTTGCTTTTGATGTATATGGTCGACACGTAATCCCATACCTCGTAATGGAGATTTCAAATCCGTAATCGATTCAATATTCAAAGAAACATAAAAACCTCATCAAGGAACCAAAACGAGCGCGCGAGGGTTATTAGCAGAACAAGCCGTGTCGGATATTAAAAGTACTTTATTCCTAACCCTTCCTTTTGCGACACTGATGTCAACTTTCCGCGGCTGTAACAGCATAACATACATAGACGACGACATTAGATTCATCACTGTACGAGATTTTCCGGATCGATCGCGCGCAGGAAACATCGATTGTGACCAGATAAACAGAAGCTTTTCAATGATAACGCAGACACAGTTTACATCCATGATCGCTTCGCCAGAGTTTTAAATATAGTATCTCTCGACACATCAACCAAAGGAAAATACTCAAATATTCACGACAAAGATGCACGGATTGAGTAGGCTATATTCAATATTGAATGGTGCGTACGCGGTTTCTACGTATTTTGAACGAAGTAATACAGTAACGTAGGACGCTAATAATAACCGGACCGAGTATGATTGATTGGTAAAAGCATCATACACTCAGTAACCAAAATTCCCTTTCGATCACACGGAGTCGCATGTATAGGCTTTATTTATTACATGTAGGTCCCACTGACTATTTTTATGCGTGATATAGATAATGTCAATGCCATTACTTCAATATACATATGCACTTTGATTTATCTATCGCGCTCACACTATTTTAACTGCTCTATTTGAACAGAATTTATATATATACACATAAGTTTAAAAATTGATGACCATATAACGCTTCATACAGCATGTAACTTCTGACAATGTAAATAGCTGCATTGGTTTGTTGATTCGTTTCCCAACAACCACGCATAAATCCCATATCGTTTCCTGTCATTACAAACATTCTAGAGCCAGAAGTTCAATCGAGTGTGACGCGGACTAAAGGAAGCTATGAGCATATAATTTGAGAAATTCTATGAATCTAAACGTTAATACAATTTATTAAAACAAAAAACTTTATTTAGAATTTCTACCTCGGCTTGTCGAAAGTCACTGATGCATAAAGACTATCACTTAGTCATTATTGCTGGCATTTTCCGATTTTAATGGAACGTACTTGCGGGATAACGCAAATTCCGCATCTTCAGGGTAGGCCTATATGTTTACAGCCAGGAAGTTTAATACGTTTCCCTGCAAACATCCCGCTTCGATGCGCACCGATTACAAGCTTTGACCGTTAACGCTTCGCAGAGTGCACTGCACACCTCACATATCAATATATCGTATACATTAATATATGCAGTAAACGCGTAATCAAAACAAATGAACCTACAATAACGCTAGTCTACCGTATTCGCCACGTCTCGATATTTTTGTTCAATCACAAAAAACGAACGTTTTCTGGAACAGCGGGCATCTACCACGCCGACAGATATACTTTCATGTCCATGCAATAGCTTTCCTTACTATAATCTTGGTTGTATCATCTCCAACGATATGCTGACTTACGTTATAAATGTACTTTGTATACCCCGTGTCCTATTTATATGTACATTGTACAATGTACACTAGGGGTCAATGTTCCCTCTAAGCTGCGCACGTGCGCAAATGCGCAGTGCTGAAACGGTCTCTGCGCACAGAAAATCTACGCTGCGCACAAAAAATCCGAAATGATGTTTTTTTTTATAGTCGTTGCGCACTGTTGTCCTATGGACCACACAGGCGCGCAGACTCGTGAGAAGTAAGATGGAACATTGCCAGGGCCAAAAAGTGTTATCACTGAAGTATGAATCCGAGGTACAAGTGCGACCCGCAAAAGTAAATACTGCGCTCCGTGCATAAATGAGAATTTACAATCACGTGCGCCTCACGGAAGATATTTTTTTAGTATGGACTCGTACGCGTGAGCGATACTGATATCATTTCAATCGCGCATTATTTTCTGGGAATGGCGAAATAGCATGGTTTAACAAAGTTATAAATAACAATAAATGGGCTAGCTCGAAGTTAATCTGCGAGAAACTAACGAATAGTCTTCTCCGCGTGGCTTGAACATTGCGTAAGATTTACTCAGGACCGTAACTGTCGCACCCCAAACCCCCCAATTGGAGGGGCCGAGCTCGAAGGGGGCCCTAAATTATTTCGGGAATTAACATAAATCATGGTGTATTTTTGAAAATTTCTTTTCGCGCTACGCGCGATTTATTATTGTCAGATATCTTGATAATTGGATACCCTTTCCCAACAAAAAATGCGCATGATTTGTAGAAATGGACAGTTGGGTGTCGGCCATTACCGCACCATGACGCGCCAAGTAAAAGGCTATGTAACATGCGACTCCAAGAAGTGCGCCAGAACGATCAGCAGTGAGAAAACCTTGGGCGAAAAAGACTTCCCGCGTGCTGACCGAAAACTTCGATATATATACAAATACATATATGTGTAATTGTCCATGTTCAATTGTTCATAGGCGCCTAAATGGCTGGCGCCGAATGTTCCTGTCCTGGCGATCCGCGTCCCACAACAAGACAAATGCCATATCGAGAGAACAATATTATCCAGTGAAGAAATACCAATTTGAAATCGTGTACGTCTTTTACTTTAGTACGTTTTGGCGATTTCAATATCTTTTTATAATAGCACATAGGGGGTAACGAAATAGCATCATGTAACGAAGTCATTATATCAACGGGTACGCCCGAAGATGTTTATTGTTATTTAAAGGACCTATCTATTCCAACACACCTCAATGGATCAGCACTACCGGTAAATCTGATTATGTGAGCAGGGAGAAGAGAAAAATTGTTAGCAATATATATGCAATTCCCGATCATATTGACCGATGCAATCATGAATTACAGAATTTTTCGCGCTTCGCGCGTTTTGGGACGCAACCACTAAACGGGCATCCAATGTAGATGATAAGTACCTGAAAAAGCAAAGAAACCGAGGGGGGTCTGGGGGGCGAAGCCCCCCAGTAGTCGGTTTCATCATCCTATTGGAGGGTGGTTGCGCACTCTTGTCCGAGGACCTGCGCAGTGAGTTCGCGGGTTTGCGCAGACTCTTGAAAAATTAGAGGGAATATTGCTAGGGGTATTAACAAACTTTGTTTTTCGAATCGTCAGGTTACCTACCTACTGTCTGCACCAGCAGGGGTTCTCAACCCGCGGCCCGCATACGTTTATTTTGCGGCCCGCGACATCTTTCACTATAAACCCAACCTGCAAGATATTGTCACATATTAATTTTGCTACTTAGCTCTCTTATCGCACCGTCTCTGTCTCGTTTGATTACTCATTCTTTGATGTGTTCTTGTTTCTTGATATATGCTCGAGTGTAGTTTGTTGTATTGTTGGGAATCGGTATTCGACTGGAGTCTGGTTCAAGGAACCGGAAATTAAACGGCGCGAACTGGGTGTGTAACTATGCGTGGAACAATCAATTTGCTTTCTCAGATATAAATGGAAAACCGATGTGACATATTTGTCGAAGAACAGTTTTCGTAACGAAGCGTAGAGAGAGAGAGAGAGAGATGATATTCTTTCTCGCCTGCACCATCGAGATGCTTTGGCGACGGAGTTGCGATACGGCCCCATGAGGTCATCTAGTCTGCGCCCCCGTAGAAGGTTAAAATTATACCACGACACTTCTGAAGTTATTCGTATCGCCTGATGTTGGGAAAAAAACATTGCTAGCTTGCTGTCAATCCCACCAATCCATATTTCGAGGCATTGTTCAAATTGTCGACGGTGTTACAGACGCATGGTTCAAAAATGCTTGGAACCCATGAAACATACTCTGCGAATACTCGTTGCTTCCGAAACTTAACAGCAAGACAACATCACCTAACAAAGCTACAGTTGTCTGATTCAACCGTGACCAGACGAGTAACAGCAATTTCAGTCGATCAGGCGCATGTTGTGAAATACTTTGCCGCCATAGCCTAGCTAGGCATCTGAACAAGTCACACACACAATGTACAACGCGATATCATGAACAGATAGGAGGATGTCGAACGACACGCATCCTTTACTCTAACATCCACCTCGGCCTATAGTGCCCGATGTCACGGTTCTTTTGGACGTTGATCTTTTTTTTGAAGCCGTGGCCCTTTCTACTAGTTCTTTCCATTCCATGTGAGTGCTTTCTTCGTCGGGTCTTTATCTGGGCTTTTTTTGTCGCCGTAAGAACGGCAACGGCAGGGGAAGAGGAGCCCATATAAACCTCCGACGGGAATCGAACTCGCTCCGTCTGCTTGGTGGGCGCTTGTCGCAACCACTATCTCCCACTAACCACTATCTCCCCCTCCCAAGCCTAGCATCGGAAAAATCCACTGACTCCACAGACATTACATAGCGAATTATCTGGGTGCCTTTTATCAGAGTGGAAATGCTGGCAGGGCAAACGCGAGGGGGGACAAGCGAAAATCACCAATTTAACAAAGCTGACTTCTATCTGTATGACTATTGGTGCAGGGCTCCAGCCATGGAAGGAAAGGAGTAGGGTTGATTGGTTTGTTCAGAAATGACCCTGAAACGCCAGACTTCGTCTCATAACGCTGAGAGCTCAACGTGATAATGGCCTCTGCAACGAAAAAGTTACCGTTATTTTATACTTGCTCGCTCACGCATTGAAACAGAGAGTTCCGCTCTCTGGTGGGAGGGTTTGAATGTGCACATACCGACTTGGAAACTAATGCAATGCACGCTGAATGATGGGATTTACTTGCGTCGCTGGAAGATATTATTGTCACAAAAAATACAAACTTACGAACTCTGTCCATTATTGCTTTAGAATTCACGAAAATGTACTAAACGACCGTATACGACTGGTAAATAGGCTACAGTAGCCTAAATGTTATAGCTGCCCACAAATACATGGAAATAATGTTCTGCGCCCGCAGCGTATATTGCTGTTAAATTGCGGCCCGTTACACAAGGGAAGTTGAGAACCCCTGGTTTACACGCTCTATGGCTATTATAGCACTGTTCGTCATTGAATAAATGCACCAGCAGATTTAGCAAACAATGATCCAAAAGAGGAGAGCAAACTGAAGGGAATAGTTTTGTTACCTGGGTCGGGTGTCATTTGGTGGGACCAGAATGCTGTAGTTCAGATTTCCAGAAATGACGTATTATTACGGCATCTCTACATACAAACGAAGATGTAAAGGTTGCTTGCTAAAATTAGCAATTCAATTCAATATATCGTTATCGATTTCATCATTTCAGCAGAGTTGTAATCGGGTCACAAAGCTCCGAGTCACGAGTCAATCTCACTTTTAAAGTTTTGACTCGAGTCAAGTCCAGTCATTTTCGAATCACCACCGAGTCAAGTCCAGTCCAAGTTATCGAGCAGAGGCTCGAGTCCGATAACTAGGCTATTGATCATGTCCTTACCAAAGTCAAATTAAATCAGCGTTAGATTTACCTTCGAATATTGGAACAGAATTATAACAACTTGAATATAATGATCACCATAGCAATAGAGATGCCCAATCGCCGAAAAATCCATTGGTGTTACAGCTGTGAAGCGTATGCTACGACTACTTTAAACTCGCCACATTTATTTGGCGATGAGAACAAAGAAAAAGATACCCAAGGGCCAAGATGACACAGGATTTAACTAACTATACATCAAGAGGCAACACAATTTCAATGCTTGCCATCCGACCTGCTTAGATATCCAAATAAGCTACGCAACACAAGCTAATACCTTTTGATATAGTACCATTCCCCATACCAGTTTGATCGTTTGTTGCGTCCGTGGCTGTACCAAGTCACGGCGTTCCAAGTCACAATAAGTCCTTCTCTGATTATAACGTTTGACGCGATTCAACTAGAGTCGTTCTTATTTTATCATACATCAAGTCCGAGTTCTAGTAATTCTACAAAAGGTCGCGCCCAAGTCCAAATCTCAATTTTCAGTCACTCAATCACTTCAATCATCAACGGGTCATGCTTTACAATTATAAACAAGGAAGGTGACGTAATAGTTGATCTTTCACTGTGTGGTAACTTTTGAAAGTGATGTAATAGTGAAATTTGAGGAGTAATTTCAGGCTTCCGGGTAGTTTTAAAGCGAATTTCCAGTTCTCAAATTCAAAAAAAGATAATTGGCAGTTCAATAGGCCTACAGTATTGTCGAATATTCGAAATTCAAAATGCCAACGCGGGCCGCACAAAATGGTCTCGCGGGCCGCGTGTTTGAGACCTCTGGCCTAGGCCAAGGTGGGTGTCTGATTCCAAAGACGTCCGAGTCTTTTCGACACCTTCGTATCTTTTCATTGTATCGCATTTTTGTGGTGTATATAACGCAGAGCGAACGTTTGTAGATGTTATAGTTGTGATTTATCTGACTCCAGAAGGTTGCGTTTACAATTCGCTGCGTGTTCCCTTGCGTTCGACGACCGGCAATCCACGCCGTGGATTGGCTCGTTGGCTGACGTACCACGAAGCCTGTCTATTGCACACGTATTCGATGGATCACACTGACGAATATATTTTGTTTCTGTCTCGACGACTTGTAACTTTATTGAATCAATGTACGACGACGTAACAGTACTTCCGAATTTGTCAATCGAATAGTATGAATGAATATCTCTACGTGGTATTACCCACGCATATCTCTCATAGCCACGAGAGAGAGTACATGCACAAAACATCGTACGATTTCATATTTTGTTATCTACGTTCACACGACAAAATATACGACTCACAAAGGTCTTATCGGGTTTTCACTTCAAGGAATTAAGTAAGGTTTACCAACTCCTTATTGAATATTATTAAAGTGGCGTTATACCAATATATATCGTTAAAGTGTATTGAACTGATAAAAATTGGTAATTAACCGAACCGAAAAATAGGAGATTGAACGAGCAAAGGAGAATATAAAACCGAAATTAGGACCTTGAATAAATACTATTGTTAATGTTTTTCGTTTCATCCTTTTCGTTGAGCAATCTGCATCAAATAACTCAATATATTACTAAAGGAGAAATTTTTATGCATGCATTGTAAAATGTAGAACTGCAACGGCTAACAGGGTGCAGAGAAAACGCTCTACCCGCTTCTCTTTCTACTGTTATTATTGACATATAGTAATTAAATAGTATATTCATATTGAAATGAACCCGAATATTTTCGGCTGACACTCGTCAGGGGTAATCGTCAGCAACTAGTACAGAATTGGAAAGAACATTGTATATCAACAATCGTATCACAAAATATGACGTCACCAGCATGAAAGAGAGAGCGTTCAATGTAATATTTTTAGGTGGTACACGAACTCCTTTTGTTGACAGAGTTTTGGTTGGTGTATTTTGATAAAAGTTGATTCCAAGGCACACAAATGGAATTGTGAGCGACCTCGCCCTACGATTCGAAATCGGTCGTCTCGATAATTATTCGCACAAATCGGATTATCCAACAGATGTTTGCCGATGGCAGAATTAATGGCCTTTGATCGATCAGCATCAATCTTAAGTGGATGAGTTAAGGGTGAGCTTTTCACTGAGCGTGTTCTGATAAATCTGGGGACATGTTGGTTTATGCGGTCCTGCAGACGTCTTGACGTTCTTCCCACGTAGCCACAATCACAGTGGCACCTATATTCGTACACTACATTACTTTGTTGAAGTGAACGAATATAGGTGCCACTGTGATTGTGGCCGAGCGAGATAGTGTAATGGTTATGCGTCCGGCTTCTCGAGCGGTAGGTCGTGGGTTCGATTCCCGGCCGGGTCATACCAAAGACTCGAAAAATGGTATCCGCAGCTATCCTGCTAGGCGCTCAGCAATCACGGATAGCATGGAGGAGAAAAAAAACGGGGGCGCAGACTAGATGACCTCATGGGGCCGTATCGCAACTCCGTCGCCAAAGCATCTCGATGGTGCAGGCGAGAAAGAATATCATATCTCTCTCTAGTACATTGAACGCTCTCTTTCATGCTGGTGACGTCATATTTTGTGATACGATTGTTGATATACAATGTTCTTTCCAATTCTCTACTAGTTGCTGACGATTACCCCTGACGAGTGTCAGCCGAAAATATTCGGGTTCATTTCAATATGAATATACTATTTAATTGTATATTGAAGTTCTGTACCTCCAAGAAGCTCTTCACATATAGTAATGTAGCCTGATTTTTGTACTCCATCGCTGCAGCTGACTAGATGGTCCCTAAGGAACCGTATCGCTGCAACATGTATTTTGTTTTTGAATGTAATTTTTTGCTCAATAAAAACTGTCTCTCTCTCTGTGTCGTGGTACAGCTCCGGTTCCGAACCGAATATCCTTATCATGTCCGGTCGTAATCGTGCTGCATGATTCGGGACTTTCCCTTTGTAGATACTTCTGCTGCTAAAAATTGTACCAGCTCAGAACTTCAGAGCGAATCCTAAAAAGTGCAAATGGAGAGTTTACAGTCATCGCTTCTGGGGGAAGGATGGCATTTAAAGCAGGCCAGCATATCTTCTCTCAAAGGCACTAAAAATAGTATCGACGGAATCAAATCTCAGGCATTAAACGAAGATATTTCCGAGATCGGTGAAAAATACATTCAAGATGCGTTATCCTCTTGCAAAAGCGGGGTTTTAGTTGGACCATGTGTGCTTCAGGTAGTGAAAACACGCAACATATCCGCGCCGAAAGACAACGAGCTTTCTTCAGTTGCACCTAGAATGCTCAAATTAAGTCTGACCGACGGATCTAACACTGTCACGGCGATAGAATATGAACAGTTGCGCGATGTCTCGCTAAAAACAGCGCCAGGCACAAAAGTCAAACTCATGGGGCGCATTACATTATCCAGCGGAACATTGCAATTGACAAATTCCTGCTTCAAGGTCCTTGGTGGCAGAGTCGAAAAACTGTATTCGAAATGGAAGATATCAGAAGACATGAACGCTATCAGTAGGATGAATATCCAAACGGACGACGGCCCACCACCGTTTGTCGCGTTTGGAAAAAGAGGAGCGGAATTCAAAAAATATGACAAACCCAAAAAATCGTTACAAGACAATTCAAAGGAGGAAGATGCGGATAATTCAGGATTCAGCGTGCAAAGAAAGACAGCTATCGCCGAAGCTAATAAGTCTGACAATAAAAAAGAATTGCTGATCGATCCCCGTGAAAAATTCGGAATGAGACCGCCCAGCGAACCAAAACTAGCTCGTAGCTACAACGCAAAACCGCATCATGAAGACCCAAAGGTTACGATCGAGCCCAAAAATTCCACAGGAATATACCGTGAACTACCCACAGCTGGTGGGCAAAATGTGCATCAAAACACATTAAAAGAATTCGTTGAAATGGGTTTCAAGCGTGATGAAGTGGTCTTGTGCTTGCAGAAGACTAATAACGACTTTGAAGAGACGATGAACTTGTTGACCGAAACTCCAAGTCCAACACCAGCACCAGTTGATCGGAACGTACGCAGTGACAACCCCCGTGGTCGAAAAGGTGGGGGCAGAGGTAGAGGTGGTAGAGCTCGTGGCAAACGTGACTACGACTCGCAGGAACAAGACAATCAATCCGCAAATCCAGCTACGCTAATGGATTTCATCGATCAGCGCATGTCAAATATGTTGGTAAAAGACACTGGAAAATATCCTAGTTATGAAAGGGAAGCCTTTGATGGTGGCACAGAGCGACAAAGCAACAGTTATGGTGGTTATAAGAGGGGTGGCTACGGCCGACAATCAAGTCATCAATATGATCATAAAAACAACAGAAATCCTACTCATAGCTCCGATGGAAATACGTGGCAATCAAAACATTCATACGATCGGAATACGCAGAGAAATGATGGGGATAAGTGGCACACAAAACATTCATATGATCAGGACGTTCAAAAATACGACAATGCTAGAAGATATCAAGGCTCGGACAACAACAGTCAAAGGGGCTCGAAGCATCAATCGCAATCCAAGCCACGATCTGGTCAAAGCCACCCCGAAATGAGTGCAAATAACAATCGGGGCGTGTATGACGATGGTAGAAGAAATCAAGGCTCGGGCAGCAACAGCCAAAGAGACTCAAAATACCAATCGCAGCCCAAGCCACGATCTGGTCAAAGCCATCCCGGAGTAGGTGCAAATAACGATCAGGGCGCGTATGACGATGCTAGAAGAAATCAAGGTTATGGCAACAACAGCCAAAGGGACTCAAATTACCAATCGGAATCCAAAACACGATCTGGTCAAAGCCATCCCCCAGCAAGTGCAAATAACAATCGGGACATGTACAATAATGATGGAAGAAATCAAGGCTGGAGTAACAATAGCCAGAGGGACTCGAAGTACCAATCGCAAGCCAAGCCACGATCTGGTCAAAGCCTTGCCGAAACTGGTGCAAATGCAGCAAGGAATTCAAGCAAACCACCTAGGCATCAGAAACATAACGATAACAGCCGTCAACGGCTGGAAACAAGTGATACAGCAAAAAAACCTGATAGCAAAGTTGTCTTCAATGATATACCAGTTAATCCTCCCCCGCAACGCGGCCCTACAACATTTGGAGGTGGCGCATCCTCCGACAATACACCTGGAAATCGTTCATCATCTGGACAAGGTTACGAAAGACCTCGAAACATCGCTCAAAGTCTTCACGTTATAATTCCGCAATGGCAGGCGGGACATCACTGCTTTGCGAAATACTGGGAAGACTCACAGTACTACCTCGCCGTTATAACAGACCTTCATCCGTCCGCGCCTACGGCGGTGGTTCAGTTTGTGGATTTCGGTAACTACGAAGAGGTGCCGCTGTTTGATTTGAAGTCTGTGGAAGCAGCTGCGAACCAGGCTCACGGCGAAGGTAAGGGCAGTGCACTATAGCACTACAGTTGAACCTCCGGTAGTCACATTCTGCTCCTTACATTTAGGGATGGGGTTCGCAACCCCATTTTTTAAAGGGGCCATGAAAAAATTTATCAAATTTGAGATATGTTTACTCGACTATAACAAAAGGAACATATAAAGCAATAAGCTCCGTCTTGATATTGAGTGTAGTTTCTTTGTTCAACCTTTGAATTTGTTGATTTTGTTATATTTAAATTTTCGCAATTGCTAGCCATGCCGGGAGGTATGATATAAGTTATCTTTCAAGCTTGGCTTTACAGATATACAAGACAAATGAATGTGCGAGCCACAATGTGTTTTATGTTCAACTTTCTTACTAATGACTACAGGGCCATTTTTATATGACCTTAAAAAATCAATTATATGACTTTATTTTTGGGAAAATATGACTTTATGCGAAAATTGTGTATTTTTACATGTAACCAACGTCACTCATGGAACTGACGAGTAAAACATGAACAACATAACAGCAATACACATCCATTTTAATTCTAAACCACTTTTGTAGTAGTTTCATGTAGTGTGGAATGTTGAAGTCTTTAAATTTACGATTTGGACGTAAAAATGACTTTAGTAAGGAAAATGAGCTCTCCACAGACGCTGATGTTGGTTGACACTTCTGCAGTTTTGCATACAGCGCTGCTGAAATGTCTTGTCTTTTTAGCTCCATAATTTGTTTCACATCGTTTTTGTTCAATCGCTTCTTAATGTAATTTTTGAGCTCAAGCGGATCTTTTCCGATATTGAGGGCATTTAGATCAGCATTAGCAGCCTCTTTGATAGTGTACGCACAACTTTCCATTTTCAGTATCAAGTTTGAACTATTTTTTTAGTGGAGGCATATTTCTGTTAACTGACTCGTCAACTTTGGATCGTTCACTGAATCGTTGACGCTCTTTACAATAACTCCTTCAGCTTCCCGTGCGTTGACTATTTCTTTCACTTGTGGAAGTCTCTGAACTTCAAATGACGTCCCACTTCAGTGCACAGAAGTAAAACAGATTGTGTAGCAACACAATGCAATGTGTGACCTCATAATGCAATGTGCAACCTCATAGGTCTGCGACTGTAATGTTATGTAGGCTAACCTTACAGTTTGACTTCGTTCAATCAGAAATTGCCTTACTTTCTTAGTGCGTAATTGCTTCAATTGGCACTTTTTATTTAAAGTATACAACAATATGACTTTATAACTCAAATATGACCTAGCCAGAAAAATATGACTTTATAACTTTCTTAATATACCCCATATGGATGCGGTTTCTGCTTTAAAATTGATTTCACGACTTACTGATGTATAGAAAAAAATATGACTTTAATGACTTTAAATGGCCCTACTAATGACCCAATGAAACCAGAAAGTTGAAGAAATAGGGGCCATTGACTGTTCAAAATTCGCAAAATTATTCACTGTGTTTGGCAAGCCTTGATTTAAAAGGATAACTAGTATAAATGAAGTCTGCCTGAGGCTTCACATTCTGCCCAAATATTTAGGATTTACTTTAAATGAAGTCTGTTTTAGGTGTTAAACTTGTTCCATTCCAGGCACACAACACAATACAGCAGTATCTTACCCGAACGATCGGCCACAGTACGGAAGCAATGACGTAAGAAGACATGTGAAACCACCGATGGCCTTGTATGTTCCACCCAAGTACAGAGAAAATCAGTGACTTCAAAGATACACCTTTTGATGATTGACATGAACTCTAATCTATTTACGTACCGGAGCAGGCCTATTTGAAATCTTGAATTCAATAAACCATGCACGAATCTGTATGTATTATAGTCTGTCTGAGCGTGGAAAGCGGACGTGGACATGGACACCCTGCATTTTTTGAGTTTTATTGAGAAAGGATAATTAATGTTTTTCCATCATTCCCTCCACATGCTAGGCAAGTGTGGCCATGTCTGAAGAAGCGGTACATTGCGCTGCATTGCAATCTGTCTCTTGTAAAAGGCATCGAGCTGTAAAATAAAATGTAGTGCATAAGGTTTTCAAGTGGCCTGTGTGTCATGGCATCACGGATTCTGGGGATAGATGTTAAGTTCAATATTATTTGAAATCAGAAGTTTATAAATCTTACATTGACACACACTGGATTATAACCCATAATTCAGACACTACTGAACATTGCTTTGACAACATATAATGCGGCGCTCAGATGTGGCTGAAATTCAGAATAAGAAGGAAATTGACACCTGTTCACTGGCATTGAGATTCATCATAATTATTCAATATTTCCAAACCAAGTAATTTTGGATTTGAGATGTATCAAATCCAAAGTATCAATTATGAATAGCTTCTACAAAAGACTCTCGCACATTTCGGCACACCGGTGTTTCTACGCTATGGCCATTGACGCTAATTTATCATCACTGTTGGTTCCACTGATCTTCATTCCATTAGTGTCTGGATGTAGAAATTTCAGTATTCAAATCCCAGTTGAATGCGCCACAAAGGGCATAATTTTCAAGAATTCTGACAAATGATAAAAACAGTTCACAGGGGTCATTTGTAGCAGGGTTGTGGAGTTGGTTCACTTTACCACTGACTCCGATTCCACAAATATTTTCAAGACACCAACTCTTTATCCCTGAAACTTCACACGGACTCCAGCTATGGATTCAAATATTTTCTTCCCACAACTCACTACTTTGACATTCCTAATCATAAAAGTACTACATTTATCAATTATTATTATTACTAAATTATGCCCGCAAAACAAAATTAGATATCTGAAGGTCCACCTACGTGAAAAACGTAACTACTGTAACTGCAACGAGACATATCAGTTACATTTGCGAAAATTTGGCGCGTAATTCAGTCTGTGTTTCCCTAACTCTTCCAAATTGCGTTACAAAATTTCTGCGACTCGAAGACAAAATTTAACACAACTCCCGACTCCACAGACCTGATTCATAAACTGGGCTTCTGGTCTGATTGGAATGTCGACAGATTTGTATAGACAGTAGTTTTATTCTGTGGTAGGGGTGTGTTGTCACTTGTTGATACACTTGGCCAGATATGCTCGTGCGGCTTATAATCATCTGTCAACAAAAAGGTCTTTGAGCTATGACATCACAGCGAACTGCTTCATATTCAGGTTCCAAAATGCCAATTAATGGTTTAATGTAGGCCATAATACTTCCATCTCACAACTAAATTATTATAAGCACAGTATCGTGGGTATCAGTTTATTAAATAATTTCATCAGATCAATACACCACAAGATTGCGATACAATGAAAAGATAGGAAGGTGTCGAAACGACTTGGAACAGTCTTTGAAATCAGACACCCACCTGACCTAGGTGATGTAAAAAGGAGGTAGTTAGTACGGTAATGCGTATAGGTGACGTCGGAAGTTACAATCGGGCAATATACAATCAACAAGGAGTTAGAATACCTTTGTTATTGTGTGACTAACGTGCAGATAACACAGAACCGATATATATACTAGGGATGGTGTGAACCTCTGAAAGGATCTGTGTGAACGCGAACGTGAACCTCATGACGTCATATTGCTGATTCCAACCCTACATGTCTGTGAAGTGATAGCCTATACTAATGTACACGATACCTAGCGATGACTCGAGCCACATAAGGCCACATTGCTGAAGTAGCCTACATATTGACGTTTTAAACGTCGCCAAATGTATCAACTGGGGGCAATCAAATGATTTAATAATCCCATAAAATCAATATCTCCCGTCGCTTTGCCAACAAATTCGACGAGGACTTGCAAGGGAATATAAGCTTCACCATAACGGTCTAGACCAGATCGGACAATGTATTCGGCATCTGAGTAGGCCTATTGCTACGTTGATATTGAGCAGAGTGTAAAACGGGTTTCTATACTAGCTGCCGATAATACCCCATTAACAGGTTATACAGCAGTAGCCAACACCCCAGTCGCACTGATTTGGTTTTCATGACACAATAACCATATGAAATGAAGATTGACTCCGTAAGCTTGCTAGATTTTTACATCAGACAACAATCCCAACTTCATTGATTGGTTGAACATTGAACAAGCATCATTTGCTGACTACCTACATGTAGTGTATTTCCCTCTTGATGTTGCATGATTGCAGGTCAAGCTCACAGCAGCGAGCCACTAAATATTCGAGCAAACTTTTGTAACAAAGCAAGTAAAATTGTTCAGATTGTCAAGGTGCATGCTCGTTTAGTATTGTTTTTTTTAATGCTGTCGGCGCTATCGTTATAAATTGCAATAAATTTCAAGCAAAGATGTTATAATGAAGTGAAAATTATAATATACGGAAGAAGGTTCACAGTGCAGACCCTACCAAGGTTTGTTTGTGAACGTGAACCTCACACACAGAACACGAGTGTGAACCTCACATTCACACTATCCCTAATATATAGCCTAACATCATTTTGACATCGTCTATGGCCATAATTTTCAGCAGTATTCAAATGCAGAATACGCAATTTCAATAGACATAAGACTTAGGACTCAATAATTAGGAGGCGTATGCCGTATACCAATATTTAGAAACCTATTCAATGAGGTGACCAGGGTTGTAACCAAGTCACAAGGCTCCGAGTCACAAGTCAATCTCGTTTTTATAGTTTTGACTCTAGTCAAGTCGAGTCATTATCAATTCACCAGCGAGTCCAAGTCACCGGAAAGAGGGTTGAGTCCGAGTCATGGTAATATGGCTCGAGTCCAAGTCATTGCGTTGACTGCTCACAGTGCTAAGTTTCCAGTTGAAGTCTTGTTTAACCCACTTTTGCTGTTGTTGGTGATATCGAACGGTTTGCATTTATAATATATTAATTTTTCTCACATTTAAC
This sequence comes from Botryllus schlosseri, assembly GCF_051294905.1. Classification (NCBI taxonomy): domain Eukaryota; kingdom Metazoa; phylum Chordata; class Ascidiacea; order Stolidobranchia; family Styelidae; genus Botryllus; species Botryllus schlosseri. Next base: position 4,266,809 of record NC_137243.1, on the reverse strand, counting down.
AGTTCCTGGTCGAATTTTCAAGTACCGCTACCAATAGACGAATTACCAATACTGTGGTTACTTCACTATTCTTCGAAATTACAATGAAATTACGGCCGCCTTAGTCTCGAGTCATTAGACTTGGTCCGAGTCATGCGCAATTTTCACAAAATGACCTTCAGAGCCAAGTCGAGCCATTAGAAAATCGCGACTCGAGTCATTACAGCAGAATTTGGTGTCATTTGTAAAATTCAGCATTAGTATCATTGATTCTACTCATATTCATCTCTTCACTATTTCAATAGACAGCGGCTCTGAGTGCAGCGAAAGCATTTGCATAGAATTGACTTGCAACAACTCAATATGTTAAATAAAATATTACCCGTTCCCACAAGTACGCAGAATTGAGCTTCTGTTACGTCGTGAGAGAATTCATCACTGTTTTCTAGATTTTTCCATCTCCTGGATAGCATCTTGTAGCGTCTCCTCGTATTGTTCTTGTCGATCGGGATTCTCGTAATCAAAACCAGACGCATACCTGTGGTGAGCAGAAGTGGTCATCAGTAGCAAAGTACTTCTACAAAGTACTCAAGTAGATTGCACCATGTGCACCATTTACTCAAGTGGTTATCTTTATAAACTGCTTCAGTTTGTACTCAACAGTCTTCCGGCAAAACCATTTACATTCTACAATTTGGATTTCGTGAAGTTGAGATTAGTTTTGGAATCGGTTTCTGGTCACATTTATGTATGAGTAAATTGTAGTAATGACAGGGCGAAATAGCCCCTGTATCAAAGTGACAAAATATACTTTTAAAAAATTTAACCTGGTTGTAGTCTCATTGGTGACGGACTTGAAACGCAATGTACCGATTTGTTAAGGTGTATATTTATGCTCTTGATGTTTTTGCGGCATATAGACCGACTCATGACATACACGACCTGCTATGCATATGCATACCATACATGATGTGGTTATGCCGCTGGACAACGAAGGTGCAGATATACCCTTGTAAGGCTTTCTAAGTCTTGCATCACCCCTCCCTGCTATCGCGGTAATGCTGAACGCCACGGCAGGATGTGATGGTCGGATACCAGGGTTACTAATCAGGTCTTTGGTCTGACCTGGCCGGGGGTCGATGTACCCATCACGAAGCTGGATTGGTGATTTTGCATTAGTCACAAGATTCACCCTGCAAATCCTAAAATAGCCCCCCTGCGTCATATTTTGCAGGCCGCAACCTGATTTGAGATTTAGTAAGCATTTTGAATGATGAGATTGATGGCAGTTAAAACGTATTGTTGTTGTCGGTTGCCCAACATCACTATTCCTCACTAACTGATACAGCTTCGGCGAAGATGGTAGTATTCCATGATGGCAGAATTAGTTGACATGGATGGGCATAATTTATTGCCTTAACGTTCAATGGCCCAGACAATGCCAAGACCGAGACGCTTGGGAAATGACTTCGGACGCACACAAGAACCAGCTTTACGAGGAGGTAGTTTTCCAGCAAGTACCGTGTCTAGCTAATCCCAATATCGATTCTTTACTCGCTGAAAAATGTTGTCAGGTATCGTGCGCAGCTCATAGGTAAAAATACAATGAAGGCGATGATCATGATATTATTTTATGGTATTGGTGTTTCTTACGTATGAGTACAATATTTTTTCTTTTGTCGTACTATGCCCGTCGCCAATGTTAGAGAGCACAGTGTTGTACTGATGTAAAGTTTCAAAACTGTATTGCTGAACTGTGTGTCCTATTTTTAACTTCATTGAATTCATGTGGTCCGCGGCCTCTGTGAAATTTGAAAAGTGGACCGCGACCCGTTTTGAATAGGTGACCCCTGTGCTGAAGGTTTGCGAGCCCCCGAGCAAATCTACATTCTGAAAATACATACTTGGGTACATTTCACCCCTTCATATTCTACTTCCACTTCAAGTAGTTTTGATATATCTTGAGAATTGCTACTTCCACACTTATAATTGAGTAGAAATTCACGGCAATCCTTTCATTTCTATTTGCAACTAAAACTGTAGCATGCCAAGCTTGAGACATACTGAAATTGGATTGTTCAAGATTGTGAAACCCTTTTTGTCTCGAGATACAGCCCTTCTGTCTGTCACAATACTTATTGCATTACCATCTCAATGAGTGCAGCGAAATGTTTTGAGGCAGACAAAACTTCCTGACACCATACAATTTGACAAGAGCATTCGCACCAACCTCAGCATTTTAGAATACTCTGAGTAATCCATGTTATCCGAGCTGACGAGCATTAGTTTCTTGTAGACCAAAAACGATGCGAAGACATTCGGCGAATCCGGCATACTGCAGTCTTCAGCGGTAAACACTACTCTGTAAGCAGTTTATGCAAGAAGATAATCCCCAGTCTACAACCTAGCACATTGACACATACTTTTTTCTACCAAAAATCCATGGCGATGGAATGATAGCGGTGTAACGATTGGTTTCCTTGTCGTGATAGAGCTCCGTTACATATCTTTTTGTGAATTTATAATACAGAGACGGATTCACAATTCCAAAAAGAATGACCCAAGACATGTACATGTATTTCTGAAGACATTTCCATCTGATAAACATATGCACACAGACATCGATTGTCACATACCGCGAAACCTTGATCTATCATACTCAGGAAGTATGGCGATGAAAGAGTAACAACAGCTCCCATGGCGTACAGTACTGATTGGATACCTTAACAAAGAAGTTCCTTGTTTATTGATAACAGCTGGGCAAAATTGAGTGCTTCGGTGACTCGATTCTGAATGACGTAGTAAGCTTTGAGTCGGGTATCACATATTTGGGCGTCATAACAGTATGAATGATGTGCAAAGTTTGGATATGCACCTTTTACGCGACTATATAGAATATAAAGCCAGCTCTACGTCACATACAAACACAACGCTGCACACCAAATTTGGCTCAATTCCAAACAGTATACACCGACGCAGACTCGCAGAGCCAATTGAAAATTATTTGAGTTTTTCATTCATAATTCTGGGATTTTCCACATCAATGCAGTTTTTGCAAATCCAAAACTTTCAACAGCAATAACTTCGTTTCTAGCGGTTGGAAGTGAGCAAAAATTGCTACACATCATTCTTTTAGGCCACTTAACAATTATATGGGGTTACCAGTAAATTTGAAATTTTTTATAATATAAAATTTCAATTGGCTCTGCGTCGGTTTCTACTGATTGGAATTGAGTTACATCTGGTGTGCAGCGTTTTTTAGGCAACCTAACAATTTAATCAGTGAATCCCTGGCATCCGGTGACAAAAGTTATTTTTGAACAGTCCTAGTGCATAGCTTTGTACTGAATGTTTTGTATAACTGTGATACGACCAATCGAGGTTCCAAGGATCCCACAATGGAAAATGCTATCGTAACTATAATTCTCGTTGATAATTGCTTGGAGTGTGTAGTTTCATTACTCACTACGCGACTCAAATCATTACTATTAACACTCGTACCAGATTTGAGTACTTCAATAATTGTGCCCAGCAATATTTATCGGATCGTTCGCGAAGAAACATTTGTTACAGTGGTTGATAACATACCTTTAACGAGTGGTGCCTTGGCGCCAAAATATATCAGTGTTCCGTCTTCATAACGCATTCCTACCATTTTATCTGTGCGTAATAACGCATTGGTGGAGGATATATGCGAGACAGTAATATTGGGGATTCCACATCCACACGTGGGCAGCAATGGAAAACCTCTAAGCTTCGATTCCTTCAAGGAAGACTGCCGCGGAGAGGTCCTATACATACTGGCAATGCATCGAAATTGTTTTTCTAGTCCAGGTCTGCTTCGTATTCTCAGAAATACGTTAGACAGCATGGTGTCGAGTCCTCAGTGGTGGTGCAGCAACAGATTCACGTAAGACCTTATCATTGAGAATACAGCGATATTCTGACAAAACATTGTATTGACATTTTATTTTATCAGTCAAAGTGCGTTTTACCGATATTCTATTACAAGCAAAAATAGTTGCAATCAATCACAACAGATGATTTCAGTTAACATGCGTGCTTCAATGGATCAAATATGAGAAACCTTCAGTTGCATTTTTGCACAGAAATTCGCTAGGCCTATAGAATTATACTGTTGCAACATCAGAGCAAATCGACAGGCCTACATTCAAACATTCAACTGTCGGGAATGATACGAACTCACACAAATGCCAAAAGTATATAGACGTTCAGTTGTATTTTTGTACAGAAATTCGTTACGGAATTCCCCTGTTGCGGCATCAAAACAAATCGATATATTCCAACACTTGAATGTCGGAAATGACATGAACGTACAGAGCTCACACAAGTATATTGACAATTTCACACGACTTTTCAATGATAAACCTAAACGCGATATGAAATCGAGATTGTTTTGTAGCATAAGGAGCAGTATTGAATAGAAAATTTCACCTAAAGCCCTCAATTGAAACCAGGTCTGATTGATAACATAGTTCATGACATCCAATTATTTTCATTCACCTCCATTGATGGGATAGAAAGCGTTGCAATTCAAAGAGCCAATACTATGCCATCGCCATATTACACGAATCTCTTCAACAATTAGTGGCTACATGAAATGCATTGCAGCATGTACGATTTATGGTTTGTTTACCCTGACCAAATTACATCAAGCGAAATAGATATAAAGTTTGAAAAAGAGCACCTGCTATATCATAAAGGAATTTGCAGCAAGCAGGAACGAAGTTAGATCAGGTGCAAGTTTGCAATCCAAGTATTATAGTCACTTTCAACCCACTATACTGAGCAATACAGGAAAGAATTTTGAACAAACCTACACCACAATGTTTGAATGCAACTACACACATCACAACATGAAAGAAGCGTCAGATAAGTGGGTTTATTGCCCTGGTGTAATGATCATCATCTGGACAACAAAATTGATGAGATTGAATCTCCAATTGCATCGTAATGTAGGTAGGTAGGGATTAGTCATCAGCCTATACACATTATATGTAGGCTAATTCATAGAAACAAGGACCCATAACATGCTTTGTATCAGTTTGCCAACACCCTCTCGCGTTGATACACAAAAAAGTAACTGGTAAAACAGTAGCCTATAGCATTGTGTCACTCTATATTCTTTTGCCTTGCGATGTCAAATTATACACACAGAAACGCAATACCAAGGCATGGGATTAAAATAATGAATGCAAAAGGTAATAAGGGAATTCAAGAGTTCATCCTTTACCAGAGGAAGACTTGATACCCAAACGGTTGGACTCGTTATTATAGTCGGGCGATCTCACATTGGCTTTTGGCACTTTTTCCAAAATCTTGGCTATCTCGCTTTTTTCGTCGTAGCTTTTCCACATCTCGTACAACTGCAATATGATTTTTGTGATTTCGATAATTTTCTCCATGTCAACGTTCAGATCGGAAAACCATTGCTTTGCCGATTCCGTTTGATTTTGCGAAACGCACGCAATATGCAAACAGGCGAGAGCAATTTGAAACGGAGGATACAGCAGAGAAACGTCTGTTCTGTAGGAATCGTTAACGATACGCCAAGCAACTGGTAATAATGACTCGATGTGTTTCGAATCGCCCTGGGCAATACTCGTGACATACTGCAGCAAGGGCCTGTACGGGTGATACACTATGAGGCAACAATCCATAACTTCCAATAAAAAGAATTCGCATTCCCACACGTCATGAATTCGGTAGCTGTAATCCATTTCCAAAACATGTCCGAATTTCCCTTTGATTACTGCGACCATACTGTTCGTAAGCCGCGAGTTTGACACGACACCGGTCTCTTCAACTTTAGCCGCTAGGAAGACGCAAGTCGGCACAAGCAACAGCGGGTCACAGCTCGATAGCGGATATTGGCTGTAAAATCGTTTAAAGTACACGGTGGCGGTAGCGATGACCTGCTGACGAAGCTTCAAGTGTTCGCCAAGAGCTTGTATAACATTTGTGTAAAACATCATGAATTTGGTATACTCCAATTCGGTCAGTATTTTTAAGTCTTCCGATCTCATAGAGGTCAGATTCTGCTGCGTCAAGATCCATTGCGTACAATGGGAGCTGTGCCAAAAGTTTCCGGCCATTCAAAAGCTTATCGATATCGGTTTGTCTGCAAGGTATTGAAAAATACAATACATTAGATCAGGTAGAGATCATCAGACAGACACTTTGTAACCAACAGTTGTTGCCTATATCAATAAAGTGACAATTTCTCAAATATCGAAGGTAGTTGACTACAAAACACAATAACCACAGACACCACAGTAGCATTAGTAGTTCAATACAATTACACCATTGTATGATCGACCACTTGATCTAATTAGGAGTCATGATTATTTGAATCGTTACTGTGTCAAGTTTACTACTGTCTTTGAGAGCTGCCCTACATCTGATACAGAAAGATGTAGAACAATGGAATGACTTAGTATGGATCATCTAGAAATTAGTCCAACTGTGTGGATATATGAAATAACAGTCCAGATTCCGTTATATATTACGGTATAAGACATCATTTGATAGTTTAAATGTGAACCAGCCCCAGAAGTCCAATGAATGTACATTTGGACAATTGGACAATCATAATCGGGTCAAATATTATTAGAATCAGAAGTGTCTGTTGGAATATATTCCACTCGGTTTGGAAGGTTAAACACTGTTGACTGCTGCAAGACAGTAACTTCATTTCAATCATAACGGAATGATGGCAAGAATTCACAAAAGCAACAGAATCAAAATTTGCCACATTGATCATTATTTACAACAAAGCAGGTTATTATCGAAACAATAAAAAGAAAACGCTAAAATGGCAATGCACTGGCAAAAGGTTTACAATTCAGGAAATTCATTAAAAAGTTACACAGTATAGTAAATCATAACCGGAAAAGCTCACAAACAGAAGTATATGATAACAATAGTACTTGACAAAAATTTGATTATGTAGCTTACAGTTGCTAGATAGTTAGTACTCAAATATTGTCAAGAATGACGGCTGACCAGTTGCCCTGGGTCAAGACACAAATGGGTAGTTCCGTGTCAAAATGCAAATACCTCGATCCAAATAGGCTACGGACTAATTTGAGAATTAAAACTCAGATCAAGTATCAAATTTGGCGTATAATGGAATTTGTCACAATACAATCGAACAATCCGTTCAGGGGTTATTACATTTTGAAAAAACATTTTTCGGTCACTTGCAAAATTTCATTTGTTCGAAGCAAGATTGCAACAATACTTGAAAACAGACAGCCACAGTCACCACGTTCAAAGAGCACACAAGTTTATAGTGCATAAATACACTACAGTTGCATGTTAACAATCTTCAACAAAAGAAAAGTGGGAAGTAGCATCTGCAATGAACAACAGTCAGTATCAATGTTGTGACGCTATACAGCTTAAATCCTTTAGCTTTATAAATTATAGCTATGCCGACTTTGTAGTTCGAGATTTTGATATGTTTTTCGAGAGACCTGAATTGTGACCTTTATTGTTATGGGTTAGAGGTCAAATCTCCATTCAAAGTAATCCATGCAGAACTAATATCTGACTCTGCCTAGCGGATATGTATAGGGACACTGTCAAATGAATGCTGCTGAATTGCCAATACATAGGCCTATGTTTGAATACCCTTTGTTGAAAAGATATGTTCCAAATAGTGCATTTTTACTAGCTTTACAGTTCTGACCAGATACCCTTCCACGCATCATTTCAACACTGATCTTTAATCTGTCACCACAGAATATTTCTTAAAAATGACTGTTGTTGATAACGATCATATCACTTGGTTTCACAAGTGATTCGATTGATTGCAATTTCGGTCAACGAAATTGTCCCAGATTTTTCTACTCCTAACCAGATATATACATTAATTGTAGGCCTACATGATTTTACAGAGAAATCTGAGAGGTGGCGGGGATGGATAAAAATGTATTTGCATGTGGACACAGAATTACTCAAATCTTTCACAATGTGAAGAAAGAATTCAGGCATGACAAATTAAAATCAAACAACCACATAAAAGAATCATTCAGAAAGGGTGGGAGATAAACTCGTGTTAGCAACGAGGTGTTCCGGGATGATAGCACCGATTCTAGAGTAATATCTATTCCTCAAGCCAAACGCCGTCATCGTTCTCACTCTGGGCTGTACCACCGACGTGCTCGCGATATCTTCCAGCAATTTTTGCTGTTCGCTCTTTACATCTCTCTGTTTCGCCGATAGGTTCAAATCGCTCTGACGTATGAAATCGATAATGTACAACAACAAAGTCGCGATCAAGGCGAAGCTCAGGCACATGCAGAAAAATATTTCAAGCATAAAATATCCTTTAGAATCGAGAATACTGCCGGCAAGTAAAGACACTAACGCTAAGCCCAGGTTCTGGATCGATTGCATAAATCCGTAAGCAGTCGCGAGTTGGTGTTCTGGAACTAAGTAAGCCACCAAAGGCCATAAAGCACAAGCCAAAATAGAGTACGAAAATCCCATTACAGTCATAGCAATCCAAGGATTTGCAAATGTAAAAGCAAGCAATCCGTGACAGCCCAAAGTCAGTACGACGGCGGCCAGTATCCAGTACAAGTGATAGCCAAGGACTGTTATAAAGATTCCCAATATAGGAGAGCACGGCGCCGACATAATATACACGATGCTATTCACGGCACCAGCGGCAGACGGGCTGAAACCGAATTTTTCACGAAAAAACAACTTTCCCAGACCGATAAATGGGAAAACAGCCGCATAATATCCGACGCATATAAAGAAAACCAGCCAGAGTTGAATCGAGAAATCTTTGACATCAGTCAATTTCACAGGCTCCTCGGTCACTACCGGTTTGCGATTCATCATTTTTTCAGCACGCCTGTCCAGATACGCCAAAACGATAGCGCAAATCATAGAAAATATGCAGGTAAACGCAGCCACAAAGAGACTGATGCCTAACGTTTTGGTATGATCACTGACTTGACCGTCGATCCAGTTATAGAGAGGCTCCATTACGTTCATATTCACGGTGCTTCCGACCCGTGCCATACTCAATTGCAATCCAAATACGATATTGAGTTCTTTTTCTTTGAACCACAAAACGGCGTACGTGTTTTGCGCTACCGCCAGAGACTCGCCACCGATTCCGAACACAAACCTACCCACATCCATAAGCCAGACCTTATGAGTGTAGGCACCAGCCGCAAAAATGACTTGCCCCACTACTACAAGCGCACTGAAGATGAGGCTTCCAAGACGTATGCCGAAGACGCGATCCAGCAGAAACCCTCCGAAGAAACACAAAATCACATTCGGCCACGAGTACCACGAGTACAGCGACATGAAAGTGCTTTCGTTAATGTCCAAGTCGCGGATGAATTGAGAATGCAACGCGGCCAGATTGTCGTAGCAAAAGTAACTTCCGAAGCTTAAGAAGCACATCAATATGATCACGACAATCTTGTGGCTGAAGCTTCTCGGGTCTTTGATGTTCATCATCTTGACTCTGACGGGAGCCGCTGAAGACCTACGACGGATCAATGGATCAGACTCCATTTTGGCCACTTATAGATCTTGTAATGCGTCCGTATCAAAGTATTCAAGGATATGGTTCGGTAACTGGTAGATGGTCCAGTACGACTACACTAAAATATATTCTAAATGGAAACGAGCAAATATTACAGGAAAGCACAACTGCCCTTTTCTTCTCATCGTAATTTGGCACGTTTTCAATATACTCACAATGCATTCATCACTTCCCCTCCAGGGTTACTATCTACATGGGTCAAAGATTGAGGACAGCCAAAAATCCGAATATGTTTGACCGGAAAACTTGTTAACTGATAAAGCTTGACTGATGATACCTTCGCCCAGACCTAAATGTCATCATCGGTCACCATGGTCATCATTGTCGTCCAGACAAAATCTCGACCTCTGAGCCGAATATAAGGACAATTCTTAAAAATAACGATGATATCTGATATGGCAACCCAGCCTAAGACCCTCGATCAATGTTAATCTGATGACGGCAGGTTTGGGGGTTCGGTATGTTTTATTAGTATTTTTAACAATTCAACAATAGTGTGATAAGATGGAAACCTTGGGTTGAGCAGGGATATTTCGTTCGACTCCGATGAATGATGGGGTTGAAGGAAGTGTGTGGGGGTGCCGCTTTGCTACTGCCCTGCCCCTAGACACCTCTTCACTCCATACCTTGGTAATTTTGCATCCTCAAACAGGGTCGTGCATACTTAGCATACCACATGCAAATTCGATTATTACGTAGCCTGGGTAACGGGGAAGAGCGAGGCGGAGACCCTGACAATGTTCCTAAAACCCCACCTTGAAAATCATGCAGTCATGAACGTTAGCATGCCACATGCAAATTATATTATGATATTACAGAGTGTAGGCGTCAGGGTTGTAATGACTCGAGTCATGACCAAACAGAGATATATCAGTGGGTTTAACGAGACTTCAACTGGAAACTGAGCAGTCAACACAATGACTTGGACTCGGGTCATTATGCCATGACTCGAACCTCTGCTCGATGACTTGGACTTGACTCGGTGGCGAATTGAAAATGACTCGACTTGACTCGAGTCAAAACTATAAAAGTGAGATTGACTTGTGACTCGGGGCCTTGTGACTTGGCTACAACCCTGGTCTAGAGCCGCTATGGAATCTCCGTCCTTTTTTTGAAATAAATCCTGCGTGATAGGAGCTTTTTTCGCGTGACAGAGCCAACTTTGCGGCGTGACAAGCAGGGTTACCGATTTCAAATGACTGTGCTAAGCCAGTGACAAGAGATCAGATGCTAATGGTTAGCAACTGGCAAGGTGCAAGTACTTTGCCAACTGACAGTAACCAACAGATCCTGGCTTAAAGTTTAGGTCAAAACATTATATACCACATAATAACTGGAATATAGCATTAGGGGTGACTGAGAACATTGACTTTTTAAAAAAAAAAAAATTTCTTTTGTTTTAATTAAAATCAACGACCCGTGACCGCGTGCAACTGGCGACCCAGTCGGCGTGATCCTGCGTGCCGTGGACACCGATTCCATACTGGGTCTAGAGCAAAGCAGAGACCCCGACCCATAGCGGTACACACATAAACGGTGACCTTCTTAACCCTATAGCTTGGGTTAGCGATGCACATCGATCGTGGATCATGAGGGATGAGAGTCTTGCTGAGTTGGCTAGTATTGATTTAGTGGTCATGGGAAACACTTCTTAATGCGGTAAGTATATTGAAACAGTACCAAGAAGTTTTTGCCATGACCAGTGATCGTCCTGGTTAGGGTCAGGAGCTATAAATATGCTTTCCACGCTGGTGAGAGAGGACTTGCTATTCAAACTATGGGGTAAAGGAGGTGTGACTAGGGCTTGGAGCAAAGCCGAGACAATGACACACGTTCTTTCACCTCACCTTAGAAATCATGCACCCTTGAACGGGGCTTCTACATATAATTACACATGCCACATAAAAGTTATATAATATCAAAGCATAGAGGTAAGAGCAAAGCAGAGACAACAACACATTAGTAACTAATTATGACACCCAACTGCATGGGTAGCCTCTCGGCCCCCACACTGGACTGGAAATGGAAACAGTGGTTATTTCCGACAATAAGTTGTGTGTGACACAAGGGTTTCTTGCATATAGAATAACAGAGTATTTAAACACGAAGTTGATCGTGTCGCGCCACCAATTTTAATCTGGCTCAACTCTAGCTCTGATGAGCTTCTAACGAAGGTCATGGGGAGCACCGTTAAATCAAGGTACACGCTGGTTAAATCGATATCCTGGTTATGGGAACACCTCTGTATTGAAAAAGCACTGACAACTCTAGCAATAGGCATATAGAGCATAGAAACTTTTCAGGAGAGACTGCATCATCCACGACACAGCACAGCGGCCAGCGCGTCCACTTTTTGGTAGTGTTTTACTGACTTGGTGGAACAGCGATTGCACCGGATTTTGCACACAGACCTCAAATAAGTATTTAAACACTGAATGTTCAATAAGGTCATGAACCCACTAGCAAAGCTGCTCCTGCCATACCCCGAGTCCCGCACTCTGGCACTCACCATTTACAACACTTTCCTTTCCACCAAGCTGATCAACTTGTTACCTCATCAGCCGAATGTGATTAGAAAGCTAATAACGCTCTCTACTACCCAGTAGCGGTCGGGATTCTTTCAAATACATAAACTCAAGAGCTTTGCAGAGAGTCATCGAAAAACGCTTCGAAATATTAATCACGTCTTTCTTCCTTCATTCATTGAGAAATTTAATCGTCCATCGGGGTAGTGGACTACAATGTCACGACCACCACTGTCAACTTTTGAAAATCTGGAATATATCGCTTGTCCAATGTCCATTCTATGTCTTATTTCTGTATTCTCTCGCTCAGTTTGTAGCTTACCTGTTTGCCTTCAGCGCTGGAGATTATCGGACCACGATTGACATATCGACCTCGACTACCGACACATGCTACCTCATTTTTATCGATTGTCTCTTTTATGTTATCGTGTATTACTTTTCATTCAGCTGCATTCCTCACATTTTCATTTTCTAGGCCAAGGTGGGTGTCCGATTGAAAAGACTACAGCAGTGTTGGGATATCTCGAGTCATGACTGGACTCGAGTCATACTCGAGTCACCTTTTTCGTATGACTTGACTTGACTCGAGTCACTTTGCTAAAATGACTTGACTTGACTTGACTCGGCGTATAAAAAATGTGGATTGACTCGTGACTCGGCGCAAAATTCACGAGTCAATTTCAAGTCATCAAGTAATCGGTGTCGATAAAAATCACTGTATCTGTCTATCATCATCATACTCGAGTCATACTCGAGTCACCTTTTTCGTATGACTTGACTTGACTCGAGTCACTTTGCTAAAATGACTTGACTTGACTTGACTCGGCGTATAAAAAATGTGGATTGACTCGTGACTCGGCGCAAAATTCACGAGTCAATTTCAAGTCATCAAGTAATCGGTGTCGATAAAAATCACTGTATCTGTCTATGTTCGGATTGTTCGCGAAATGCTGGTGTAACCTCACAACCTGTGAGAGCGACCAATTATTCAATGATCGTGTGTTTTACTGAGCCTCCATTGTTTTCTCACAAATAAATCAACCGCAAACGAGGTGATAAAGGTGGTGTATTGAACTGATAAAATTGCTAATAAACCAATGATGATGATGATGATCGAAGCTTACACCTTACGTCGTCGTAAACTAGTATAGTAAAGTAATTTAATAGCAAAATGTATATTTCTGTTGTCTGTTCTTACCTTAACCCAATCCTCTTATTTTATTGGAATTGAATTCGAATATAGTTTATATAGTCCTCAACCATTAGCGCAGGGTCTCCCATTGTATCACATCAATAAGTAAATGGGTAGGCCTAATGTATTGCATCTTATCAATTAATATCTCTATTCATTATTTCGGCTGGTAACTATAGTAACTATAGCGATGCAATTACATTTAGTTTAGCAGTTCTACGTATATGTGAGCGATACAGCGGCTTCTTGCGTGTATATTTAACTCTATATTCGTTGTTCCTTGATTCAGAATCAATGACCACTCAATCTGAATTTTCAGACAGCTAGCAAAATGCAATGACGTAATCATGCCTCATACTTCGAAAAGGCAACTTGACTTGAATTGTGACTTGACTCGATCGTGACTTGACTTGACTTGACTTGACTTGACTCGACTTGACTAGAGTCACCTCCAAAAATCGAGTGACTTGACTTGGCTCGAGTCACCTTCAATAATCGATTGACTTGATTTGACTCGAGTCAAAATGTGCAATGACTCGAAATGACTCGTGTCTCGAAGGTAGTGACTTGATCCCAACACTGGACTACAGTCGTTTCGACACCTTCCTCTATCGCAATCTTGTGGTGTTTTGAACCGATAAAAATTCCAAATACACGCAAGAACGAACGAACGAAGCCCACAGTGCTCTACAACATAACTGCATTGTAATGCCGGCCTATGCAGACGGAGCCACACAGGCTTATTGTAGTTTGAAAGAGAGCGTCTTCAACAAACATATAGAATGGATATTCGCATAACTTCGTCAAGAATTACCTCTCTCTTGCACCAGGCGAAACTTAGGTTTTGCAAATCGTGAAATCGAATACCCGTGACTATAACTGTCAGACCCTAAGAACATCTCGAATTATTTCAATGAATATTTTTGCAGCGATAAGGCCCTAATATCTCTTATTTAATTACAAAATCTACGACGGTCAGACCGGATGTTAAATCTAATTCCATCAGTATATAGCCTACATCAGGTTCTCGGTGTGCGACCAACAAATCTCTTCTACAACTACCACATCATTAGCACGAGAGAGAGAGAGAGAGAGAGAGAGAGTCTTTATTTTCATCCAACCGAAATACATAATAAACAGACAGCAATAATGACGTTACAGAAAATACGCATGTACGTAGGCTACACGTACACGTACACCGTACAGTATTCGGTATCAGATAGCAATGTTCAATGCTACCTTGGAGGTCAACTAGTCTAACCGCACCCGCAGCAAACAGGTCCACTTGTCTCCAGAGGTGGTCAGTAACGAAGAACTTCTACTTTTTGGAAGTACTCAAGTAGTTTTCCTCTACTTCTGGTACTTACTCAAGTAGATCTGATTTTCTCTACTTCTACTTCTACTTGGTAATATTTTGTGATCTACTTACTTACTTTTCGCTATTTTCAGTTTGTCAAGTAGAAGTAGTTTAATAACCCATTACGAAAGATAGCCTGAGGAATTTCGGGGCTGTTTTTACGGGGTACCAACATATAATATTCATAAAAGTCAAGTAAAGCCCATAAATTTTGTTGCGCTTCGCGCACAATACTTGTGGAGTGACAAATAGGTTTTCACGAAAGTATCAGTGAATATAATTTAGGTACCAGATTGCTTGGTTCCGTTCACACCGCATTGTCGCCCATATCAAATATTTCATCACAGTAAATATGGCCCACCATAACGTTTGAAACTGCCGTTTCGCAATCTAGCAATAACCTATCATATCGTAATCTAGCAGCCCATGACGTGTCCTGCTAATCTGGAAAATCCGGCCTTTTTCAACGTTACGCCTGTTTTAGCAGATCACCTTTGAAGCTTTATGGACAAAAGACATGAAATATATTTTCCGCTTTTTAAAAGTGGAATTTGTATTTCACTTTCAATTCCGAGTATCATACTTTGAGTTCTAGTTACTTTCAGTTTTTTTGTCTGCAGAACATACATGTTGAAGCATAAAAGCAATTGTAGTAATGCTTCTATTTTCCGAAAATGTAGCTACACTAAATATAAATTTTACGATCCGCAATATTTGTTATTAACGTATACTAATCGCGCTAAGTGTTAAAACCGTATCCGATACAACTTCTCCGTATTGCTCTTCGCCTAAACTTGGGGCCTTTTAATATGGGGTAGGGCGCCATGCCATGATATTCTCTAAAACGGGTCTTCTAGTAAACAAAGGGTTAGTATCGCAGTTTTTTTATTATTACTATAATTTGCATCCCACGATGCTAAAGAATGCTTATCCTGTCGGAAATTGATACCTCCTGAGATGCATCAATACGAATCAAGTTCTCTGCACCTTCCGCATAGCTCAGTCTGCAGCTATTGACAGTCCATGTGAACGAATTAAGACTGTTTTCGTCCGTAGGTTCATACAACATGTTTTTGGAAAGTATTTACACAATTACGGCATAATTATCCAACTTGAAAAAACATAATTTTTTTAAAGGGCATTTGTTTAAAGCACTGTTTAAAAAGATTTTTATCAAAGTGTTTTAAACAACCATTTGTTTTAAATGCATCCCTCATTCCAAGTTATTTTGACTCATTCCTATCTTGTTGTACTAGATTAAATCCACAAATAATTTTCCAATAGTCTCCCTCGTGTGATGGATGACTTTTTCATACCTGCTAAAACTGTCCACTCCCATTACACGAGATCCTCATGAAAGGTGAATATCTACTTGCACCCACCCAATAGCAAATTAACTAATAGATCTATCGATAACTCAGGACCTATCGTCTGGAATGAATTACCACAAGATAACCGTGATTTGTCTTATAATAGATTCAAAAAATACCTACTTAATCACCTCTTGTCGTTGTAGAGCTTCTTGGAGGTACAGAACTTCAATATACAATTAAATAGTATATTCATATTGAAATGAACCCGAATATTTTTGTCGTTGTTATTCTTGTCGTTGTAATAACATTGATCAGCACTTGCTACCGGCGTTTACCTTTTCTTCTTTATTTTCCTTTCTAAACTAACATATTACAGCCAGACTGTATAGACTATAGAGTCAAGTGTAGGCCTGCCTGTTTGATGGTGGTGTGATCAGACGAGTTGACCTTCACGATCGTATCGATAATTTCTATCTGACACCGAATGCTGTGCATGTATTATATTTTCTGTACCATCATGATTGCTGTCTGCTTTCTATATATTTTGGTTGGATTAAAATAAAGACTCTCTCTCTCTCTCTCTCTCTCTCTCTCTCTTTCTCTCATGAGAAGCATGCACAATGCTGTGTAGACTTATCCATGTATAATGTATATAAATCGCGGAAATCCTATCAAAATGTTCACTGCGGCCACTGCCCCGATAACTTCAATAACTTCTTTGCCTCGGTATCTAAAGTGCATAAGTAAGCCTACGACACACGCGTGTCCACACTCCACACGTCGTCCAATTTGCATACGTTACATAGACAAAAAAGATTATCGCTCTATCAAATATGCCGGACTTGATTCGCGGAACAATATCTCGCCGGCTATCCGAAAGTCATCGAGCATGTCCACATTCGAGTCGAAATACAAACAATTTTTACTGAATAAATATCTACTAGTTAGCTGTTTAGTTTACCGGACAACGACCTGACATATCGATCTCGCCTTCCAACACATGCCACCTTTTCGTCACGTGCTGTCCTTTTAAATTTCCTTCTTTTACTTTTCATTCAATGTGCATACCTCCTTTTTTTTACATCGCCTAGGCTAGGCGGGTGTCTGATTTCGAAGAATGCTCCAAGTCGTTTCGACACCTTCCTATCGTTCATTGTATCGCGGTCTTGAGGTGTATTGAAATGATGAAATAATTTTCAGCAATAAATTGAATTGATTTAAAATGTGCCTGCCTTCACCCGACGCTGGAACGCCATGTATGGTGTTCGCTCTGGAATCCGCGGGTATCTTGGAGTGGTAAGTTTACGGGTCCGATACTGGCCAAAAATCGTACTTTATTTTAAATCAGGTTTCCAAAAGGCTGCTCAATGCTCATTTATCCATTTCACACTCTACAGTATCGTTTTCGTTCCACTGCGATATCATCGGAAGCGGGGCAGTTTGCGTTGTGACTTTCATACAAATGTGCCTTTACGGGGTACATACGGGAGGAGGGGTGTAGAGCAGTGTTCGTCAACCTTTTTTGGTTTGATGAACCCAAAAGTTGTTTTTCCAAACTCTTGCACCCTTGTGCCTTGGTCAGTGGTCACTCGTGGTATGAACATATGTATTTAATATTTATAAAATATATATAATTGATGGCAATGTTGGAGTGCGAATTCGCTTGAGATAAAATGACTGAATGTTACTGCAATAACAAAAATCTATGCGATAATACGTGTCGAAATTGCCTGCATACACATCATCACAAAAATGATACGGAGAACTCAACATTGTGGAATTTGCAGTGGCTAATGTTCATTCTTACGGGCAGCACCCCAGCTAAGAATGATCCATAGTCACTTTGATTGGAATAACAGACCCGGGTTTAAGAACCTCTGTTTAGTGTGACAAATTTAAGATGCACCCTTGTATACCCTTCCGTACTGGTGCCCCCAGTAAATATTTTGTTGCACCCTAGAATGTTCACTAAATTAGAGTAAAATGCCAGTAATCCAATTCTAATCTAATTTGAGAAGTGTTTCTATGCTCTAATTTTAATTCTATTCTAATTTCTGAATTGTTCTTATGCCCCAATTCTAATTCTAATTCTAATCTAATTTGTGAAATGCTCCTATGATCTACTTTTAATTATAATCTAATTTATTGTTTTCCTGAAAATGCCTATATGCCCGCGACATTTGGCAACGAGTTAACAAGAACATACCGTTATTGCAGGGAAATCCAACAATAATTTGAGACTGAAATCAATTTCTGCATTTCGAAATGCTTTATTTCGCGTTCTTACAAAATAAAAAATCAGATCGCCGACTGAAAAATATGAAATCGCTGGCCGCGTGTTGATGACTCTTGGTATAGTGCAAAACGAGCCAAGCTTCGTGCAGACTACAGACGCTAACCATTCTCATGGTTATGGGAACACACTGTGATTTGATATGAACTAAACTTTCTGCTGTATTTATTTCTCATTCATAATTTCATTTAATTTCCAAGTTTTTGCGAAGTCAGTAATTCTAATTTAATTCGAAAAAACTGTGTAGCTCTAATTCTAATTCTAATCTAATTTGGAAAAAAACGTGTAGCTCTAATCCTAATTCTAATCTAATTAGGAAAAGCTGAAAATTTTCTAGTTGTCCAAGTCTGTAATGCACCGTGCATATCGGCTGAAGAGCGCTATTGTAGAATGTGTATAGTGTACTAATTCACCTCGGACTTCACGCATATGTCAACATGTCATATATGCCTAAAAGAAGGATTCAAATGTCTTTTTTCATTATTTTGAAACAGGATGTTTTACCAATCGTAGAATATTTATGAAGGGGAATTCGTAACTGTACTATTTTACTTACACCGCAGATTCAATATTAAGTTTCCAGAGGTACACAGGAAACGTAATTATTGGACTGCTGAGCGATTAAAATTTTAGATATGTGAAATTGCAACTTGATCGATGACATTTGATAATTTTCTAGGAAGCACTAATTAATTTTGATCGGTAATCGCACGAATATACTAGGTTTTTGTCGAGGGTGCATGTGGGCATTCTATTTTGGAATCACGTATTCCGTTATGCTTGGGTACTGTTAACATTGTCCATTCATAGCGAATAAATCTATATTCTTTAAAAATGTAATGGTCAGTCCAACGCTCACATACAGTTCAATATTCGTGACACAGCCAACCCATAGCTTTGAATCTCATTTTTTTTCTGAGTAGCGTTGACTGATATTTAACAACAACGCACATAAATCTCAATATTTACGCCTTTTATGACTAATGTCGGTAAAAATTGAACTGAGTGACAAAAATACATCGCGAGAGTGCGCGAACTACAACGCCTGTTTAAAACGTATGACATTCCAAGCAAGCATGTCAGATAATACGCAGAAGTTATCGAAAATTTAACTGACGCAAGAAAGTATCTCAATCATAACGGAGTGGTCGCATCATACAGTCTTGCGAAGTAAAGGAAATGCTACTTAGCGAAAAAGGCACGCCGGAATTTCGCTCGGCGCTCGCAGTCGCACGCGATTTTATTATCGTCTCAAGGAACGGCTAAGGGAAGTTCGAGGGCTACTTGTCTGGTGGAGTGCAGGCTTGATTTCGCAACAGAACATCAATAAAGAGTCTTGTCGTATGTGTAAAGCGCTAGGAAAATCATACAGTGTAAATATAATCGCATTAAGCAACGGCAAGCTACTATGAATTGCGGCGAGAACCGCATAACCTTCTTGCTGACTATGGTGTCGCATATTTAGGTTACGCCGGATATTTGGAATGTGTTCTATTGTGGTGAGTTTTGTAAGCTATGTGAAGGAGAGTTTCGAGATCAAGCATCCAGTGCAAAAAATTCATTACCTTTGCCACCTGCTCTCGTTTCACGAGCGTACAAATTCGTAGGAATTGCAGCCGTTGCCGCCGAGTAGTTTAGGGTGTGATTTCTGGACGTCAAAATATATTGATATCGAAGTACTTTAGTATATTTCATTGCTCCTTACCAAATCTACATATATGTCGAGAACGGGTTTTGAAATCGATGGTTAGTAGGGATTTCGTCGCCCGGCAAAGTTTGAGTATTTTCGCTAAATGGCACAGGGTTACATTATACAGATCTCAGAGATCTGGCATGTGATAATGCCACTTTCACATAACTTGGAGTGGCTTTTCTCAGTAGGTGTGCACTGTGCAGATAGCAAAATCGCGCGTCGCTACAAATGCGATATTGTTGTGCAGTGTCGTTCGCTAAGTAGATAGAGCGACTTGGAATGTTCACACCTCATTGAGCAGATATCCTACTCGCTATTGAATGAAATCGTATGACCGATGAGTGATTTGTATGATGGTTTGCCTGCCATACCCCGAACATTGAATCATGCGATACAAAAACTCAATACATTCGCATTCCCGTCATCATTTAGTAGTACCAACCATAGCCTTGATCATATGACTCTACTTATTGTACCTGTTACGCCAGCAAGTTAAATAAACATTGAAAGGTATACATAGGCATACACACCGTACGTTTCGTTATTCATCTCTTGTAGTATCTCAATGAGATTCCGGAAGCCAGTCGACAGTCGTATATCTTGTGGGTGTACTGCTATGCAGCGGTTCTCTATAAGGGCCAAAGAAAGCCTTCGCGTGCCCACGTATCGAAACATATATTTTAAACATCAATTTGCCATAAACCGAAATCGCTGAAAACGCCAATTACGGAAAATTTGGACGCGAAAGCGCTTCAGAAAGTAGGTGATCGCGTGAGAAAGAAATCTGGTGACTAAATACATTGCGTGAGCGCTCCATCGCTCATTACAATCGCGTGCCATTCAAATCGGCGACTGTATTTGCCCATCACCGTATACGCGACAGGAATAGTGTAGGTGAACGTTTATCGCTTGATCACATAACAGCGGCGTGTAAGCTTTATTAGTTATGTCATCAAGTATATGAAGTGGCGAGACACACGACATACGACCGCAGTAACCCTATGGTGTGACTTAAGTGAAATAGACGGTCGAAATAATATTGTATTTACGTATCAAATTGTCGGTGTGTAAATCGCGCATCAACGGTGACGATAACTTTGAAGGATCATGCTGTGTATATATATACGAAGTATTTGGGCGCTGACTCGGCAGGTGTAGGAGTGTACGTATTTTGTGTTGGTATATATTGTAATTGCCGGTCTGGTGACAACGCCTACTTGTTATTATTTTCTACGCCTAAGTTTGAATAGAATGTGCGCATTCGCAGCATTAGACATTTGAGTATAGTGGCTTGCAAGCGAGTGTTATGAGATGTTTCATGCGATTTGTTACTTTGTAAAACCAGTCTATCGATTGCATAAGTCGGGCAGCTCAAGCTTACGCGGAACAATGACATTCGAAAGTCTGATCTGGATAAGATTTACTTGTTGTACTGGAATATTTAGGCATTAGATTGATTAGAACAAAATTCTAGATGATCGTTGGCGTAGAATGAGATTCAAAACACCGTGAACCCGTTTCGCTGAAATAGCACATGGTTTTCTCATCTCTGCGATAAAACCATGAGATTGCAAACCGCAGAAAAACAGCGATACGGCAGAATCGTATTTACCTGCTTCAAACATTTTTGAGGAATGTAAGAGCAGAAAAAGGTGCTCACAAAGGGATTTCTTGCACGGTAAAATCGCTGATTGTTATCGATGTATTCGCACTTCAAGACTTCGATTCTAATAGAACGAGGGCAATGAAATACGAAGCCGTGGGATTGACAGTTCGTTGGCATGTTATTGCCTTCAATAATAAATTATTGTAAAGGACAATCCGTCGCAATTTCAATTGCTCAAGTCGAAAATGGAATCTTTTCTCTTCTTGTGGTGTATCGGTCAATCGAATGCAAAAAACATAACATACGGAAAATGTTGCTGTATTAGGTATAAGTAGGGTTGCATTTAAAACAAACGTATTTAAAACAAGGCCCTTGTTTAAAACATGTTTTTTATTTTGTTGTTGTTGCTTTTAGCCAAGACGTCACGAATATTTGATTGTGACGTCACAGTGGATTGGCTTTGACAATTGAAAATATTGGGTGAATTTGGCTCCTTCGACGAAAAGGGCTTCCGATCACTGTCATAAACAGACCGAAAATATCTTTAACACGGACTACATCGTTATGCAGCATTTTTACGGTCGGCGGTCATCATCATCAGAACGCCAACGATCAACGACCAATGATCTATATCTACGCGCAAAAACTGTTGAACCAACGACGATTTCATGGGTTCCAGCCACCCCACATCGTATATGTCGAATATTTTTGGTGCAAATCGTCCGTAGGCTCATACTACATGGTTTTTGGACGTATTTGCACAATTATGGCATAATTAGACAACGTTTGAAAAAAAATTCTGTGTTTTTCAAAAAGGCATTTGTTTAAAACACCGTTGTTTTACATGCAGCACTAGTTATAAGAGAAAGATTTTGATAAACTTGTTCCGAGATAGTTAGTAGAATCGAATCTCTACGATAGTTGACTATAAAGGCAGGGTTGGATCGCCATATGTTATAATAATCAAACTTGGTATGAGTCAGCAAACGTTTATAGTAACATTCTTCAGGTGAAATGAGCCATTGACGTCATGTTTGCTCAAAACACACGGCAGTTTTGTCTTGCCAGTTTACCGCAACGTCCGTTGACATGTGCAACGACACTATGTCGGTCGTTCATGTTAGAAATCGTGAATTCTTGTTGTCATATAATGAATGAATTCAACCACATGATCTCCTTGATGAAATTTATTTTCCCGCAGGAATTTCTGCTCTGACAACTCCCGTGCCGTATCCAGTGAAGGTCATTTTAATTTCTCATAAGATTTTTTGTAACTCGAGTCTTGTATCTGGCTTAATCACTTACTCTATCTTGTTAAGGAAATATTGGGTCGCGATGTTGGTTGCACTGTGCAGTTACCTATAATGTCCTGTATCTTGCCATGTGCAGGATATCCTGAGCCACTGTTTCTCCTAAGGTGCCGTGTCGTGTTTGCCGACGACTAACAATGTGTTAACTAATATAGCGAAGTTCATAAGTTCAGGTCGGCAAAGATATATCGCGTCACCTGTCTATCGCAGTAAATTATTAACGATATTGTGGATTTCACCATTTTAGGGGTTGCACAAGTCACGCGAATATCATGCGAGAATTGAAGTTGGTGCAAATTTATTACTAACTATATGTGCGTTAATTGAGGGATCCGTCATACCGGTATTTATGATATAATATCGCGTCAAATCGGAGTTCTCATTGAACAGCATATATCGACTGCTATACTGGTGTATGAATCGGATTCAAACGAGATCGTCAGTTGGACTATTTCGTTAGCAAGTTACATCCCTTCGAAATTTTCGTTGCGTGAAACGCCTTGACCTTAAATCTGCATTTTAGGATGACCTCGCCACGACCTCTTAATTGCGTGCAAACGGAATGTCGTAATGTAAAAATAAATATTTGCCTATTCGGCATCGTCTGAAAGATATTGACTCATGGATAGGGAACATATATATATATTATATATATATGAACTCTTAGTCCCCTAGCCTTATGTATCTATATCAGCATTCTTCGAATAAAAAAATTCGCCGTAAGGATAGAAAACGGCATTCTGAAAGCACAAATTATATCGAAGTTGGCTGAATGATTGCAGATTAGCGTAAGAGTTCGTCAGGCTATTGAAAGTTAAGATGTAAGAACCACTGCCTCATTTCGAGTATCGCGTGACCTTTTCACCCCACTGTCTCGGCAACGTGATGAGAATGTCTATGGTTAGTGTGAAGCGATGAACACCAAGTGTTATAAAAGGTTCGCTGTAAAACGAACGCGAACTTGCACTTGTACTCATACGTATTACAGCACGTGATTTCACAATGCTGTCTGATTTGTCTGTGTAAGTAAGTAATAGTAACGGAGTATAGCAATAGTCATTAAGTCATGATTAGGGCAAGTTTTTGTTGCACTAAAAATTTGAGAAAGTTGTATTTAATTTTGAAAAAAGTTGCAGTAGAAAGTTGCATTCATAATTTTTGTTCAATTAGTAGGGTATGGGATACCCGAAAGGTTCCGTTGTTTAATCTAGTTCCTGCAGAGCTGTCAAATTTGTCACTTTGCCATTTCACGAACATTCTGGCGGGACCGCCTAAAAATTACATCTTTTCCCAGTACACAGCAAGACAATTACACAATGCGGGAATTTTCCCCATAAAAGCCAAACAGCATAGCGATAACTTTCTCCTATTAAAACAAGTCAAGTAACGCACCCCAAACCCCCTAGGTCTGCAAACTTGACCCAAGGCGTTCCAGAAAAACTCACACTTGGCGACTTTAACAATATTCAATAGTCTTAGAAAGGTGACTCAGTGAAAATTTTATTTTCGGTGGTCTCGCCTGGGCGTTCGTGGAATGGGAAACTATCTCAAATTTAATCGACAGAATTAATAACGCGATCTATTTACATATTGTTCGGCCACGGTCGTGCTTGGCAGGGGTAGTTGAACTTCTTGCTTGCAAACCATTGTGTCATAAATAGTGAGAAACAGCTAACCCATCATATAGCTCTTTGTTATGCAAATCAAAGAGAATAGAACCATACTATAAATAGTTTATCTTTATAGCATGTTTTTAAATCATTCCTTTACGTTTTTACGCAATATTTGATAAAAGTTGCAGTAAAAATTGGGTATGAAAAATTGGGAAAAGTTGCAAAAAGTTGCACTATAAAATCCCTTCAAACAGCTTAAAACATCATAGTCCATAGATTCTGAGTATCTACGAAAATGTCGGAATCTGTAAAAAAAGTTACAAAAACTTGCCCTAGTCATTATTTAGAGTTGCGATTGGTATCGTTTGAGAGATGTCATAAAACGAATATGTGATCGGAGCGAAATGTTCCGTCATGATCTTATACTGACATGCCGGTACGTTTAACTAGATCTGGGGTTAGGTTTTGGCCGATACGCGTCGCTCATTGGCATCCACTAATGCTGGGCTGCCTAGAAAATATTCGGAGACAATAGGAACAATTTTGCACATGTGCGTTGCGATGTCTCTGCCACGGCGTTCGTGAGCTTATATTTCATTGACGCCGCCGGCGAATGTTGCGTATGAGTGTTGTCAGTGTACCTACCGTGTTCGGTAATTTAATAATGATACATTGACAGGTTACCTTCCAGAATGCATGATACCAAGCTCCGCAAAATCTGCACATTCGAACATTTCACGTGCGACGCCCGTTCTTCAATCATTTCTTTTGACACGACTTTTTTTGAGTTGTCAAAACACCAATAAATGTCTCAAAGCAGTATCGGAAACGGAAATATTTATGAATATGATGATGTATACCAACCCAAGCATATCATTCTCTCATAGCTCACCACGACGTCGGTTCAGTTGGATATACGCGGGTGTATGAAAGCGTTGCGTTGTCATATGCAGTACGTAGCTAGTTATTTTACGGAAAGTTGAACTATATTATTGTTACATTTTGGATTTATATTTTAGATCTAGAAGTAGCCGCGTCGCGGGGGCTATAGCTAGCACAGGCCTGCATATTTAGGCAATGTATCATAGCCCTCACGTTGTCTGCTTCGAAAGAAAATCCAAGTCCTGCAATGATTGACCTCGGGGTTTTCCTCGTGACGTTCACAATAGCCTGCATCATTCTTAACATCATGAAAAATCGGAATAACGGTGACACCCGCAAAGCGAGAATACTTGATCCTGAATACGAGGCTGGTAGGACCGCGCCGGGTCCGTGGTCGCTCCCGATCGTCGGTAATGCCCCGTTTTTAGGAGAGGCCCCGCACTTGACTTTTGACAAGATGGCGAAGAAGTATGGTCCGATTTTTCAAATAAAGATCGGAACTGTGCCAGTGATCGTGCTCAACGATATAGATACGATCAAAGCCGCTTTGAGCAAACAGAAGGATATATTTTCCGGGAGGCCACAGTTTTCGTCGTATAAACTTGTCTCTCTCGGTCTTGGGGCAGTTTTCAATGATATCACCACCATCGGTGCGGACTGGCGAAACCGAAAGAACAAAATGCTCCGACACATCCACAATTACGCCGCCTCAGTCGACAGCAGGCTTTCGATTGCGAAGCATATCTGGGAGGAAATCGACTACATGACGATGGCGCTGGAGAAACAGTGTCAGGAATCCGACACCGGATTTGTAGACCCTGAACAAGTAGTGCGGGTGTCAGTCGGAAACGCAGTGTGCGCTATGTGTTTCGGGAGGAGATATCGGGTTGATAATGCGGTAAGCATCGATTTATCTTGACACCAATTTACATTGCCATAGTCAACATCGCGGGGCGTTTCCCCAGGGGACGTAGCCGACATAGCGTACATTTGTATGATATTTTTAGCGATTTCAACAGTGTGTGAGGGGTCACAAGGAGTGGTGTAAAGGGGTCATGAATTGCCGCTGATCAATAATCTATTGTGAATACGCGAGAGCAGTGCTTTTCAACCTTTTTGAGCTCCATTCGCACTTTTTTTGTAAAATAAATTTCATTCGCACAACCTATTCCAAAATTGTTATAGAATAAGAAGATGAAGATACTTAACAACATTTGTTGAGATGTGCAACAAATTGGCTACTATTTATCTTAAGCTATCAAGAGTCTCATTAAAAAGGCAACTTTTTTCGCTCGTCTTGATTTCAACTATTTCATTAAAACCCTTATCGACCAAACAAATTGTTGGGTTTTGTGAACGTCTACCAGTACTTGGATGGCCAGGTCTTGAAATCTGTTCTGCACTCCTATCCAAAATACAGCGTATCTTTGGCGAGTGAAAAATGCTTGCTGGCAGTAATCGTTTTTGAGAGCTGACACAAAGGCCCCGGAGGCTCCAGTTTATCGGAAGGGTGAAAAATCCACATGTTTGTGTTGAGGCTTTTGCCTTATGTCTTAGAACATTAGGTGCAAAACGATCATGAGAGTAGGCACATTGATTAGAGCTCGCTACCTTATGATACGTTGCTCCAACTTCTGTCTCGCGAGTATACGGGAGGAGCAAATAAACTCACGATACTGTGTGTTCTGCTCTTTAGCTCAATCTAACTTAAGAATTCATCACAGTTTAATAACCGTAAAGCATCTTTTACACTACCACCAAAATCTCAATTTTTGTGGCATCTCGCGACCCGAGCCTCACCCATGAAAAGGAATTCATTTTTAACGTTACAGTTGTATGCTACGATTTTACAGAGATGCATGACATACAGAACGCGCACACCACAATTCTACCCAACACAGCTCTACAAAACATGTCTGACGCACGCGATTTTAAATTATAGGGCGAATTATATTCATCTGCATGTCGCAGTTGTACTACTGTCTACGGATCATACCCATATCGAAAGGTTTGGCCATCCAACATCATTAGTTTTTAGACCAAGGTTCTGTCGCCGCTTATGTTTCTGGCCTCGCATCTTATCAGCGGTTTGTTGGCCAAAACTTTACGTCTTCATGTGCCCCGACGCAAAAAGGGTTGGCCTCGAAATGAATGAGTCTCATATACCTGAACTCGCTCGTTACATACCCGTACACTAGTAACAAGTGTAACATACCAGCCATGTTTTCCAAACATATCTTATCATGAATTATCATGATAAAGTCATATTTTCTGCGTGTCTCGCTTGTTGGCTATACAGTACCCAACAGTGATCCTTGGATATGTAAAAACTATAGCAGGATTTTTAGCAGATAGCAGACATCGTGTCGACCCAAAATTACACCCTTTGCCGTCTATACTTAACCCTTGAAAGGGTAATATTTTACGTTACGGTAACTTTCAAATGTGAGTCTGTAATGATGGTCATTTTTTCAGCCTGTCGCAAGCTCAGACGTGCTGATATACTGTATGTCTCCCACTACACCAGCTTCCAAACCAGGCTTTTGGTTACGTAATAATTATAGTGCGAAAATATTAATTCACCACGGCTTGTGAGAGCTACGATTATGGTGCGTCGCAAGTGAAACAAGTTTACAATTGCGTCGCCCCTACAAAGTTTACACTGCCCTTGAATTTCCTATTAGGTTTATTTGAATCATTCCACGTTACAAAAATAACCAATTATTCACGTTTTTCATTCGCACTTGATCCGGATTTTCATTCGCACTGTTCGCACCACCTTCGTCATTCGCACTGCAATTTTTTTCATTCGCACTAGTGCGAACCGTCACACAGGTTGAAAAGCACTGCGCGAGAGCATTGTTCTGGAAAATCGACAGAAATAGGCGTTATATTCCAGAGGCAAATAACGTTAGAATAGATTCGAGGAATTTATATTGCAGTACCAAGTTGCTGTCTTTTGTGTTTAGGCTTGTACGCCAACATAGATTTAAGAACACAAGCCCTTCAAAAATCTCGACGTTACAGTTAATCTCCTTAGCGGTCGCAGAAAATCTTTGGCCGAGGTGAAATTTATGCCGCACGGTAAACCGTTACGTAAGTAGGATTTTCTGTATACCCGGGCCTTTGTGACTATACACAACTATCTTTATTGTGGTAATCCTGTGTCAATAGCGATTCACATCTATTGTGAAAACAACACGGCCTCTGTTATAGGTGTTAGTACTTTCGCCTCATAAGTCGAGTGGCGAATATTTCAGAAAGGTGCATATATAACGTATACAACATATCTGCATATACAACACTGATTCCAGAATGAAGTGTGTTCGTTAGAGTTGTTCAAAAATAACTCTTCTCATAAAATTTTACTGGCTATTCGATAAAATTTTTAGATTGGCTAAAATAAAATGCACACCACATTTTGCTCAATTTCAACCTGTAGCGGCAAAGCTACTGGAGTTAGATTATTTTTAATTCAATATAAAAAATAAAATAAATATTCAGATTTTATGGGCAACCACATGGAATTGATAGGTTGTATGCATAACTATTTTGACTCGATTGCACTCTGTACAAGAGCAGTTATTGATGTTCAAAATTTTGGATTTTAAATAATAGTATTTACGGTGTTTTTTATATTGAATATAATATTCTCTAATTCCTATAGCATCGCTGCTACACGCTTTTTAGCCACCCTAACAATTTTATTGAATAGCCAGTAAAATTTGAACAAAAAAGTTATTTTTGAACAACCCTAATCTTCATTGTTCTATCATAGAAAATTTCCTATCATTAATTTTTCACTGAATACATCATTGAAGGCTGTTTCCAAAATTTCGGTGCAATCCTGTTGATTACATGCGTCTGCAAGCGACCCTGATTTTTCGCCACATATATCGCACCAAACTCCCAACGCATGGGGTTTTGCATGGACCGACGCGTTCGAACTACATACATATGGAAGGGGGTGGGTGGTTTCGATGACCTCGCGATGCACAGCTGCAAAAAAGCCTGCAAATATCATACTCCTTCCGCATACCGCACGTGTCTGTGCTGCATGTGAATCGCGCAAATCTTAATATAGAAACAGCGCGTAGTCCAGCATAGGAAGGTTGCCATTCGCATACCGCATTCACAGCGAATTTATCATAAGTCTGCATTTCACGAATGAAAATAATCTAGGCCTATTTGTCTTACGCATCAACATGCAAATAAATGATTGAGTATTACAGCACGTTATCTATTTCTAAATTCGTAGCAGAATTTCATGAATAAATTTTCATAAAACTCGGTGAATTGCCATGTGGGCCGTAACTATTTAAGTAATGTTTCAAAATTTCTTGCAAGAAATAATCAGTGATCCTGTTCATCAAGTTGTCCGTCTCGAAAGCAAAATGTTGCGCTATACAAGATGCTGCGTAAGTACTCGCAGTTAAGTCAGGGATATTCCTTATTCCTCGTGAGATTCGGACGGGCTTTTTGTTCGAATCTCTCTCTACACATGCCGAAGCGCCATTGTGCTGAAATTAAAACCTCTGAGGTCGTGTGAATGCGACATGAACACATTGTCCTATATGGATACGTGGGTAACGTGGACACGTGATATTCACCTTGAAACACGATACGGTCAACTATATGGAACAGCAGCCAGCAGGCCTAAATATATGATGCTATATATAAATCGTCTGGAAATTTCTGGCAACGGCGGGACCTATGCTACCGCCCAGAAAGCTGCTCATTTACGCGATAAAAAGCGATATGGCAGCGCAGGGTTTAGAATAATGACATTTTTCATGTTTTTCATCGATATCGCGTTGAATGGCACTTATCAAGATGGTCTCGCGTTCTCGGAATTATCCCGTCTATTTCCGGACAACGACACAGCTCAGATGCAAGTGCGTCTCAAGGGCTGTCTAGTTCGAAGAATGTCAACTTCACGGTACACCGATATCGCAGAATACGTCAATACCTATAATAAAGGCACGGGCGCAATGCCCGTGCTGATAAAGGGATACTTTACCCCTCATTTCCGAAGCACTATTTCGCGAAGCCCATAAAATAACGCCATTCGATACCGCCAATAATGCGTAACGGTGCTACCAGAATGCGTGGAATGAAAGGTGATGTCACAATCCAAATGTAACGGAGTTATTTTCATCCTATTCAAATGCGTAAAAGAAATCATGATTCTCGGCAATATAGCTCTTTATCAGCGTCTTAAGGTTCGAGACCAGAATATGGCATATATCCGAAACAGCATTGTGACTTTCATCAATTCACATTTATACCAGCTGAAAATAATGGATTTATTCAAATTTCAAATTGCTTTCGGACTGGTTTTTGGAATGCTGTCTGCTCGCTTCGGTATCACAATAAGGCCTGGGTTATGGAAGTAGAAACATTAGCAATTGTGCGAATAATAATTTGGTCTGGCGCGAAATCACACTGAAAAGCAAACAAAACGCTGTTGCATGATTATATCACACAGACAAGTTTGGCAAGTTATTTGTCAACTACCACAAATGATCCCGACGGAATGCAGGCAACTGGGACGTCGTACATCGGGATGTAGCATTTATCTGTAATCCCATGGATATTGCAAATTCCGCAATGATATGGGAAATGTGGGAGCTAGATTTATTGGGGAAATGGCAGTTTCTCTAAAACATTTGATAAGATCGATACCTTTACGTAGTTCACTTATCGGAATTCTTCATCTGCGGATAAAGTAACAGATATATCGGCTCTTTTACATTCCAAAAAATATCCGCAGGACGCGCAGGAAGCTTTGGGACAATATTCGGGAAGTTAAAATCGTTGTGAAAGACCAAAATCTATACATTCTACACTCAGTCACAATTCAGAGGAAAGAACTCGTATGTTCGTATTCCAAAATTTTCTGCCAGTGTTAATAAATATTCGCTGATTTGAATATTTTCTTATCGATCGCCATGGGGATAAGGTTTTCTTGAACCTCGTGTCGCTTGTTCGACACTAAATCAATATTTAATTTATGTTATATTTAGAGGCATATTTAGGGTCGCAAACGCACGCACGAATCAGCGCGTCATTCGGTGACAAATATAGGACATATATTTAGACCGATAACGACTTTGCAAATACAAATAATAAATTAGAATACTTTCGGTAATTTTCACTATAGTTTTCTAGCCGTTTCAAAATATGAAATGCCGATGTGACTTTATAACCCCCAAAACTAACCCAAGATCTCTAACCATAACTTTAACCCAGATTCTCAAATGTCACATGCTTATATCCATGGATCGATGTGACGTGTATGGAGATAATATACTGCTAAAGACACAGTGCAAGACTTAGAAAGCCTCACAAGGCTATATCTGCAACTTCCTTCTTTAGCGGCATATGAACATCATGGCCTGATCGTGTGTATGCAATATGCATATCACGACTCGGTATATATGCCACAAAAAAATCAAGGAAGAACATCCTATTCCTACATGGAAATATTACATGTACAATAAAAATGTATAGCGAGTGAGTTATGGTAACCTTGTGTGTTTTACGATGGACTCATAATTCGGGTTTTTAGTCATAAGGAACCTCTATACAGATAAGGATAACTACTGCACTACAAAGACCCATAACGAATTCCACTTGCTTTTCAGCAATTCGTTCAATTGCTGAGCATGAATCGCGAATTCGGATTGGTGCTTAGTGCCGGAAGTCGAATCGACGTCATGCCGTGGATCAAAGTAAATTAGCAATGCCACCGGAGTATTTGCAGTTCCTCACTGATCAAACTTTTATCGACAGATCTTCCCGGCCTACAAAAAAGCCGCCCGAGATTTCGAAGGTCTTTGTTCGCGAATGGAAACGTGGGTTTTAGACAAGTGAGTGCTAATTTTGCATCAGCTTTTACGACTCGAAACACAGCCAGAACTTCCATATTTCTGTAATAATCGCAATTAGTACAGTTTGCGATAAAGGAACACTTTGAAACGCCAACCAAAATGGCCTCTATTGGCAAAGTGCCTGGATAAATTGATAGTTAATGATATTTTGTTCTGGTAGTGCGATTCGTCGCCGGTTAAATCAATGCGTAAATATATTCTAACCGTTTTGGCCCATGGTTGATTTTAGAAATGGTACAGATGGCATAGGACTATTTCCATGTTTCTGAACAAAATCTACATTGCATTTATCACTGATTCTGTATAAGAAGCGCAGTTCGCAATCCGTTATTTTATATGCAATAATCCATGCATGGTTGGATATGATTAGATTGCATTGTATTATACCATACCACATATGCGTGCCACGTGCCTAAAAGACTTAAAAGTTCAATGATCCCATTCATCAATGTCATAAACACCTCGGATCACGTGGCTTCACTTAATCGCTATCGGCGAATCAAGTCGCTGTTGCCATAAGTTTCGTCGCATACGTAACTTGCATTTAGTTCCGAGAAATGACACCAGAAACCGAAAATACGCCGCACACACCAGTTCATTTGTGACTTAATTGCGATGGTCTGCACAGCAAATTATCTCGTATATAAACCGCTGTTGGCATGTCGAATAGGATGAGGTCTAGTTTAATCGGATTGAAGCCAAATAAGCCATTGGATAACTTCTTCCGGTGTGAAGACCGAAGGAGAGTTGACTAATGACTGCATGTGATCTATTACACTGACACCGCACCGGTTAAGGTTATAGTTGGTCAATCGAAGTAGCCTATAGGAGAAATCCTCATTGCGACGAGGCAAAAATGTGATTTACGAGCGAGGGCCCAAACTGTTTCGCGTAGGACGGAACATGAGCTGTGTGAAAAATAGACCTACTCGAATGGGACTGCTTTAAAAATAGATTCGAGTGATATATCACCTCGTCTTGGTCCTACCAACATCGCCAGAAACATTGGGTGTAACGGAAGAAACTGAAAGACGTGTTTTGTCGTAAAAATAGCTGAGATTGGCAAAGTGGGGTTCTTTGGCTAGCGGATGTGACCAGTTCATTCATGAAAACCTAATAGACGCAATCCGTAAACTTGGATAACTAGATAATTCTAGTTGTCTAATTAGAATAATTAGAGGGAATTGCCAGTAATCCAATTATAATCGAATTTGTGAAATGTTGCTACGCCCTAATCTAATTTCTGGTTATCATTAAAATGCAACAAAAGAACTGTATAGTGCGAAACGAGTCAAGTTTGGTGTACAAAAATTTGCCATTCCCGCGGTTATGAGAATGATCTCAGATTTAATATGAACTGAACCTCATTTTCTCGTATTTCTTTTTAATTAGGAATTTAATTCAATTTCTAAGTTTTTGGTGAATTCAACAATTCTAATTTCAATCCAATTTTGAAAAGAAGAAACTTTTGTAATTGTACAACTGTGCTCGCAGGGTAACGGAGAACACAAAGACATACACGCCGGGCAAACTCCGAAATCTGATCGACGCGCTTACGGAAGGCGAGATTCTTGAATACCAGAAAAACAAAGGCAAGGAGCAAATCGACGACATCCCAAATATCGAAGACATGGAACATGTCCCGGTCACGGACCGAATTGATTACAGGGTCCTGTCGGCCATCGTGAACGATGTCTTCGGCGCCGGCCAGGATACTTTATCAAGCGCTTTTCTCTTTATTTTACACTATATGATAAGGTGAGACTTCTTCAATATCCGTAACTCGTAACTAATAGAGCCGTACACAATGATTGAATCTGAAACGAGGAATAATTCTAATGATTCGAGGCGAGTACGGACAGATGATTTATTTGAGTACTGAAATTATACACTCCTTGTTACTATAAGAGGGGCTGTAAATAAAGGCTGTGTATATAAAGGCTGTAAATCTCGATTGGTCGGGTCGCATCATAGAAAACATGTAGTACAACTAGGGTTGCATTTAAAACAAATAGTTGTATAAAACGATTTGTTTAAAACATGTTTTAAACAGTGTTTTAAACAAAGGCCTTTTTAAAAATAAAATGTTTTTTTTTAAAAATAGTATAATTATGCCATAATTGTGTAAAGACTTTCCAAAAACATGTTGCATGAGTCTATACGGACGATTACCACCCGATAGAGCCGACGTATACGATATGGGATGGTTGGAACCCTCAAAATAATCGGTTCAACAGCTATAGTACGTATAGATATCTCGCCAAAGGAGCTATATTTACCCTACATTTTCAATCGCCAATGTCAATCCACTATGACATCACAATTGATTATTCGTGACGTCATGGCAAAAAAACATGTTTTAAACAAAAACCTTGTTTTAAGCATGTTTATTTTAAATTTATTTTTGTTTTAACTGCAATCCTGAGTACAACGCTACGCACGTTATTGAAAACGACATATCTGTGGATTGCAATCAACCCACAGCATTGTCAAAAAGTGCCATAGGTATACGGACGAAAACATATCAAATACTCTTCAACTTGATGTATAATTCTGGCATTATATTCTTTGTGGTCGCATAAAAAGTACATAATGGAACTTACCACGTCTTCCTTACTGTTTTGACGTGATGATGAGTCGTAACGATCAAACTGCACATTCGTGACTGTTCATTTCAGTTTCAAACTAAGGTTGTATCCCGGCATGACGCAACTTGCAAGTATTTTCGCCACGAACCCGACGGCTCTCAGCCTGACATCTTACCATGTTTCGGCGATCGTTGTTCGCAATTTGGCATATCGTGTTAGGTCAAGAACGTAGATATCATCCTGATTACCATGTCCTTCGTTGGCTGTCGAAAGTAGGCCACGACTTCAACGCATAAAAGCCGGATTCAGATGACTGATTTCTTACATGTTGCTGGTCCCTGTGTTGGCCGATGGATGCTCATGCTCATTATATACAACCATGGCCTACAACACATACACAACCCGTACGAAAGTATTTCACGCGATGCAAAAAAACGCGTCTGCGTTATAAGCACCCATTTACGTGATCAAACATATGATTTGAATTTATAATTTGCTTGTAACATCGTTAAATTGGGAAAGTGTGGGACCGACTGGAACGTGGCTTCCTATATATATAAGATAAAATTCAGAATCTAGTAGTCCTCTCCTACCTCTGATACCACTTTCGAGTGCATCTTGCCGGTATTTAATTCATGTATCAACATAATATGCGTCTATAAACTTTTAGACAAATCACCTTCCTCGCGATGATTACAAACTCCTACTTTTACAGCTTGGTTATTTTTTTGGATTCGAATGAAACGTGTCCGTTAGAGCTACTAGTTTGGCTAACTTTTGAAAACAGAGCTTGTTTTCTTCTGTCAGCTTTTGAAGATGAGGGAAACGTGCGGTTTGCTTGTCAAAGCAACAAGATAATTCCTACTAAAATAGCTTACAGTAAGCAAAATCGTTGAGTCACTGCTGCCAACCGAGGGCAAGCTCAGTACGTCTTTCGCAACCCTACAGATATATT
This sequence comes from Botryllus schlosseri, assembly GCF_051294905.1. Classification (NCBI taxonomy): domain Eukaryota; kingdom Metazoa; phylum Chordata; class Ascidiacea; order Stolidobranchia; family Styelidae; genus Botryllus; species Botryllus schlosseri. Next base: position 4,231,012 of record NC_137243.1, on the reverse strand, counting down.
TTTACAAATTTATATCAAGGTTTAGTACACTTATGAACTTAGGAAAGTTCTCTAGAGATCAGAAAGTGTTGCTAACCTTTCAAATGTATGCTTTCGCTAACGATCAAAGCGGTTCAAGTAACATTATGACACTGCCCCTCGAGGTATGTAACCAACGCGATAAGTTGAAATGCCGCCTACCTATCTCGCGTATCTTGGAATTACCAAAATAGAACCGCTGATCCTCAGAAGTTTGTTGCATAGACAGATGTCAGTACCGTAACGAACCGCGTAACACCGCTCCTCTACCCATAGTGACGTAAGAAAACGAATTACTGAAAAACACGACGACAATCGGAAGCGTCCTTGTTCGTCACTCGGACGAATAATAGTATCTTTTCACGTAAGATGGTGGAGTGTTTATGCTGCAGTGGAATTTCTACCTCAAAATCGCTGATCCCACGAGAACTATTCATTACGCGTCTTCTCCGCTATATATTGTGTCGCTCCTAATTTTTTTTTCGTTGGTAGTTGTTGGCTCTCTTCAGTTAATAAAATCCTTAGATGCTATATGTAGCTTAGGTATTCATAAGATGCACCCTTTTTCAGATTCCCCGAAGTTCAACAACGCATGCGGCAAGACGTGTACAACGTAACCGGGTACGAACGTCTACCGGATATATCCGACCGCAAAAACTTACCTTACCTGGAAGCGGTGTTTCACGAAGTGATGCGTCACTCCAGTTTCGTGGCCGTAACAATTCCGCACCGGACGCTGGCCAACACGGTGCTGAAAGGCTACAAAGTCCCCAAGGACACGCTGGTGTTCATTAACCAGTACTCCGCGAACAGAGACGATTCGGTATGGGAAGACCCATACACTTTCGACCCGGAACGATTTCTCAAATACGTTGGCGGGAGATGTCAGCTGGACCCGATCAAAGTTAACAGATACATGATATTCTCGACTGGCAGCCGCAAATGTCCGGGCGACGAGCTGTCCAAAATTTGGATCACAATCGCGATGGCTTCGATTCTGTATAAATGCGAACTTCTGCCCGATCCCGACAACCCGCCAACCGACGCGATATGTTACGGTTTAACTATGAAGCCGCGCAATTTGCGCATTAAACTGAGAAGAATTAAAGTGGGCGTCGACACTTGAGAAAAAAGCCCTGTCAAAACTGAAGCGTCTAACAGTAATAGCGATACTAATTTATCTACAAAGATCCAACGTATCGCCAAAAACAGCTGCGCTGAGCAAAGTTGTCGATCAACAATGCATAATTTCTGGAAATATGAGCCGAAAAGATCGCAATAGTCGGCAAAGCGGCAGTACTTTAACTGTCATGCCCAATAGAATACATGGAGTACAGCTATCACCAAAAATCATACTTACAATAACGCTGGCGCGCAACGCGCATCCACTGCGACAGAACATGCGATTTATATGACGTCACACAGGCTGAAAATTATCATGTGACCGGATATACACAGGTTACATTATGCAAGGACTATTAAGTAGTAGACGAGGTGCGCGGAAACTCCATCCTATCTGTAAACTAGCATCCGCATTCCTGGGATGCTCAGCGTTATATGCAAACTGTATAGATCTGAAGAATGATTACAAATAGCCTACCTCTCCTGTATTAGTGGTACACGGTGCTATTTCATGTCAAGGCGAACGATGGGTATCAAATGCATTCCTCAAACCAAATGCGCCATATTATGTACAAACGAAAGCCTGATTGAATAATCAGCGTAGCATGCTTATTGCTAATTCCTAATTTACATTCTCCAATGTTGGTGTGAAGTGCGAATGGTTCGCGTCCTCTTTGGTTGCATTTCCTTGTAACATTCAACTCAAAGTGTAGTGCATATGTTACTCCATATACGCTGCTGAATAGGCAATTAGGCATACACAGTTTGGCGTGTAACTCCCAATGCCACGAGTCTGGGACAGGAACTCACATGCTGAAATGAATCATATTCGTCGTTTCCTTACTCTACAAGAGACAGGCCGTACGGCAACGAACGCGATGCGCTACACGCCGGCAGTGTCAACGAAACTTAGCATAGATCAGTGATTCTAAACATTTTGTATTCGTCATTCTATTTTCCATTCGGCAACGTACCTTCGAAGGATATTTGGGCGGTCTGCGGAAATTTGAAGTACCATTCATATCCAAACCTAGACGATGCTGGAGCACAATGATTATAGATTACTAATCCGCAGATAGTATTCTACAGTCTGATGGACGAATGAGCAGCAACCCGTCAAGTCTAACACCCCGTTTAAAATTGGCTACTACATCTCTTCTGGTTTAAGAACCACTGACATAACGTAACAATGTTGTGTGCCTGTAAAATATCATCCGAAATGAAACCCGGCATTATTGCCGAACCGAGATATTTCTTTATCGTGCCTTATCATGCACGTTTCATTTTATGGCTCATTGCTTCGGGCATTATATCGTCATAATTGCTCGTTTCTACGCTCGCAGGGCCCAAAACACTACCAAGTCGCCCACACGTAATGCATGTTCGATGCAGAATGCGATAAACTCACCCGGAACACGGCACCTCTTCTTACCTTACATGATTTACTGGCGTCGTTACTATTTAAGGTATTTAAGGGAGAATTGTGTTATAAATAAATGTTACGAGTACGATACGTTCTTCACATAATTGTTGATTTCTTGCCTTTTCATTTCTAATCTTCTTTAGTTTTGCTTGTGTTGCCTTAACATAACAAGTCTTTTCTAGACATTGGAAATTCTCGCATTGTGTAAGGACCTCGTCAGAGAAGTTAGTTCACACGCCCGTTGTTATATGTTATATTCGTCACGGTCGCGGCCACAGACAACAATGGCGGGGTATAAACCTCTAGACGGCCAACGCAGAGATAATTCGATACTCAGGACTGTGCAACTCGCAAGCGTAGCGTGTAGGGCTAGACAAAATCGAGTACCGAAGTGATTCGATTCTGAATAGGGTATTAGGGGTCGAGTCGTGTATTCGAATGTTCGTGAGACCATAAAAGTATAGAAAATGTGGGAAGTCCAAATATATTTTACGCGAACACAAAGTTCTACACAATATTAAAGATGTTTGGTAGTTTTTCGACTATAGTTATTTCATTTCACTTTGTGGCCACACTGGAGTTCTCACGACTTCACGCAATTGCCAACAGAGGTTTCAGATCTTCCACGGCGGGAAAATGTATCGAATATCGAAACTATAATTCTCGTTCATGATATAACTCTTATGGTGGAAGGGGCGTCCAATTTCAGTACCTAATCATTGCAATTAAAAGTCGAATCATTGTGACCTGTTGTCGATCAATTTCAAATCGCCATGGGTCGCAAACTTGATGAAATGATACCCAAAAGTCGACTCCGCAGCATATTGCGGGTACTTTTCTCTGTCAGTTTTGGAGTGTCCTTGCTGTGTGTATGACGTTTTTTCTTATAAGTGCGCTGCGTTTCTAAATTCATGAAGTTTATGGCATCCTGAAAGTCAACGGTGTCTGTTTTAGAGTATAGACAAAAGTCAACCAGCTTTATATGCGAAAGATAACGAAAGGCACGTATGATATGTTTTGATTCGTTTGTTTATCACAAAAAAATATATGAATGTCAATGAGACCCTACCAGAATTAATAGCCGATTCTGTATTCAAGAGTCTGGCCCGTGGCAGACTATGTGATATGTCGGCTGCTTTTAAGGAGGCGTTTCAAGTGGAAATGATTCCAGAAAAGAGTAAAATCCTGAATGAACTGTCTTCTCAATTTGAAGATATATAAGACGACGTGACACCAAAAACGTTTAACGTTGCACATATTAGTTCTTACCGCCAACCTATCGTGATGGATTAATGTCTACTGTTATAGGCATACGCATATGTTTAGTGATAGTAAAAGGAAAGTAGATATTATAGTAGCAGCGCGGCAGCGCCTATTCCTCTGAATACGATGCCAGCTATAATTGCAGCAAGGACAAATTGGACATCAATCACAATGCGATCAGTACGACGTCAGTGATTTCGGTAATCGTTAGGGTGACGTAAGAGGGTGACGACGGAACAGATTTCGGCAGCTCTCACGAAGCATTTTAATCATTAAGCAGGAGGCAATTCATTAAGAATACAGCAATCATTCACGAGAACGGGAAATCTTTAAAGAGCTGCAACAGCGGTTTCGTAGTTCACACCCACGAACGTAGTCAGGGGCGAGTTCCACGAAACCATTCCGCCACTCTAAATATTTTGGTTGATCATCGCAAACAGCCTCCCAAAAACATATACCTGAAAGAATTTCAATCATTCTAGATATCTAACGGATGCCATTTTGAGGATCCATATGCGAACAAAGAGCAAGAAAATACCGCGGCGACATACTTCCTGCCACAATGCATATGTGGACAATAGAAAATGTTCAGCTTTTCCAAATTAGATTAGAATTATAGCTACACAGTTTTATCCAAATTACATTACAATTACTGAATTCGCAAAATTTGGAAATTGAATTCCGAATTCGAAATAAATGCAACAAAAATCAAGTTCAATTCATTTCAAATGAGAGCTCATTCTCATAAGCATGAGTGTGGAAAATATCTGTACAACACGATGGGCTCGTTTTGCACTATCCATTTCTCCTTTAGCATTTTCAGGAAAACCAAAAATTAGATTAGAAATCAAATTATAGCATAAAAACATTTCACAAATTAGATTAGAATTTGATTACCGGCATTTCGCTATATAATTAGTCTAGTAAGACAACTGGAGTTATCGAGTTGTCCAAGACTACAACAATGTGCGATTCGACTATTGCCGATTTCATTCCCCACGACCAACTTAGCAGTCGAACTCAACAACTTTCAGTAATTGCACCAAACGGAGAACGATCATAGGATTATACGCGTCCGTCAAATTTTATCCGGTTTTGATTGCTTCGGTCGACACCGGCAAACGGTCCCGCGACGGTCTTTTGTGCGCGATATCTCGCGCGCGCGGCACATTAATTGCCTGGCTAGGATAAGCGAAGAGAAAAAAGGTTTGAGAAACATTCGGCGATACGTAATCGCGGTATCGCACCTGAGCCTTTCTCGGCCGCGCTGTCACGCGATGCGATAGCTTAATTTCCAGGCGTCTGCATCACAATGTAACAGGTTATTTTGTGGAACACAGGTTAAGATCCCATTGCTTCTTCTGCGCTAGACTAGAACATTACGATCTCGACGTAACGCCAATGGTACCAAGAGAGATTGTAAACACAATGCATTAAACCCTATCTTATACCAAAATCTACATTAAACTCTACTTACACGGACAAAACATCGCCAAAGCAAAATGCGATAAACGTACCGCATTGACGCCATACGCATATTTCTAAAGTCTATTTAGAACGACTAATTTACCATGTATACGGAAACCGGAAACACAGGCATGTTATCAACTTGAAAGATAGCAACACACTATTCTATGCCAAATAATTGGGAAAGGGCCATTAAATGTTGATTGGCAACGCGCGCACGGAATAACGTTCATAAAACCACGCGAGACAATAATCATCGTTTATCTTCAGATAAAATACTTCGTGTCTGTGTGCGGCGTGTTGAGAACAATCGTGGCTTACACATTCGTAATAAAATCTCTCAGTGGCTATAAAATGTAGCCTGTCATTTACTCCTGTGTAGTTTACGTCTTCGGTGAAAGCAGCATGCGATAGACTCGGAATATTAGATATGCATTATAGGTTACACTTGTACACGTTTCGTCTGGGGACGCCTTATTGCATCACACTAGTTCATGCCAAGACGGCATCAGGTAAATGTCAAATACTTGATCATTCGTGCAGTTTGTTTGTTTGTTTGTTTGTTTGTATAAGTTGAAATACCACAGGATTTTGACAATGTATTTATGAAGGACATTCGGCAGACCATCGACCACGAATGAATATATCAAAATTGACGAATTAATGAAAATTTCGACTTTAACAAAATCACTCAGCATTGCACACAGCATGTCACCTGCACTGCCTACAGGTCTTTCTGAGCTAAACATGTGACTTTTAACGGGGGTCAGAACTCAGAATGCAGCCTGATATTCCAATCATGCTGCAATTTGGATGGATAATTTTGATTTTGAATGTATAATAATTCTAACTTGGTCATAGGGTCCAGAACTGAGCATTTGTCCTGCTTCCCTGGCGCCAAAAGCAGCTAATAAACCCATTCATATACGGCATATAGACAAATCGCTGATATATTCTCATCACTGGCAGTGGCAGGTTGACATCTGTGCATAATAGAACAAGCCCAGTTATATATTTACAAAATGCATTTCACCTGCTTTTATAGCCACACGGACCGTGAGTAAAACTAAGTATTTTATTCGGGATTTCAATCATTTCTTACGACAACTCTATGGCGACAGCAGCCACAGTGTTGTCATCGCATCGGGCAGAGCAAATCGAGTATACCTTATATAGTTCGATTCTTTATCGAGTCGAGTGTAACATTTGTCATGACATCATGCAAGTACTATTACTGACCAAATTTATTCATTTATCGACAAGATAGCGTAATGGTGAAGCGGCCGGCTTCTTGATCGGTAGGTCGTGGGTTCGATTCCCGGCCCGGTCAGATCAAAGGCCTGATCAGTAACACTGGTATCCATGACTTCCGTGCTTGGCGCTCATGCATTACTGGGATAGCATGGAGGGGTGGTGCAAGACTTAGAAAGCCGTAAAAGGCTATATCTGCACCTTCCTTGTCCAGCGGCATATGGACATCATTCACTCATGGTATGCATATGCAGTGCACAGATTCTGTGTACGTGTATCATGAGTCGGTGTATATGCCGCAAAAACATCAAGGACAAAAATAAACTACGTCCTTTCTTTTCCTATTTGCGTCGGAAAATGTTGCCTCCATATTTTTTCTGACTACTGCCGTGGGTTTATCGATTATAGGGTACATCGAAGTAGAGCAGTGGTTCTCAAACGGTGGGGAATTCAATGATTTCTGGTGGGGAATAGACGCATTTGTTCAAAATTATATACATGGGACAGTCTACATATTCACGGAGACACATGCGCAATTACCGTTACCAGTTAACTGCTCTGGAATGTATGTATCGAAAATGATATTGCGTGTTGTTCACAAAACCTCATTTGTAACTCTGAATGGCCAATGATGGCGTCACAAACGCATCCAGCACGTCTAGTTTGACGTGAAATGACGCTTTCGCGAAATTTTGAGCGTTACTGGTATCGGTTCACAATTCGTATTATGTTGCAGTTAAAGGCGATTGTCTTGCGTACTGGTGTGGTTGTGTGTCTTGTGTAGTCAAATCAGCAGATAGCTGCTCTGTGATGACAGAAGTGGTGGGTAGTGGGGAGCAGGACCGTAACTGCTGCACCCCAAACCCCCCAATGGGGGGGGGGGGGCGAGCTCGAAGAGGCCCAAAACTATTTTGTGAATCAACATAAATTCAAATATTTTTTTGGAAATTTATGCCACTTTATCAAAAAAATTTCGCCCTGGGTGCGCGTTTTAATATTGCCGAATATCTTATTATTCGGTACCCTTCCCCCACGAAAATACGTAGAATTTATAGAAATGGAGACTTCGGCGTCGGCCACTACTGCGCCACGACGCACCAAGGCCATGTAACATGCAACTCCGAGAAGTGTGCCAAAACGATCAGCAGCGAGAAGACCTTTGCCGAGAAGTAATAGCCTTGTGGTGACCGAAAACTTCGATATATATACAATATACAGATATGTTTGATTGTCCATAGACGGCTAAATGGCTGGCGTCGAATGTTCCTGTCCTGGCGACCTGAACCCCACAAGGCAAATGCCATCCCGTTGGGGAAAAAATATTTGCCAGTATAGCAATACCAATTTGAAATCGTGTGTGCTTTTTAGTTTGGGCGATTTCCATATCTTTTCACAAAGCAGATATAGGAGGTCACGAAATAGCATAATGTAATGAAGTCAATAACCAACGGGTCCGCCTGAAAATGTTTAGTTCTTATTTAGGGGTCCTACCATTTCCAACACACCTCACTCACCTCTACCTATCTGATTACATGAGCAGAGAGGGGACAAAAAATTGATAACAAAATATAAGCAATTCCCGATCATATTTACCGATTCAAAAACGAACTATATAATTTTTTTGCGCTTCGCGCGTTTAGTCCAAAGAAGGCGATGCACTAAACAATATACCCAATACGGATCTTCAAAAATGTCTTTTTTTCTCAAATCGTACTGGCTACTTGATAAAATTTTTAGGTTACCTAATTTAAGCCTACACACAAAATTTGGTTCAATTCCAACCAGTAGCCGCATTGCTACAGGAGAAGAAAGTTTATATTTATTACATAAAAATAAGCAACAAAAATGTGAAAAGTTTTTGTTCACCAAATTTGGTTCAATTCCAAACAGTGCCAGCAGAGTTATTGCCATCGAAAAATGTGGATTTGAATGAAATAGTATTTACGGTGAGCACCACTATAATAAATAATTAAAGAATTGGTCACCGTAAATACTATTTTATTCATAATACAAATTTTTCGACGGCAATAACTCCGCTGCTACTGGTTGAAATTGAACCAAATTTGGTGAACATCGTTTCTATAGACAACCTAACACTTTCATGGGGTGAACAGAAAATTTTCAAATTTTTTATTATTTATTTTTATATAATATATAGAAACTTTCTTCTCCTGTAGCAATGCGGCTACTGGATGGAATTGAACCAAATTTGGTGTGTAGGCTTAAATTAGGTAATCTAACAATTTTATCAAGTAGCCAGTACGATTTGAGAGAAAAAAGTCATTTTTGAAGAGCCCTAATACCCAATGTAGCTGACAAGTAGCGGGAAAAAAGCGTACAGGCTCAGCGAGGCTGAGGGGGGGGGCTGGGGGGCATTGCCCCCCAGAAGTTAGGTTTGTCACCCTGTGGGGGCCCAAGATCAACGTTTTTTGGTGGAGCTGACGAAGTGCTGTTACGGTCCTGGTGGGAAATGAAGGCTCGGAATAAATCTGAAGTGGGGAATGAAGACAAAAAGGTTGGGAACCACTGAAGTAGAGGTATAGCACAACAAATCTACACCTCATAAGCGGTCCGAGAGACATGAAATACATCAGTTCCAATTACATATATAAACCGCTATCTATGCACTGCACAGTGCACAGCTCGCATGAGCTGGTATTTTATAACTGAGGTTATAATCAATGTCGTGCGAAGCGAGACGAAAGATATTGTTGCCAGTTCATTGGTGGTATACTTGACAAACTACTTGATTTATGTCTCGGAATTTTCAGGTGCGTGCAGACGTCCGGCAGCCAGTCAAAATATTTCCCCAGTTCAATCAAGCCTAGTTCTAGTACGTGCCTTCGTGCACAGTTAGCACGAGGATCTCTAGCGACACTCGATGGGCACATAATAGTTTACTAGACCAGTGGTTCTCAACCGGGGGTCCGTGAAGCATTTTCAGGGGGTCCGCGAAGCCTCCAAATTTACAACGTAGTTGATAATGTAAAGTGTCTTTTTTTAATTAGGAAAATCGCGAGGCAGTTTCGCTTCATTACTAGTAAAACTGTAGAACTCGCATCAACAGAATGGCCGTCTGAAATTAAATATTCTGCTGTGCAGACTGATTTTAGTTGCTAAATGACCAATAGCCTACTGATACAGATATTTTGCTGTTTAGAGAGGTTTTGTTGAAGATTGTGGAAAAAACAAATGGTTCGATTAGTAAGGTCAATCTCGGTGACTTCGAAATGTTTATAAACATCCATTTTCTATAACCTTTTATCCATAATAACTTTAAGATGAGCTGCTAGATAACAATGACCATTGACCATCTTTGACGTTATACATTCATTAAAAAAATTGTTTGTCAATTTTGCCGCCATATTTGTTGCGATCATACCCAAATGTGTCGTCGGAAGCGCTACAAGTTATTATTACATTCGCCACCACCTATCTTTGTGGAAATGGATTTTCGGCACTCGTTCAAATCACATCGAAGGCGCGGATTTTCAAGACACGACCGCGCATTTCAATACACGCAGTTGCAGAATTCGTTTTGAAAATAATAAAAGTCAACCCAGCTGCTACATAAATAGTACGATGATGTTTTCAAGAAAATGTCACTTTATTGCTGTTTATCACTAGGCTGCAGTTATCATTTGCACAGGACAGATGACGATTGCACGATTATTTAGCTAAATTTGAACTAAAACTTCCGGGGGTCCGCGGGGTCCGTGACGGTCCAAAAGGGGTCCGCGAAGACAAAAAGGTTGAGAACCACTGTACTAGACGATAGAACAGAACGAAATGTAGCATGCAACCGCAGGCTTTCTCTGTCTGATACTATTCAAAGACCTTGATAACAAATGATTACTAAAATCAAGATTAACAAATGAAATGCGTAAGCGCAAACAACTGTAGATCCAGAACAAGTGATCTTGCAAATTGACTACAATAATATTATGATGGCACTTCTTTGGGTTCTTTCCCTCCTTTCGTTCAAGCACCAAGCACATCGTTCCTACTTTCTGATCGTGGTCATAATAGTGCTTCTTCGAGAGCTCATCTTGATTCGGTTCGATTCTTGATACATGCACCACATTGCTCTCTAATCATCGCGATACGAGGCACTGTCAGCGTCAGCTAAAGAATTGACACAGTACGGTAGGCCTGCGATCGGATTTGGGCGAAAAGTATGGTATTATATTTTGGCCATGTACTGTACATTGTACAAGTAGGCTATGATACGGAATTTAGATATTTTTATCGCATGATTATTACCAGCGGTTCATCATCACCATAATTATAACTTTTATAAAAATGTTTATCAAATCAAACACCACAAGATTGCGACATAATGAAGAGACAGGAGGATGCTGAAAAGATACTGTTTTAATCAGACACGTACAGGTCTTAGTGCGGAGCGGATCGACAAATTCAGTGGTCCGGCTCCGATCCGGTTTTCCAATTCTCTGGTCCGGCTCCGGCCAAAAATGAAAAAGTTCTGCCGGAAATCAGGCCCAACACGGTGCGGTGGTCCCAATGATATACATATCATTGGGTGGTTCGTGAATTTAAAAATATGGCTCTTTATTTTCGCGCTGGCTTGGCGATTACTTGAATGTTGTTGGTTGGTAGTTATTTAGTTACAAACATCATACTTATCCATAAAGATTCTGGCCTTATCAAAAAAGTACTGATCCAGCTCCGGCCGTATCAGAAAAAGTACTGATCCGGCCAAAATTGAAAAATCCGGCCGGATATCCAATCCGGCTCCGGTCCATGCTCTGCAGTAACAGGCCTATAATAGAGCAGAGGTCTGAAACACGCGGGGCGCGTGGCAAAACATCTTGTGCGGCCCGCGTCAAAAGCAAGCAGGCTTACAATTATATTCAAATATTTAAAATTATGATTTGAAATTGATTGAAAATTATGAAGACATTGAAATTGAATAGCCTACCCCGTTTTGATGATGCGCGGCCCGCGACGTCATCAAAAATTTGGAAATTGGCCCGGGAGCAAATGTGAGTTCAAGGCCCTAGCACAGGGGCGGGCAACTTCTCCAGTCGGCGGGCCGGATATAGCAAAATTAAGTAGGCTACTTGGCGGGCCGGATTGCTGAATTGATCCATTATTCGCCCATTTATCCGCATATACAAGGAATAAATCAAAGACAGCAGTGTAACTTCGAAGCCATTTCTCGTCAATAATGCCGAAGAAATGTGGATTTGAGAACAGCATTGTCATACAGGCACCACCATGTCTGCTTCTCTCTGATCAATCAACACACTGTGCAATCCTTAACATGGATTTCAAGGCGTTCGATAATCCCGGTACCCCAAATTTACCAAGATATCAATTCATTGGGGTTTAGTAGGTGGCGAGATAGCGTGGTTGTTCAACTGTGTGGCCTATTTTGTCTCGATATTGAATTCATGCGGCCCTCGACCCGGTTTGAGTTGGCGACCCCTGGCACAAGCGGTGTCTTACAAAAGGCTAGAAGTGTGCAGTACTACAAGTCGACGGTTACGAAATTAAAAATAAGAAATAGAGGCGTGGTGTAAATGACCATTGTAGTGGACAAACACCATGATTACCACAAATGACATCGTCAACGCCGATAATGCTAGTCTTCTCGCTTCAACGAACTTACGCGCAAGCTCCACCCTCGCTCGCTGCGCATACATGTGTTGTGTATAATAACATACAGTCACTAAAATTTGACGTATCTAAGCAAGTAGTGGGGAATCTTGGAAGACTGGGGCCGCGGGCCACATTATCATGCAAGACGGAAAACTGTCCGCGGGTCGGACAAAATTCTTTCGCGGGCCGTATGTTGCCCGCCCCTGCCCTAGCATGTAAATAAGAGGCATCCACACTGGATTTAAAAACAAAGGGAGCGGCGAAAATGAATGCGGCGTGTGTCGGTAGGCGAGGTCGGATGCGAGATTGTGGTCCGGTAATCTAGCTAGTAGAGGGATAACTACAGTCGCCTACTCAATCCGTTAATCTTTTATCCGCTCAATACACATAATGCACAGTATGCGATGTAATATGAACGGATATTAGGATGCTGAAACGACCTAGTACGGTCTCTTATAATCGAACTGTCTTTCAGGCGTCTTTTCCTTGACTTTTTCATTAACTTCACTTGTGTTCGCCCGTACGTGGGCGGGGAGCAGATAAAACTACGACATTTGCTACAGCCGATAGTCGCAGCGGGACCTCCCATCGACGGCAATGAACTTACCAGTACGCCAACTCCCACTCGTACCGTACGCCGAGTCAACCCAAGATTTTACCGGGATTATCAAAGATTTTTTATAGTAATGTGCCGTGCCAATTCCTGGTGTTAACGTTCGACGTCAGGGTAGAAACAGCGTCATAAAATACCCGAAATTGAGATTGCCTTGTTTTGGAAGGCCCATATTTCGCTAGTTTAAGCCGCATGTCTTCGGAAGTTGGAACTAGAAAGAACGACCATTTCATTTCACTGTGTGGATCTACGATTGAGTAAAAGGAAAAGGATCTTTACAATGCTGGCATTGTGGGGTCTTCATCGGATCAGTGGTCAACTGCTCACGCTCAGTGATTCGCATCGCGATGTGGATGCCCCAACCATATCATCTCTAACCAGACCAGCAGCGGAAAATCGAGACAAAGGTATAACCGCACGGATTTCCAACAATCGAATGCAATAATATAAGTATTAATCTATTCACGCTGCACGTCGACTCTGCGTCAATTTGTAAAACCGATCTCTTGTCATCTACCCAGCATCAACATGGCAGCAAACTCGTTATAAATTTGGTTCGTGACAGCGTTGATTCCAAATAAAAAGCTGTAGATTTCCTTACAGTTTGAGTAAATTTATTCGCGTCTCGAGATCAAGATAGCGCTCATCTTCTGGATAGATATTAGTCGCGCACCGAATTAAAAAAAACTCACAACACGTCCCACATTCTGACTAAGTTGATTTATTGCGGTGATTGTAGCTGTGAAGATGCGGCCATTACAACTCTACACAATAGAATTCGATTATGAATGAACATCCCACGAGACAACAAACGATATATTAGCACACACTTGATATTGTAATAGGAAAAGCGTATTCGATGATTGAACCAGGCCGAGTGGAGAGAGAGAGAGAGAACTGGCTAAGATGTGAAGCAAAATACAGAAGAGTACACAGTTCGGTTTTCCCGCTTATTGGTCCGTTGAATCACACAAGTAGCAGCTATAAAGATGATTTCATTTTACACGGCAGCATACATCGGCTGTGTTCGAAATACCAATTACACGACGCTGCGTACGCCTTCACAAGTTCTCGATCGGAATAGTATAATCAGAGCAATGCCATCAAGCTGTACTATCGACTGTAGACACAGCCCGGACAAAAAATTCAATCAAACGACTCTTGATAAGGGCCGGGCAAAATCGGCGTACCTGAGCGATTCGAGTGTCACTACCATTAAATCATAAAAGTATGGATGCCGTGTAAAGTTCAAACATGTATCATTAACGCGACCACGCAAATATGACGCCAGTTCTACACCACACAAAGATAATCTGTTTTTCTTAACGCGTACGTGTTTCGTCGCACTTTGCACTACATGTTTCGGATGGTGATATTATTAATATATTTAACTAACCTACGGACCGATGACAGTATGCGCAACTCGTCATTGCACGGCTGGGAAGCCGGATACAGCTATAAATTGGCATTGTTGCTAACAATTGGAGCGCCACAATACGTCATTGTTCCGATTATACGGACCAATGACGATTTTTGACTTTTAAGGCCAATTGTGGGGTTGTCGCAGTGCCATGACCAGAGTATATATAGGCCTACCGTATCAGTTGAAAAGCTTAGAGTGAATACATTGCGAATATGATTGTGTTGTTCGTTGGAACTTACATGTATATTTATATTGCGTTGATTCGTAAACTGTAAGATTGCCATACTTCTTTACGAAGCTACCTGAAAATGCTAGCACTCTCTGTGGTTGCCCAGTCGTGGTAGATGGTTGCCCGACATATGAGCATGCGACACAACGGAAAACGACAGTTCAGCATGGGACACTTAAGCATGCGTCACTTCAGCATGTGACTTTATAACCCAAAAACTTGCCCTAACCCGAAACATAGCCCTGAAATTAACTCCAAGCCTAACCCTAACCCAACAATAAATCCAACCCTAACCCGTAATTTAACCCGCATGCGTCACATGCCCGATTGTCGCCTGCAGAAGTGTCGCATGCTCATTGCTCATATGTCAACGGGCCGTGGTAGATATCTACAGCGTGACGCTATAAATCGAGGTTTCAAGGCTTACGTGTTGTCAAAAAAGCATCGAAAACCTGTAGTATAACTGTTTTAGTATAACGGGGTGTTTAATTTCAGTACTCGAAAAAAATACCTTTCACTACTCAACTCGAATCATCAAAATTCACTCTATTCAGATTTTCAAATACTCGAGCCAGCCCGGCCCTACCGTCAGATTTCTCGCAGTAACCTAATAATTTCCAGGACGCGCCGGCAGCACAGGCGGCTTCATGCCGGGCGGCGGACGCCGCGGCACAGAAGGCGGTGGCCTGTTTGCACTGCCGGGTCGCGACGGTATCGGCGGGGCATTAAACGTCGGATTATGAGCGGCGGACGGCGGCCCAGGAGCCGGTCTAGACCCCGGGGCGGGAGCCGACCTAACTGATGGTCTCTGAGGCGGAGGACGCCTGCCCATCTGTGGACTTGGACCACGCGCTGGTTTCATAGCCGGCCCTGACCCAGGCCCTCCATAACCTCCATCTTCTTGAATCCATGAGTTATCCACTGGCGGAGGCAATGATGTAGACGCAGTCTGCATATTAATATCTCCCATGATAGCGACAGCCTCTTTCAAACTATGGTACATCCTGAGAATTGTATCTCTTCTTTCCGCTTCTTCCGCAGATTCCTCCATCATAGTAGACTGATTCTCGCTCTGGTACAAATGCGCCAAAACCTCAGCCGTGATAAACTCTTTGGTCTGATTGATCATCATGAACATGATGATTTTCGGCACCAAGTCACGGATAGTCTTGCTGACAATCGCCATGTAACTATCGACCAGATTGCGGATTGTCTCTACCTGTCTCTCTAACTGTGGATCCATCGACGCATTAGAGTCGGAGGAACCATCATCCACACCACTACCATGTCCACCTTCTTTTTCAGTGGCCCGTTCAGGATAGACACCAGCACGCAAGAAAGAAGCTTTCCAACTGTCTACTTCTTCCTGGTTTTCGGCCGACAATTCCAGCATCTTGTAGTCTTTATACACATTCCGAGATTCAGTATTGAACAGAGCAAACCCGCATTTTGTCGACATGAAGCCTTTCTCCACATCGCGCAGTTTCAAGTTATCCAACGGCAGCATGTATTTTTTGTCTTTCTCTTCATCATCTTTAAACCAAGACACGCTTTCCGCGGTCAGCACGAACCAGAAATCTTTAGATCCGCCTCTCATGAAGCTGACGTTATGCAAGTTAAGCCAGCCCTTTCGGATCACTTGATTTCCTACAGATTTGGTTGCTTTTTTCGTGCCACGATCGACGCCTTGTTGTTGCGCGTTTGCAAACCCTATGAAATCATCATGGTTTGTGTTGATGTACGCTAACTCAAAGTCTATCAAGAGAGAGACTTGGTCTTTGGATCTAGCCTCACGTTCTCTAACATGGCCGCTTACGATACGGTCCGTTTCTTCACGTAAAATCGGGTAGCGCTGCATTCTCTCACTGCATTGGCGTACGACATTGATCAGTTCGTTTGTGACCATGTCGACGCATTTCAACGCTGGCGCTTTCAATTTCTCGATCTGACGCTTTACGATAGCTTCAAAAGCCATATCGGGTGTGAACAATCCAGTTCTGATACCGTGGATGTTACGGATTGCGTACGCGATTTCTTTGCGGAGAGTGTTTTCATCAAATTCCATCTTCACTAACTCATACGGAAACCTCTCGTGGAAGATACGATTAATCTTAGCGCCACCGGATAACTCTTTAATATCGATCGTATTTCCACTGCCTTCAATCAATTTCTCAAACTGAGTGCTGAACTGCTGCACCATTTGCAACATCGCTTTGGTTTTGCGGGAAGGATCATCCGGCTTAAAATTCTTATACTCTTCGACATCCTTCTCCAAGTCTAACATTTGTTTTTGAAGCTTGCTGCGCAGCTCGGGCAAGGTGTTCTTGATATGATTAGTCAGCTGCTGGTTGAGTACTTTCTGTAAGTATGGCGTGCCCATTCTGTCTGCCATATGCCTGTAGGACGGATGGCTTAGGAAAAATCTACGTTCAGCCGCGAGTGCCGCTTTGATATCCTTGTTGCCATCGATATCTTTCTGACTTCTGTTTACAACACCGACGTATCCACGACGTAGTGGGAGCAGCCTGTTCTCCAGAATATCTTTCGCATCAGTGCCATCGTCCATTAAATCCAACTTAGTGATAACTCCGATAGTTCTAGTGCCAGCCGGGTCAAATTCTTTTGCAATTTTCAGCGCGTCTGAGTTGGCGAGATCGGCATTTGCGGGAGACACGGCAAGAATGAGGCAGTTTTCGCGGCTTACAAACTGCGTGATCATGTCTCTGATTTGCGCCTCGATGTCAACGGGCTGATCGCCGACCGGGACTTTAGTCATGCCGGGTAAATCCACTAAAGTCAGATTTAAAACCTTCGGCGAGTGCACTCGTAGATTAATTGGGATCGGGCTGATGCCTTTGTTTTTACCAGTCATACGGTCGGTTTCCTCTTCGATTTCCTTCCGAATAGAGTTGAAATCAGTGAATTTCCGCCCCTTACAGTGCAGGAATTCACCCCATTCTCCGTTTTTCGTGTTGATCAGCTGCAAAACTAACGGTCTTCTAGTGACGATGCCTGAGCCACGCGGTAAGAAATCTTTCCCGACGAAATTTTCCAGCACGCTACTTTTCCCCGCACTCTGACCGCCTACTACGGCGATTTGGGGCAAGTCAATGTTCAGACTGGCGCCGGTGTGGGCGAACGCGTCGTGCAACTTGTTCACCAGCGGAATGAGTGCGGACATTCCAGAATTACCTGGATCACCCATATTGGCTTTTGGATCCGGCAAAATTTACAGTAGTAGTGTGCTACGATAGCCTAACGTCTGTAATATAAAATATAATTAGCGAAAGGCACCCGGTAATGCACCAAGCAATCATGCAATATTGATGAAGGAAGATAGGTTATGTTATTAAAATGGATCCAATTGAAAATAAAACACAAGTAGGCCTACTGGTATTAAGCCAGTCTACTGCACCTGGAGTGTGACTCATTTGAAAGTGCTATTCAGATCCTCTGAGCATAAGGATCACAAATGCCATTCAATCAAATTGTTGATATGCAATGTTCTTTTCAATTCTCTAATAATTGCTGACCAGTGTCAGCCGAAAATGTTCGGGTATATATCAATATGAATATGCTATGCAATTGTACATTCAAGCCAGCGTAATGACTACATCCAGAGAGCAATTGCAATGATACGTAAAATCAATGCTGAAACACTATCATTATGTTTCAAATGAGATTGCAGAAGGAAATGAACAGGACGTTGCTTCACTGCCTCGATTACACAATTACTTGTTTGCACAGTTACGTAACCTGTTATAGCATCACAGAGTTCCTCAATACATGCACGGAACGAGTTATGTAGACACATGAATGCCGTAACAATCTCGCCGATTCTCAAACGTCACCTGACGCCCATTATTTTCATGAGTTCTTTCATACTGGCTATAACAATCGCATCATATTTGAACAGAAATGTTGTGAGCACCTGGCCCAGTTCTATTCAAGAGACTATCGAGTAGCAATTTATTCACGATTCACTGTATGCTTTCCTATGTTTCATTGTTTCCTTAATAAAAATACACTACATCTGTGTTGCATGGGCAATATGATGCTACAGTTGAGTTCCATGAAAATTCCTTGAAAAAAAGTTTTGCACAAAATATAGCTGATAATATGATAATGATAATGCATTCAGAGCATTCTAAAGCTTATTAATACTTCAAATTCAGATGATCAAGAGCAAGCTTGCACGCTTACTACATGTAGGCCTAGTAGTAAATTGGTCATCACCAATCGAAATGATGGTAAAATGGTTTGCAAAAAATAGATATACGAAGCTACAAAAACACCATTACGTTCCTATTAGCAACGACTGATATTTACAGGAGGAAGCTAGCAATTGCAAAGCTTATGTATCAGTTCAATTGCAGTGCATGTCCTGCTGGATGTGACAATCTCTTCACGTTGGAATAAGTACCATATAGGTGTGTTCTCGTTGTCCTCGAGTATGAAATTTAACACCCACTACTAAATACTAGCGTGCTGCGTGCATATAGGTATTGTTAGATTTGATTTTACACATTGACTGTACCATGTGCTATAACCAGTGGTGCCACTCCTAGTGTTTTAACACTAGATCTAGTGTTTTTTCGGTCGTCCTAGTGTTCTAGTGTTTTTTTTCGCCAACTTTTGCTAATCTAGTGTTTTTCTGCAATTATGCGAATGATGAATATTCTAACGTTAGACGACTTAATTATACGCTAAATTTATCGCTAATGAGGCAATTTGGTCCCTCTGGCTGTGTTTGTTTTCCACAATTCTATGTTGTGGTGCAGTAACAAGCAATTATTACGTAACAGGGTGCACTGTGAATCCGTACTTATGAGCGAAAGTCTCTGAAAATATGTAGAGCGATTTCGCTCTGGTGCTCTGTCGTTTCTTGTTGAACTCAGTCTGCAGATTCGGGCAAGATTTACATTTGCCGAGGCGGACAGACAGTTTTATTGAACAAAATTGCAGTAAAAATATAATTCATGCTGCAGCAAAACGATCCTTCGGGATTCCCGTGGATCATCCCGCTAGCTGCATTGATGGAGTGCTAATTAAGCATTGTTCAATTCGAGTCTCGCGTCATCAATAAATATTGAAAAATGTAAGCAGGCCGAAGAATAATAAGAAGAAGAATAGTAAAATCAATCATTCCTCTAGCTGCGCAATTTCCCTCTGTGATAGTCTATTATATGATGAACTTGAACTTGGGCAAGATCGCAAAATTAGCTGCAGTTTATCAGTCAATGCCCTCCAACAGAATTTTTGCAAAAATTGAAATCTGTGTACAATGGATTCGGTGAATCAAAATTCCATTTACTGGGGAAGTTCATGACTAATCTCTTGGCATTGCCACATTCCACTGCATTCGTGGAATTGAAGTATGCTGCATATGGAAACCTCCCCATTGTTTGGTTGAAGGTGTGCGGTAGTGAGCAAGATGCCCCACAAAAGATACTTATGTTTGATAGATGGTGTACAATCGAAAGATAATTTTTATGATGCCGCACAATTGGAAAGCGACAAATTTGATTTTTTTTGCGCTGTTGAATTCGTTTCATTAATTTCCGTTGAATAATCATGCAGTATATCATTCATATGTATCGAATTCATGTGTGGAACACTTCTTATCTGTAGATTTGTACCTTGGTCATCATGATTACTTGGCAAGGGCAAATTATTCCTGCAATTTACTAATCTAGTGTTTTTTTCGCCAATCTAGTGTTTTTTCACGACATAATCTTGTGTTTTTCGGGAACCTAGAGTGGCAACACTGGCTATAACAATGTAACATGCCTCTTCATTACCAGGCCATCATTTGATAATTCTGTAGGTTATTTCTCATCGAGTGTGCATGCCTGCTTACACCATGTCCTGAAAATTTTTGCTATATTTGTAGGTCAAGGTGGTAGTTTGAGACCTTACCTTGACTTGAAAGAAATTATATTATAAATGAAGATGATGACAGATATATCGGCTATGATTAATTGTCCAGTCATTACTATGTTTATAAACATCATCAGTCATCGCAGAACGAGGATGTTTACCCGCAGAGTACATTGTATATGGTTGATCATTAATCTCAGATGCTGCAATTAGATTTAGGAGATTACAATTGTGTAGCCTACAATACAAAATTTCAAGCTTACGATATATAAATTGGACCTAGAGGCCCACACAATATAATTTCAAGAAGTAATTAATTTATGTAAGAATAACACAAGCTGAGGAAGACCTAACCCACATCCAGTAACACAATAATATATAGTTTCTAAGCTAAATCCTTTGCCTTTTAGTGGTTAATCATTAATAGACATATAGGATGACCCATTTGAAGTCACAAAACCTATGCATTATAAAATATATGTGATGTAGTGCTTTGTAACAACAATCCATGAATGTCATATTAATTTGGCCAGAACTCAGATCGGTTGCACAGGTGGGCTATTTCACGAGTAGGGTTAAAAATATCACCACTTCATACAAGATCTGCATGATTGTCCTCTGTAGTAGTTCACACCCATGCTAGATAAAGATTTTGTAAAATCTTGTAACCACCATACCCAAAGCTACTATTTTTTCTACTCAATCAGAATGGATTTGACCTATAATTTGCCTGCAATCATGTGATGACTTGGAGCTGAATGACTAACTGTGAAATTCTCCAAGTTGTCGCTGTCAATTAGGACTGTGCAAAATTGAGTAACTGATTGATTGTGATTGGATTCCGGATCGAGTATTGAGTCATTATGGCATCATAACAGTATGGACGGCTACGAATGTTCGAATATAAAACTTTTACTGGACCACAGCTGAAAGAATGCCAGTTACATTACATTGAAGATATGGTATTTGTCGACCATATCTAGGCTACTTCATTTCTCTTTTATGACATTATTTCAGAAACTCTGCTTGTGCCAACGCGCGCTTTATTCTGCATGTATTGGCTGCTGGAATGGTTTCAAGGCTTCCACTGAAAGAAGAAAGTGTCGAAACTATAATTCTCGGGAATTCTGGGAAGTGGCGATATTTTGGTGCTCAATAGATCTCTCACTACTCGACTAGAATCATTTTGCCTAGCCCAACTGACAATGCGAGGAGAGCGGGACATCAAATATCCGTCATCATGTGTAGCCCACTCTACATTTCCATTGCAGAATATATATAAAATCAATGTACAAATTGTACATGCTACTTGCAACAACAGTCAAATCAAAGATTTCATTATCTAGCAGCAATAGGTACGCCTATCCAATACCTTTTGATAATTTCACTGTCAATGGAAGTTCACGAATTTTTGTGAATTCAGGCCTTTCAAACAACTGCAAAACCTAAAGAGACCTTGTTTGTGATAGTGAACTCCAGGTAGAAAAGTATTGGTCTATTCCCTCAATTAGCTACCATCGATGAGACAGAGAATCCTTCAAGTTAGAAATTCATTCGAGGTCTCTGCAGTTCCTGTGTCAAGCTGAGCAAGATATCACCCTACATTGTCCATCGCTCACTGCTTACCAACGAGTCATCTGACAATTGTTCTGTATATTTATATAAATATTATTTACTTGGATTGTAATCACAATTGAAACTCCCAGAGATTTGTTGAGATTTAAAGCATTGAAGCTAACACATACTGAGTAGGAATAATCTGCGATGAGCAAATAGGAGATATTCGATAGGAAAATGTCTATTTAACACACAAAATGGACATTGGACAATATGAATTCGATATTTCAACAGTATCTAACTCAAAGAGTTTGCTTATGCAAATAGTTTGCAGTCATTTGTGTATCAAAATAAAGCATTAACGCCGAAATTTGTGCTTTTTTTAAATATTAAAGGCAATCTGCTGATCATATTCGTAATAGGAATAAAAATTGTACCAGTACCGTTCAATCTGAAATTTAACGGGTGATCGCAATCTGGTGATAATGAACATTAAAAGACCGAGACTACATGTTGAAATATATATATATATATTATTCCCAACACGAAACAAAGAAATGCCAGCAAACAAAAAATCAGTGCTTTACAGGTACAAGAAAATTATCCATCCTTAAATGATTTGCCCAATATCTATGATTTGTTGAGGGACATTCCAATTCAAGAGCGTGTGCAAATACAGTGTTTAATTCGGAAATCATAGCTACTATTTGAAGAGCTTGTTGGAGGCACATAACTGGAATATACAATTGAATAATATATTCATATCAAAATAAACCCAAATATTTTCAGCATCAGAGCTTTACACAGGTACAAGGAATTGTTTCTCTTAAATGATTTTCCCGATGAACAATCTGTTAAGGGCTTTCAGAGCATGTGCAAATACAGTGTTTCATTTGGAACTCATAGCAACAGTCACATAAAATCAGTAATATATATATGAAAACATGCCGACATCCATAGCACAAAGTCCAAGCAACACAGTCAATTGAGAAATCTGTTACAACTGCGATAGCGATCTATAAAAAGCAATCTAGTTCACAACGAGTAGTGCATTATGAATATTTCATCCTGTCATTAGCAGAAGCATAGGCCTACATTGAAGTTGAGCAACTGTCAATCCCGACAGCATATATGATCTCGTGAAACCAGGGCAGAGATTGAAATTGGCAATTCAAAGATTCTCTTCCGACCAATAGATTTTTTAACGATAACCTGGCCTTGCAGGGATTGGCGGTTTTCTGTTAGGAGGAAACTGTGGGTTAGACCCACCGACGGGTGGCCAGTTTGAGTTACCTGGCCTGTTTGGTATTGGAGGTCCTTTAGAAACAGATGCATAGACAGGCGGACCGGCAGACGGTCTACGGCCAGGCATTGGAGACTGCCTTCCGTGAGCAGGTCTCGGCGGAGGGGGTGGTCTAGATTTTGGCGCGTTATGACCATAACCAAGATGCGGTGAATATTGAGACGATGAACCATTGCTAATACCGTCCTCCTCAATCCACGAATTATCTACAGGTGGAGGTAAGGATGTCGTGTCCGTCCTCACATTGATATCTCCCATAATATTGAGAGCTTCCTTCAGACTATGGTACATGCGTAGTAAGGTATCTCGTCTTTCCGCTTCTTCCGCAGATTCCTCCATCATATGAGAGTGATTCGCGCTGCCGTAAAGGCTCGACAGAACCTCTGACTTTATAAACGTTTTAGACTCCTTTATCATCGTCGCCATTATGATTTTCGGCACCAAATCGCGTGTGGTTTTACGCACAATCGCCATGTAGCTGTCGACTAGGTTTCGGATGGTCTCAACCTGTCTTTCCAACTGCGGATCCTGTTTTGCGGAGAACTTTGAAGCCTTGATCTCCTCGTTTTCCTGGTTTTCCTTCTCATTGCTGCGTTCAGGATACACACCCGCCCGTAAGAAAGAAGCTTTCCAACTATCTAATTCTTCCTGATTTTCGCAAGACAACTCAAGACACTTGTAATCCTTGTACACATTTCTGGATTCGGTATTGTAAAGCACGAAACCGTATTTACTAGACTTCGACATGAAGCCTCTCTCCATATCGCGCAGCTTCAAGTTGTCAAGCGGCAGCAAGAATCTCTTGTCCTTCTCCTCCTCGTTTTTATACCACGACACTCCCTCGGTGGTGAGCACGAACCACAAGTCTTTCGAGCCGCCTTTTATGAATCCGTAATTGTGAAAATTGAGCCAGCCTTTGCGGATCAACTGATTGCCGATCGACTGCTGTGCTTTTTTCGCCTTGTCATCTGTGCCTTGTTTGGATGCGGTAGCGTGTACGTTGAAGTCGTCGTGGTTGGTGTTGATGTACGCTAACTCGTATTCTATCAACGCAGTCACTCGTTCTTTCGATAAAGCTTCCTTCTCTCGTATTTGAGTGCTCACGATCCTATCCATTTCGTCGCGCAGGTTAGGATAACGAGACATTTTATCGCTGCATTGTCGGACTACGTTAATTAGTTCGTTTGTAACCAGATCGACACATTTCAGAGATGGCACCTTCAATTTATCTATCTGGCGTTTGACAATTTCTTCAAAAGCCATGTCAGGGGTAAACAGTCCGGTCCTGATACCATGGAAGTTTTGAATTGCGTGCGCGATCTCTTGCCGTAACGTCATTTCGTCCAATTCCAATTTCACTAATTCATACGGAAACCTTTCGTGGAAGATCCTTTTGATTTTAGCACCACCAGACAGTTCACTGGTGTTAACAGACACACCGCCTCCTTCTATAGCCCATTCAAATTGAGTGCCAAATTCCTGCACCATTTGCAGCATCGCCTTGGCTTTTCTAGAAGGATCATCCGGTTTGAAATTCTTATACTCTTCAACGTCCTTCTCCAAGTCTAGCATTTGCTTTTGTAACTTGCTACGCAGTTCGGGCAACGAATTTTTGATATGATTCGTGAGCTGTTGGTTCAACACTTTTTGCAAGTAAGGCGTTCCCATTTTATCGGCCATATGTCGATAAGCCGGGTGCCCGAGAAAGAATCTTTTTTCTGCGGCCAAGGCCGCTCTGATGTCTTTATTCCCATTGATATCTTTCTGACTTCTATTTACGACACCGACGTAACCTCTTCTTAACGGTAGCAGTTTATTTTCCAATATCTGTCTCGCGTCCGACCCATCCTCCAATAAATCCAACTTAGTGATGACACCGATGGTTCTGACGCCGGACGGGTCAAATTCCTTTGCGACTTTTAATGCGTCTGAATTCGCGAGATCAACGTTCGCCGGGGACACGGCCAGAATGAGGCAGTTTTCACGACTGACAAACTCAGTGACCATGTCTTTAATTTGGTTTTCGATATCGACAGGCTGGTCACCGACCGGTATTTTCGTGATGCCAGGTAAGTCCACCAGCGTCAGATTCAAGACCCTTGGGGAGTACACCCTTAAATTAATTGGGACCGAACTGATGCCTTTATTCCTCCCGGTCATACGGTCGGTTTCATCCTCGATTTCTTTCCTAATAGCATTAAAGTCCGTGAATTTACGTCCTTTACAATGCAGAAATTCACCCCATTCGCCATTTCTACACGTTACAAGCTGCAGAATTAGAGGCCGTCTAGTAACGATGCCTGATCCCCTCGGCAAGAAGTCTTTTCCCACAAAATTTTCCAGCACGCTGCTCTTCCCGGCACTTTGACTGCCGACAACCGCAATTTGCGGTAGATCAATGTTGAGGCTTGCGCCCGTGTGCGCAAATGCATCTTGGAGTTTATTCACCAACGGAATGAGGGCTTGCATTCCGGCGTTCCCTGCGTCGCCCATGATTGCTTTTCAATAGATTTGTTTCAAAAAGTACTAGATGGTAGACATGATGTCCTGAATATGATATATCAACATTAGATGACAGGGTACCGGTAACATTTTTGATGGCTAAGGCAAATCAAGTTTCAACATGACTTACTAAATATAGGCTACCTGCTTAATACGCTACAATACCGGTAAATCTCGATAGGAAAATTGTATTTAACGACCAATTGAAGCAAAATATTGAATCCCAACCCTCACAAATACAGCCTTTGGAGTATGACAAGTTTTATTTTTCACTACATTATGCAATCAGGCTCTTTTATCTGAACAGTAGTAAGCCTATAACTCAAGAGTTTTCATGCGCAAGTCTAGGAAATTATGGTTTTAAACGAAATGTCTGCAAGACCAAATATGTACTTCTCAAAAACGCTTCAGTCATATTCAATATCAGTTCTCATTCACTAGACACACAAAATCACACCACATACCATCTAGGAAGCAAACACACATACAATAAGGACTGATTTTAATGCTTTAATAACCAAGGATCATCGCATTACTTTCTAAACTAACAGAATTACATAGTCATTAACCTTTCTATAGTTCTATAGCGCTGAGAGCGCAGACCTCATTAGAGTCAGTGCTACACAGACCCTATCCACTGATGCTATAATGGAATCGGAAGGTACCACAAACTTAAATATTAACAGAAGATCACTTGAACGAAGAGAGAAGCGAAGACGTACTATATTGGTATTGTACACACCTTGTGCAAACACTACCCGTCTCAAAGAATGATACCTAGTAATTACAAATATTACTCTAAGATAGGCCTTCCTTCAACAGTAATAAAATCATGCGGAATCACACGTCATGCAGCTCACAAAAACTGCACTAAAGAAGTATTCGGTAAACGTATAGGACTTGTCCCCCACGAAAACATCAAGTTTCACTTTTACATCTATTGTTTTGAGTACAAAGTTACCATCACGGTAATATGAGAACGCAAAGTCTTATCATGTGGTAGCCTACTTTCAATTTCAATGTTCCTGAAGGGAGAGTGATCAAGAATTTCAATGACAATTGCTTCAATGATAATATTGCACTCTTTAATTCAGCGACACATCTGTACACATGCCACTGCCTTACTGGAAGCAAGATCAATAAATGCCTGAGTTGAAGTTGTATTGAAATCAATGCCAATAGAGACGGAGCCTAGTTCATTGGTTTTGCTGCTCAATTCATAAAGAGAGTATTGACAACGCACAAAATTGAATACCAGCCCTAAGTAGAGCATGAAAATGACAAGTGTAGTCTATCCCTGTTAATATCAATATGGCGAGAGCCGACAGCAAACTAGCAGAGTGAAGTGTCCAAAATGTAGTATATTAGGATAACCAGGTAAGACAACTTAGCTTACTCAGATGAAAATAGTAGTGTTGATGTTGCTAAAAATCCCAAATGGAATTAAATACTTAAATGATTTAAGATATGATTTTTTCGGGTTAACATTCTGTGTAGGATACACACAGATCTATAGGCTACAACTAATTCACATGTATGATCAATGTTTCGTGTCATAAAACACGGAAAATCACCCAATAATGACGTACGTGAAACCTGTCATCACCATCCAAACTCACCAAACCCAGAAGATGCTGACTAATCAGGAAGAGGCAATACTCATAAATAGGCGAATACGATGATATCATTATCACAGACCACACATGACAACTTTTCTCTCATGATACTGCATATGCCTAGGTACATCACTTCACACAACACAGACAATTATAACTAAGCACGAATTTCAAATCTAGGACCTTCATCTGAAGAGCAACCAAATCTAATGTACATATATCTTAGAAGTGGAACAGTCTATTACATATCTTTCTTTAAGTCCGTAACCAGTCAAATGGAACCCTCACCCATTCAATAAGATCGATAGATACCATAGACAAAAGAATACATAACAAAAGCAATACAATAAAATGCTGGCGTAACCCCCTTCAGGAAAACATACAGAGTAAATGCAGAGGTAGTAGTAGGTAGCCTTATAAGATAGCACCTTTTAAAATAATGTGATTATGACTTTAGGATTACGCCATTTGCCTTGTAGATTTAGAACTTTTTTATTAGCATGCTGTAGTAATAATAGAGTATTACATCATCCATACAGCATAGAAAGTGAAGGTTATTGCAGTTACAGTAAAACGTAGTATGCTATGGAAGCATTAAAATGAAGAAATATGACATACCCTTTCTCACTCGGGATCCAAGATGTTGAAAAACAACGGGAGGCAGCAACATATCTAGTTTCTTCAGAGCACCATACAAGTAAGAAGTAACCCTTCAACTGTTCTGAAGTACAAGTATTCACATTCTGGTGGTTGTGACCAAGGCCTCCTGAATTGCTTTTAACAGCAAGAGACATACACGACTTTGCAAACTTGATAAAACACAATCAATCAATCAAGTTTATTTCGTTATCAGTTTATCACATAAAATTGAATAGTGCACATTTTCTCATCAACTATAATTCAAGGCCACAGCCTCATTTGTAATACCGTATATAAAGTAAATAATTTGAGGAGCTTCTTGGAGGTACAGAACTTCAGTATACAATAGAATAATATATTCAGAGCTTTACGGGTACAAGGAATTATCTATCCTAAATGATTTTCCCAATGAACAATTTGTTGAGGGGCTTTCCAGGCATGTGCAAATACAGTGTTTCATTTGGAACTCATAGCAACAGTCACATAAAATCAGTAGTATATATGAAAACATGACTACATTCATGGCATAGATTCCAAACAACACAGTCAATTGAGCAGACTGTTACAACTTCAATATACAATTGTATAGTAGTTTCATACGGTATTAAAATGAGCCCCAATATTTAAGAAGTAACTAAACAGCCGCATTGCTGCCTAGTGAGAAATCATGTCGAACATCATAACAGCCTGATGCATGCAAAATCTGAAAAATCCGAATGAATCTGAAGCATACAAGAAAAATATTTTGAAGTAAACATGATCAGGCAGTAAGAATTAACACAGAATATGCTGTGTTGACAGTGTTGCAAAATCTTGTAGCAGACAGATTAATGGAGCCTGCTGATTACTTGAAATAATTTTTTTCACGCTGAATATTATACATTAGTAAATTCAAGCTTCATGTAGCTTATTTTCCGTCAGATATTATTCAGACATGGTCAGTGACGAAATAGGTGTAAACATCAATCACAGTGCGATATAATACTATAATTTTCAATAGCATCGTTGCTTACTGTAGAGCTGTAAATATAGCTTAGGCTGTTGTCAATTTTAGCTAACAAGAGACGCAATATTTTTTATCAAGAAATCAGAAATAAATAATCATTACCACTTACCAGTACAATGTGGATTGATGTCAAGTAAAGACCTAACTCTGTCCAGGAAATGGCATTGAATGATATTTTAAAGTAAAATAGAGCGCTTTTCGGTTGTACCCCAACAATTTTACCGTTCTCTCTAATCCTAACCACAGCTGCTAATGCCTACCAATGGTGAATGGTCAGGAAAAATGTAAAGGAAAAACTAAGAAATGCAGAATTTAATGCAGGTGTACAATTGTACATACGGTATACTAGTATACATATATATATGTCCAAAATAATTTAAAAAAATAATGCTCCATAGACCATAGGTTAACCAACTTCACAGAAAACTATAACATAGGCTACATTATATTATCTACAAAACAGATTGGGTATAGAGAAAAACACACAAGTTACCATGCTGCCATCGATAGTGTCAATTTCAATAACATATTTCAGAGCTTATTAAACAAACTAACTCCCATTTGTATTTATTTAGATCAGGGGTGTCAAACCCAACTTGCGTCAAGGGCCGGATTCAAACCTTCAGATCGCTCGCGGGCCACACCAGTCAAATGATTCCAAAATATTATCCCAAAAATCTGCCCTTGTTTTTCATTGGAATACTTCATTATCAAGCCTATACACACAATAGTATATCGCATTATATTCCGGATCATAGGGGTTCTATTCTAGCTACACTGTTATTCGCAAACAATGGAATTAGGGCAATAATACGATGACTGGGCGGTTTGACACCCCTGATTTAGGTCTTCAAAATGCGTTTCACAGTGTCGATATGACTATACTTCTAGGCAGATGAAATAACTATAGATTTAGGAGTAACAAATATAAACTAAAGGAATGTCACTTGAGTAATAGGCAGTACTTTACCAAAAATCATGAATTTTCATTTGAGAAATCAACAGTTGAAATTTGTGCGCTAAACGAACTGTACTGGGCCCCTGTTTTTCATATATATATAAATGATACATAATGTCTCTGACTTTACTATCAAGTATTTGAAGTAGATAGGTACATCTCTCGCGCTCTCAAAAAAATATAACTGACTTGGAGTACCCTTGCAAATCAAATTTATGAAGAATATTTCGGAGTGGATGTTTAGCAATTAAATTAACTATTAACACTCCAAAAACTCCATAATAGCTACGTATTTGGATTGTACTACGAGTAATCAAATCAAGCTATTCCACCTTGCCAATCGTCTCAACCCCCTACATTGTAGTCTGGATATCTTGAAAATTGTGGATATCTTGTGGATATGAAATCAGCAATCTCATACATTATAATATCCTAAGACATCTGACATAGACATCAATTTGATCATATATTAAGAACAATCTTGAAAGAGGTGATGAAATGTATATACATTACCAAAATTATGAACTAGCATTAATTATATAATACAATAATCGACTCTCTTCATTTTAGGCCTACACAATAGAGAACAAGTTAGCCTACTCATCACTTTACTGTGCACTGCTTTATCCCACAATCAGAGTAATAGAGCATATTATATCACTATCAATATTTATTTTATTTCATAATACTTTAATGAACTGCATTTGGTTTAGGCCTGCTGCATCCAGTCAATCTTTAGGTATAAATTCTGTATTCATACTTAGTGATGAATATACAATGCTCTCTTTCAGCACCATACTTACGTATTCTGCTGCAACTTGATGGCGAAAAAAACGCCAATAATTTCATCAAGGTGGGCCTACATCAAATCACATCTGATCATTCAGAGCTGGCAAAAAACAAAAACGGCAAAACCCAATTAGAAGTTTTGTTTCGAAAGACTAGACCTGATTAAAGAACAGATATATATGTCATTGATTTATTTATACAAAAATGTTGTGTCCTAAATAGAATAGGGTTACCATACGTCCTCTTTAGTATTTCAAGAGGATTTGTCCTCTTTTTTGACTTTTTGGAAAGTGTCCTCGAAGGACGCCTAAATGTCCTCTTTTCGAGAATTTGTCTTCTTTTTTGAGAGATTTGGTAAAATGTAGGCTACATGGAAATTGGGCTGAAATATAGGAAATTAGTGGCCAAGTAACGGTCCGATGGGTTTTTCGGGACTTGAGCCAGAAAAAAATACCTTATTTTTAGTAAACCAGAACAAAAAATGTCATCGAAAGCTGGCAATTCAGGATTTGAGATGAAAAGATCACCGTTTTTTTAGTCAATTGACTACAAAGTCGGGAAATTTACCATTTATAATTTTGAAAAAGTGTCCTCTTTTCGGATTCCCAAAATATGGCAACCCTAAAATATAATAAATACTAATACTGTTCCTATAAATCGTTCAAGCATTTGCTAGCTTTCTTAAGTACCGTAGCTGTTATAATGCTATATATATGTTGCGCAGTGCCTGTATGGAATCAGTGTCCTGTGCTCACACTATGTTTTATTTTTTATTATTTTTTATTGAATTACTCAAACTTAGAAAATCATCGCTGCTCACGTCGGTGAGTCACGTGCTATATTAGGCAAAAGTACCGAGATTCCAGTAGTGGCGCAGTGATATATATGCACACTCAAAACTTAACTTACTACTTCCTTGTTGATTCTTGCCTGTATACCTGTACGTCATGTTCTTATTGACAAATTAATTACAGTTACTGTGGCTTCCTCTATTCCTAGTTCCTCCATCTTTGTTTTGTTGCAATGTCAGACGACATGACGAGTGGCGTTGACGTTATTTTGTTGAAGTTTCTCAATTTTTCACGTTAGGTCAATTTATGTGCTGTCTTTCGGCGATGCATCAATACTCCATTCAGGCAGTAGCTATAGCTGGACGACCCCCCGAGCCTGGTTCTGCATTAGAAAACATAACACTTGCTCTCTTTTGCATTGAAGTACGGTAATTTGTTTGTGGAACTGAATAAACAACTTTCTCTATATCTCTCTCTAACCGCATTATCAGCGTTCAGATCGACAGACAGACAGACAGACAGACAGAAAATGCCTTCTCAGTGATAACTATTGATTCACTCGCAATGAATCAGCCTTCAGCCATATATAGAAAACTAGCCAGGAGTCATATTAAGAGTTCAGACCACTGAGCTATATAAACACTGGAGTGCGCTACTCGCGATATTTACGTTGTCACTAGAAACAGTTGCATTGTGGGGGATAGGCTGGACGATTTAGTGCAGGAGCTTATGGAAAAACGTCCAGTTCTAAAATATATTTGATTCGTATTGGGTTTGTAGTATTTTATACGAATGGAGCTTTGAATGAATAATCATCGTAACATTCAGGATTTGTTTCAGCCCAATATCTCGTGTTTATATCTGTGTTATCGGTGTATTTCGACATGTCGAAGATATAAGTGGTTTCGACTGTTCGTGGTAAAATAAGGTTGTCTATGTGTCATCGTATGTATTTTTTTGTGGTTATATTCCTGATGTAGATTGCTTTACTCGTTGTATCCAGCATATTTTACGTGTACAGAAATAACCAAGCTGTCAAAAGATGTATAATGCCAGTTCAGTTATCTTTCAGATATATGTATCTATAGGAAGTAAAAGCATCTACGATTGTCAGCTTGAAGTTATTATCGGAGCGTGCCTCGGAATTACCTATCCTGGATTCAAAATCTTCATACTTCAATGGAGCTGATGTGAATGCTATAACTGCCAGCTGTGAATATTGCTGATGGAGAAAATTCAGCATCATGGGACATATCAAAAGGCACTGCTGAAATCAACTGAATGCCATTGTGGTTATTCTACGTATTTATTGGTTCAGCGTATTTAAATAAATCCAAAAAAGAGAAAGTAAAGATATGTCTGCTATGTGTGGCGATGGGGTAGTGATTTCTGTAGAAGTGACTGAATGAGTTCATTGAATGAGAGAAACAAGAAATGCATGGGTCCTTATTCAGATGTAGCTAGAATTGCCCAATTCACAGTGAAATTGGGGCTATGTTGGTTGTAACAGCAATCTGTGCACTTTGGGAGTTCATAATAAATATTAATTTTATCGAATCAAAACGGCACAAGATACAATCTAAACGGCGTACATGTATTTTATCATAATTACACCTATAGCTACCCATATACGTGTGTACATGAAGCTTGGCTCGTTTTGCACTTTCATGAAACCAGAAATTAGTTTGGATTCAAAACTAACTGGAGATGTGAACTGTACTGCCTCGTCACACGAAATACCGCGCTGTACTGTCTCGTACCAAAATGCTGAACTCTCGTTTTCAGAAACACCAGCTTCGGTTATGAGAAACGAATTTTTCTATTAAAATAACAACATAAAAAATAAAAACAGAAATAAATTAATTGTTATCGACTTTACGTCGCCTTCGGCGTAATTAACACTGATCTGAAAGTCAAATGTGGGATAAGTTAGGGCTTAATATCTGCGAACGAGGTATAATAAACGAACCGATTCTGATCTTAGTTCCAATTTAATGGAATTTCTTCTCTTCTTACGCGGCACAGTCACATTGAAGGCCACCCCACTGCGGGTCCTACGACGACGACGTCGTTTTGGGGCACTGTTCAAGATAAATGAACTAACATATGAGCAATTGTTCACTTGAAGACACATTGATCGACATTTCATCCATCATTATGGAGCATATTACAGGATTTGCTGATGCCTCTACTTTTCCTCTGATGGCAGAAAAGGCAATACTAGTAAAGCCAGGCTCAGCGGGAAGTTTTCCATACCAGCGTCTTATCACACTTGGATGGGGAAGAGCAAGTTGAAAATTCTGACGCACAAAATTGTATGCCTTAGTGGAATAATACTGAAGCGTCATTGCAAATGATTGCAGTTCCTTGGAGTATTTGACTCCTCTTCCACCAGCTTGTAGCTTCATACGTTGCAAGAGCTCACTTGGTAGACCACTGAATTTTTGTGACATTACCTCCACACACGAATCGCTTATCAAATTGTTCTTCTTAAGAGATGCAATGACCTCATCCAGAGATTTCACTTTTTTTTGCAGACGGTATGTTCTCATTCTGGCTGCAACCAACCTCTTTTTAATTTCTGCGACCCTACGGCGTTGCTGTTGAACGACTTTTCGAGGAGACGTGTGCGCACAGTAGCTGTGGTCGTGAAGAACTACTTCAGGTTCAGCGGTTTGTGCTTCATAATGCCGTTTCTTATCTGGAACTGCAGAAGGTCTCACTCGTCGGTTGTTTGAAGCCTGAAATTTGTGAATTTTATGTTAACTAGGGCTAAAATAAAGGTAAGTAATTGGAACTCAAACTTCATAAATATATAGTCACTGTCTAGCGTCTACCGTACCTTTGGCCTCATATATTTTGGAAAATTCAGAAATCTTGTCGGCACCGCATTCGTCCTTAAACGAATTCTCCCGCCAACACGGTAAATATCACTTTCTGAAAAATGATCAGAACAGATGACCGACGATCTTGCTGGCTCCCAGTCTTTTCTAATACATTCTATCCATCTTTCTTTCAGGGAATCATTGGTAGGAAAGCTGCGTTGTAGAGAACATTGTATCAGTTCACAAGTAATTCTATGATACGAAGCACACCAAATTGACCATTCTTTGTTATGAACGATGATAAAAGTAGCAGGAACATATGTGAAATTATCTTGTTTGATTTAGATATATCTGTTACTTTCTACCCCAGAAGGATAAACTATTAGGTAAACTTTTAAATCCAAAGCCAAAGGTAAACCTAAAAAAAACATCTTACGAGACAAATCGAACGTCTCGCACGCACAAAGCTATAATGAACTCGACCATGGAATTAGCAATTTGAACTTTAGTGTGAGCATCTGGCACCAGAAATATAGAGTTATTACTCAACTATGCTGGACAAAACCGTGTGGCCCTCAATTATACCTTTCCTTCTAGTCCTACCTCCAACCTTCACGACAATTTTAAGCAAGGATTGAGTACTAAGCTAGTTATTGGCTGAACTGCCCATACAGAATACAAACAGTGACCTGGCTGGTCATGCTATTACAGCAGTGGTTCCCAACCTGTGGTACGCGTACCACTAGTGGTACGCGAAGGTCTTCCAGGTGGTACGCGAGTATATTCTGCTTTTTTTTCGACCGATGGTAGTTATTAGTTAAGGTGGGGTTGAACACAAAGATTGTTCTCCAATAAATTTCAGGCTTAGCATTGCCTCCTCGTACTAGGCTCTAGCTTCTCACGCT
The DNA here is from genome assembly GCF_051294905.1 of Botryllus schlosseri. Classification (NCBI taxonomy): domain Eukaryota; kingdom Metazoa; phylum Chordata; class Ascidiacea; order Stolidobranchia; family Styelidae; genus Botryllus; species Botryllus schlosseri. Next base: position 4,195,807 of record NC_137243.1, on the reverse strand, counting down.
ATTCCCCAGCTGCTAATTTTCTCTTCTACGTGGGAGCGCGAGCAAGGATTTTTATCTCTGATGACTATCAAGTCGAAGAAACTAAACCAACTAGTTGCGCCCATGCAGTACTATCGATGCGCTGTGAGCAAACATATGCCCCGCATCGACCAACTAGTGCAGTGGTTCTCAAACTGGGGTGGTGGTTAAAACATCTGAAGGGTGGCGCGAAGCTGAAGCCAACTGAAAAATTTTTTTCGCGCTTCGCGCGATTTATATATATATAAAAATCACATTGTTTTTGCTCTGTGTGTAGTTCTAATTGCATATTTGAGAATTCTTTTATCAACAGTAATAATCTTCCATGCCATCAAATTATTCGTCGGGATTGCTAGCATTCTGGTTGCATTTTGTGATATCACGATAAGGGGGGCGCGAAATTTTTCACTGGGGGCGTGTCTATAAAAGTTTGATAACCGCTGAGCTAGTGGAAAATTAGCTAATGCAGCCATCGCATAAAAGCAATTGACGTTTGTTGTTTTCTGTTATTTCTTTATGTTGTTCTTCTTGTGACTGGTGGTGAAAAAACAATTTCATGCATCCCATTAACCCTGGCTGATAATGCCTAGTTTATTAGTATTTGCTATTACGCCTCGCATAGGTCAAATACGTCGTTATGACGTCATAAATGACGGAAACATTTTTAACCGCCTTCAGCGCGCGTAACTTATGTAGGTGGTACGCGAGCACTGCATAAAACCACGAAATGGTACGTGAGTGAAAAAAGGTTGGGAACCACTGTATTACAGGTATACTGATGAACTGACATGGTGCTGAGACTGCTGATATAGTCTGCTCTGATCATACCAACATCATTATACTTGTGACAAAATGTTCTGGTATAATGACACTTTAACATGGCCTATTCATTAATGCTGTGGCTTATCTGGACATTGATTAACTGTGATGGTCAGGAAATATTAAAAATAGAAACTGATTCTTCAAAGATAGTCTTGCTGCCCTGCATATTCTGCCATTCACTCACCGGTGAAATGTTCTTGGATGCCGACGCTTTACCAAAGACTCTTCATCGCTACTACCATCGCTATTACTTCTCATATATGACTCCGTGGATATCTTTTTCTGCCTTTTACTGCACCCATAGGTGCAACAAACGCTACCACCAAAACGAGATGTCTTCGACATGTCGAAATACACAGATAACACAGATATAAACACGAGATATTGGGCTGAAACAAATCCTGAATGTTACGATGATTATTCATTCAAAGCTCCATTCGTATAAAATACTACAAACCCAATACGAATCAAATATATTTTAAAACTGGACGTTTTTCCATAAGCGCCTGTACTAAGTCGTCCAGCCTATCCCCCACAATGCAACTGTAACATGGTGACAACGCAAATTTGCTTAGCCGGAGATGGCAGTAGTTCGGGGCTTGGTTCAGACTGCACAGATTATCACGCTCGGATATCCGAATCCATCCGGCTCCGATTGGCTATTCGAAATCCGAGAAAAATCAGCTGATACCTAAAATTCCGCAAAGTCCTGCCATTCTGATATTTTGTGTTGCTTTAAAATTGAAACAAATATTTATAAAAAGAACTAGAGCCAGTCAAAATTAGCTGGGAACATCCCACATTAGGAACGTGTTTTTAAAATCCGGATACAGTCCGACTTAAAATCTATGAAATCCATTCAGCTCCTGCACCTGAACTAGATTGCAGAGATGAGCGGATTTGGAATTTCTATGTCCTACTCCAATCCAAATCCGAACCTTCAAATCCAAATCCTAATCCATAACTTTTTCATATTCAAGTCCATGTCCAATCCTAATCCGATTCTAACTGGAAATTCAGATAAAATGCTAATTTATGCAAGGGAGGAATTGGAAAATTTTCTTTCACAACCAACGATTCCCTTGATTCAAGATAACTTAGTAACCGTAAGTACATTAATAACTGATCTGAATATAGTTTGTCGCCATTGGCCACACGACATATCGATCTCCCAGAAAATAGGTAAATCCAATCCAAATCCTAATCCGTTGAGAAAAAAATCTCTAATCCTAATCCAATCCAACTCCGACAAAATTTCACAAATCCTGTTTTTTCAAATCCTAATCCTAATCCATGCTCATCTCTGCTAGATTGTGTTCGCATTTGTTCCCATGTCTCCATTCTCTAACCTACGAAGGTTATCGTCATTAGTTCACTAAGCTATATAAACACATTATTATTATTAATAGTCAGTCCGGTTTTCCATGATTTAGTGTCTCATGATAAAAAATAACCAGAAATGATTTCCCGGCTGGTTTTACTGGGAAATAATGTAATGCAAAATATGATTTACAACTATAAAACGATAATTATGAAGACGTTTCCATCAATGAGGCAATACTATTTATCAGTGGCGGCTCGTCCTATAGGGCAACTGGGACATTGTCCCACCTAAAATTCTGTTCAATAACAATTTAACCATTTATAGACGCACAGCAATCAATATATACCGAGATCACAGCGAAACCCGCGTTCTTCTTGTGCTTTCGCTTGCAAACGCCCATACATAGCGAAGTCTCTGAGAAAATCGAATTCTCTTCTGTGTTTTCGCTTTGTGAATGCCTAGCCGGGGCTTGCCCCGGTAGCGCTCATAACAAGCTTTCACTATCTATTCTCTCAAAGCCGCGCACAATAAAGAAACGGTGATTTTCTCTCTCCTATTCGTAAAATGACCGAGCAACCGGGGCAAATATGCCTACTCGCCCCTAAGGTGTGATGTAACAATCGTATCTATATCTGAACTCGGTTACCGTAATATGCGTTGAGTCGACCTTTGCTGGTATAGGTCGATTTTGACGGTGTTTCGCACCATGATAATTCTTGAAACTTGGTATGATATGTCGTGAAGGTAGTATTTAACACTGCTCCAAGTTTCAGGCTTGCTACTTAAAGATAATGGTAGTAATTCCGTTTCCGAAGTTCAGTGTGTGCTGATCTATCATGTACATAGTACAGCAAACGGATTTTACTCAAAAGCCGGTATTGGTCTCCATTGATTTTGACGATGTTCTATACCGAGATCGGTCATGACATTTGGCACGGTAAGTGTTAGTATCGACCGATGTAACAAGTTTTAAGTTTGTCACTGAACTATGTGGGTGGTAATTTCGTTTCCAAAGTCGAGTAAGAGCTGACTCTTCATTTATCGCCAACAAATTTACGCAAAAGCCGTTATTGGTCTCTATTGATTTTAACGATGTTCCATACCTAGATCTGTCATGAGCTTTCACACGGTATGTCTTGATTTTAGTATCGAACGCGGTGCCAAGTCTTAAAGTTGACACTCAATGATTGAGGCAGTTATTTCGTTTTCGAGGTCGAGTATGGTAGAGATGCGCGCTGATCTGATACTTAGCCTACCTACGTCATTGCGGATCTCACCCAAAAGCCGGTGTCGGTCTGTGCCAATCTATAGTCTGCGTTCCTTAACGAGATCGGTGATGATATTTCCAATGGTATATCTCGATGATCGCATGAAACAGCTAACCAAGATTCTCGGTTTGCATTCAAGTATTCGCATAATTTTATGTTCGCCAATGTCCATTTCACTGTGAAATTGTGGCCTTCAAACCATTTGCTTACAATCCCCTGTCAATTGCGATAGCTATTTCATTTTCGATGTCGGCTAACAGCTGATCATTCGATCAGCCTATTCCTCGATCTATTTTACTCAAAGTTCGGTGTTCGTCTGTTTGCATTGATTTTGACAGTGTACCATACCGGAATGGGTTATGAGATTGCGTATGCTACTTCTCGATGATTTCTTGTAACAGTATACTAAGTTACGGCTTTTATTCATGTATTTATATATTAATATATTTTCCAACGGCGATTTCGCAGCAGACTTATAGACAGTAAGCCGTATGTGTTGTGTCACAGTCTCCAGTTTCAAGGCCAAAATGTCCTACGTTGTTCCGAGACCGAAGTTCCGAGGCTGCTGTCCGTAGTTCTTCAAAGACCATTCAAATTGATGTTCTGGATTCAATATGACAGGCCCAATCTATGAGATAACAATTGCGTATGTGTCCGAACTCGTTGACCTTTCCAGTTAGGCTTACGCAATCTCTCGAGTTCTAGTCATTGGAATTAGTCAGGTCAAGTCAAGTGCGAACATGAATCGTATTGAATCTTTATTCCGTACGTAGTTTACGCAGTTGCCTTTAGAGCGAAAATGAGAGGTCTAGAAGTTGTCCAGTCTATTGATCCAATCGTACGCCGGGTGCCTCCGCTTTGGTTGCCTATTATCACCTGGTCGTAACCAAAGATGGCCACAGTCCGGTTCAGGAGCAGGAGCAGGATTTCAATGTTTTTTTACCTGGCCGGACTGGATCCGGATTTCGAATTTGGGGTGACGGTCGGATTTTAGGGTCTATCGATTTGCGTAATCTATAACTCTACCATGAAATCAAAACGCATGCTACTAAGGATGACCTGATACTTGATTCGTGGCATAGGACGATTCGTAGTTCACGTACATTTTGTAATTGATTAAAAATAAATGAATAAAACATTTGTTACCACACTTCAAGTCACGGCTCACCGGCAAACCTCTCGCGGCACCTACGTTAAAATCACTGTTGTCGGGAAATTCATGTGACCATCATAAAGTTACTTTTTTACGTTGGAAAACGCCATTGTGACGTCATGTTGATAAAAGTCGCTCGCAGCCCTTGCCCCACCACCCGATATTGTCACGAGCCGCCACTGCTATTTATTTTATTGAATACATTGGATGCTTGATTGCCCGGTCGTGACCCCGGGGCCCAGAGCAGAGATGAGCGGATTTGAAATTTCTATGTCCTAATCCAATCCAAATCCGAACCTTCGAATCCAAATCCAAATCCTAATCCATAACTTTTTCATATTTAAGTCCATGTCCAATCCTAATCCGATTCCAACTGGAAATTCAGAAAAAAAACTAATTTATGCAATGGAGGGATTCGAAAATTTTCTTTCACAACCAACGATTCACTTAATTTAAGATAACCTACTAACCATAAGTACATTAATAACTGATCTGAATAAAGTTTGTCGCCATTCGCCACACGACATTTCAATCTCCCAGAAAATAGATAAATCCAATCCAAATCCTAATCCGTTCTGAAAAAAATGTCTAATCCAAATCCAATCCAAATCCGCCAAAATTTCACAAATCCTGTTTTTTCAAAACCTAATCCTAATCCATGCTCATCTCTGGGCCAGAGTCAGTGTAGCGGCGACATCTAGCGCCAACTACGCACGGCGGGAGTTCAATTCCGCGCCAGAGGTTATTTTGTGGATCTGGATCTGGGCTCTCATCATCAGTACTTACGGAAATGCCTAGGAAGCGGAGTACTTATACAAAACTAAATGGTTAATATGAAGAAATGACTGTGACATCGGGTAGTAGGCCGTGGTGGATGCCAGATCAAGAGACCGCAACTGGTCGATTCGACAACCTCATATGATAGTCATATCCGTTCTTCACATCGCATTGTGTCTTGTGCATAATACAAGTATTATTGAAATGACTATTATTATTAAAGTTTTTGGTAATTTTCATCGACGCATACGAGAATATTCACTACGAGTAGGTGTATTCTGCGCATATTTATGAGACATTCAACGGGTGGCCGATAGGGATGGTGTGAACCTCTGAAAGGTTCTGGTTCGTGTGAACGCGAACCTTTTTGAAAGGTTCTGTGTGAACGCGAACGTGAACCTCATGACGTCACGTGACGTCATATTGCTAATTCCAACCCTATCTTTCAATGAAGTGATACCCTATAATGTACAGTTGTGCACGATACCTAGCGACGACTCGGGTCACATAATGCAACAATGCTGATGCGTTTTAAACGTCGCTAAATGTATCAACTGAGGCCATCAAAGTATATAATACTCCCATAAAATCAATATATTCCGTCGCTTTGCCAACAATTTCGACGAGGACTTATCAGGGAATATCCGCTTACTCCTTAACGGTCTAGGCCAGACCGGACAATGTATTCGGCGTCTGAGTATTGCTACATTGATATTGAGCAGAGTGTAAATGGGTTTCTGTACTTGCTACCGATATTACCCCATTAAGAAGTTATACGGCAGTAGCCAACCCCTCAATCGCACGGATTTGGTTTTACTGATGTAGTAAAGATATTGAGTCAAGATTGACCCCGTACGCCTTCTCGAATTTTTACATCAGATAGCGATATCAATTTTATTGATTGGTTGAATAAGCATCATTCGCTGACTACGTATTTCGCTCGTGATGTTGTGTGATTTCGGGTCAAGCTCACAGCAGAGAGTCACTAGGCTAGGGTTACCATATTTTTGCGCCGCAAATTCCGGACACTCTTTAGCGCCCACTAGCGGGCGAATGACACATTGTCTTTCAATATGACGTTACGCTAGCAAAGCTTTGCCTATCGACCATAGGTGGTCACGATCCGGATCAGAAGCTGTTATAATGTTCGGTTGGTGCATTTATGTGGTTGCGTGTTGTAGCCAGGATCGCAACAACTTTTTTCCCAGCCCACTCCCGTCCAAATGTACACTGATCTTGAGCCCACCATAGGGTAGTCGATGCAACTTCTGGGCCTTACTATATAAATACATCTAGTTTCTATATGCATCTGGTCGTTAACTTTTGTGAATGAAATCAGTCTATATTATTGCTTCTTCCATGTATTACTATAAAATATTGATCATTTCTCCGCCCACATGATAATAGTTAGCGGTGGAACTGGTGGAGGACAATGACTTCGAAAATGCAGGGAACGGAATTATAGATCGTAAAGTCATGTCATGTCACACGGTTAAGACAATTTATCAGCCTAAATTCAGATCCGCACCAGCCGGTTGGACATCCGTTGATTTTCAACCTTTCATGGTCGCGACTTTATTTCGAATTTTAAAATGTTTTGTGGCCAAGCCTAGAATTTGGTAAGCTGATTCCTGAAAAACGGTCAGCACCATTGCACCGACTTACTCACGGACTATATTGGAAGCTGATTACGTTCAACATCTTCACGAACCCCAGAATAAACACAAACGACCCCCAGGTTTAGAGCCAATATCTTTGATTGAAGCATCTGAATGGCCTTAACCGACTCTAGTAATATACCGTTGTACCATAATTGCGATTACTATTAGACTTATTTCAGTAAATGATGGGTATTTTTAATAATTTTTTATTGCATAATAAAATCAATGATTGCGACACTAAATCGCGCGAAGCGCGAAAAAAAATTCAAGTGGCATAAATCTGCCCAAAAATTATAACTTTTCTGTTGATTTACGAAAACATTTTGATCCCATTTTAAACCTTCAAAATTCCGGACATTTGGGCATATTTTAAAAATTCCTCCCGGACGCAGTTTTAGCAGTGAAATTCCGGACATGTCCGGGAAATTCCGGACGTATGGCAACCCTACACTAGGCTAAATATTCACAAACGGAAAGCAGGATATTTCGAGCAAACTTTTGTAACAAAGCAAGTAAAACTTTTGAGATTGTCAAGGTGCATGCTCGTTTAGCGTTGATTTTAATGTTGCCAGCACCATGCATAGAGTGGCCCGCAGTTGAAATGCAATAAATTTGAACCAAAGATGTTATAATGTTATAATTTTAATATATGAAAAAGGTTCACAGTGCAGAACCTACCAAGGTTCTGTTGTGAACGCGAACCTCTAAATTTCCGAGGTTCACACACAGAACGCGAACGTGAACCTCACGTTCACACCATCCCTAGTGGCCGACTTCATTTACACTACTTTCAGAGGCTCAAAGTGTATCCGTCGCCAAGCGATCATTACGCAAAGGCGTGACTTCTACTTTTCAAATTTTGTACTTTATTCAGACTGACATTTCATCACGACTAAATTAAGAAACCGCGTACTTTGATACGCTCACAGTGTGTCCGTTGTTGCTTGATACCAGTGTTGGGATGACTCGAGTAACAATTTTCGTATGACTAAAATGACTTGACTTGACTTGACTCGAGTCACTTTGCTAAAATGACTTGACTTGACTTGGCTTATCAGAAATGTGGATTGACTCGTGACTCGGAGCAAAATTCACGAGTCAATTTCAAGTCATCAAGTAATCGGTGTCGATAAAAATTACTGTATCTTGAATATGTTCGGATTGTTCGCGAAACGCTGGTGTAACCAGTGAGAGCGATCAATCATTGATCCTGCGTTTTACAGAGCCTTCATTGTTCTCTCACAAATAAATTGACCGCAAATGAAGTGATCGAAGCTTACAGCTTACGTTGCCGTAAACAATAAGTAAAGTAAAGTAATTTATGATATCTGTTTTTAACTTAACCAAAGCTCTTGTTTTATTGAAATTAATTCGAATATAGTTTGTATAGTCCTCAACCATTGGCGCAGGCTCGAATCGTATCATATCGATTTGTAAATGGGTAATGAATTGCATCCTATCTATTCGTATCTATTCTCTATTTTGGCTGGTAACTGTCAACTGCGGTTGTGAGCGATACAGCGCCTTCTTGCGTGTATATTTAGCTCTATATTCGTTCATATCGGTTCAAAATCAATGACCACTGAATCTGTATTTCAGACGGCTAGCTAAATGCAATAACGTTATCATGCCTCATACTTCGAAAAGGCAACTTGACTCGAATTGTCACTTGACTCGTCACTTGACTTGAGTTGACTCGAATTGACTCGAGTCACCTCCAAAAATCGAGTGACTTGACTAGACTCGAGTCACCTTTGAAAATCGATTGACTCGACTTGACTCGAGTCAAAATGTGCAATGACTCGAAATGACTCGTGACTCGAAGGTAGTGACTTGATCCCAACATTGCTTGATACACATTTACGTGTTTTTAGTATACGTTAGAGTAGTTAGGTTTATGAACGATTACGATATCCAAAATGGAACGGCCGCATGCCTTCATCAGAAGTGGTCAACGCTGTAAATTAAAATAAAGTACAATCATTACATAATAATGATATTATTAGAAATAAGACCATAAAAATCGGGTACGTTTTAAAGCTCATATAGCAATTTATAGCGTAGCTACTATTTTGGTCAATTTAAATCGAAAATTTTATAATCACCCAAAATGTAAGGTCGTGTCTTGCAAGAGGCAATCGAGTGGCTGCATTACATCACGAATAGAGCACGTGATTGAATGTCGGGTTAACGCTGCGAAATCCCAATTACTGGTCGTGAACTCCTGCGATAACCTAACCGCTGACATCGCTGGCCAACCAATTTCCAACACTAAAGATGCCAAATACCTTGGCGTTTTACTGGATTCGGACATGTCCTGGAAGAGTCACATACAATCACTCAGACCACAACTATCGAAGGTGTGTGGTCTATTTCGCCGCCTTTGCTACACTCTGCCAGTCAGCGTGCTGTTGATACTCTTTAACACTCTATTCCTATCAAAGTTACAATATGGAATTATTTGTTGGGGTGCTGCCTGCAAGTATACAATTGACCCACTGCAAAAACTTCAACATCGGATCATCCGTATCATTGCCAAAGCCCCACGGGGGCCTGGATGAGCAACTGATAAATCGCTTCTCAAAAGATTTGGTGTTCTAAACTTAGAAGATATGAGAAAGCTAGAAATTGCCAAGTTTATGTATCAGTTCCATTGCGGTCAATGTCCCTCAAATTTCAGCGACTATTTCACCTCGGAGACAAAAGCGCACAAGTACAGCACACGCGCGTCATCGAAGAACAACTACCATATGATCAGGCCTGAATACAAGAAAACGCATTGCTCTATCAAGTATGCCGGACTCCAATTGTGGAACAGCATCTCGCTGGCTATCCGACAGTCGTCGAGCATGTCCGCATTCAAGTAGAAATACAAGCAATTTCTTCTAATTTAATACTAGGCAGTCTTCAGGATTACCGGACCACGACCTAACGTCGACCTCGCTCTCCGCCACATGCCACCTCATTTTGTCGCTTGCGTCTTATATTCTCTGCATTACTTTTCATTCAGTGTGCCGTGCATCGGTGCATGCCTCTTATTTACTTCGCCTAGATGCTAAGGTGGGTGTCTGATCTTAATGGCTACTCCAAGTTGTTTGGACACCTTCCTATCTTTTCACTGTATCGCAGTCTTGTGATTTTTTGAAACGATGAAAATATTATTAAACCTGATTGATTGATTGATTAATGATTGCGTGACAATTTGTACGAAACTGCCACCTCGACAAGTCTAATGGCGAGAATTAGTCTATAAATCGACGATAAGTCGATTTCATTTCATGGGGAACAACCATTTTTATGCTAGAGAGAGAGCGCACTCGCGAGAGAGAAAGTGTGTATGTATGTGTGTGAGTGAGAGAGAGAGAATCTGTATTTGTGTATATCAATATTCATAACACTAATACAAGTGATTGAAATGTAACATACAGATAAAAGCAAGCGCGACGGAAGGCTCGATATAACCGATTCATCAAGCCGCGAGTGCCGCGTGCCACATTTTCATTGTATCGCAGTTTTGTGGTGATTTGAAACGATGAAAATATAAATAAAACTGATTGATTGATTGAAAAGGATAAAGCCGGTGATGAAACTTGTATAAGAAAATATACTGTCCTATTCGAGCTTCGACAAATAGGCCCTACTATTGATAGTTTCCCGGCATTTTATCTGACTAATCTAACTGTCTTACAGACAAGATCGCGTTACATTGAAAAGACTTTGTCAGGTCCATTGATCTTACGCATTCGTGCATGTATAAATTGTATAGTATATTACCAATGTTCCGATTTGAATAATCGTAGTACTGACGATCCTTACTAATGAGAGTCGCTCGATTACGTTGTTTGTAAATAAATGAATTAATTAATTACTGCAAAACGAAGTTGTTTCTTGCTGCAATTTTAAATTTGGCACTGCTCAGCGCATGACATTCAGTAGCATATCTCGACAGTAATCGAGATTCGTTCATCAATTGAAACCGTACATTCTCTCGTTTAGTTGTTTTGATGACGTAGCGAAGTCAGCAAATTGCGAGAGCTTATACTAGGTGAACAGGACATTGGTCATTCAGTGACTATTATAGCAGTCGAATCCTCAAAGTCGAGATGTAGGAGTGTCGGTTAATATTTGAAACCCAATATTTACAGACTTATCAGCAACGACAGACCAGTATACATTCGCACTCAAAGCACGAGGTATAGTGATCGAGGGTATGTATTTCTAGGCTGATTAAGATTGATTGATAGATCTGAATAAAGTAGTGTACAATATAGACTGCGATTGGCCTTTTAGACACATTCCAATCTGTCCATGTTATCACTTTGTGCATCGCAAACGGACGAACAGATTAGTGCAACTGGTTTATCGTCAAAGGACTTCTAAGCTGTTTGCAATAAATGAAGTTTGTTTGCTCTATCTAAACAAGTGCGCACCGGATGCCGTGTAAAGAATGGTAACCGTAAACTAATGCTGCAGGCAACGAAGCCAAACTGCGAGAGTGTGTAGTATCGGAAGTGTGCAATAAAGACCCTGTGACCGTTATGGATAAGAAACAATATGATTTTAGCAAGGTTGGTGATGGTTCATTTTAGTACCGTATCTATGGTTCCTTCATTTTTGACCGCGTCGTAAGCATCGTCGGTTGTTGTTGACTTCAGCTACGGCTGCTGAAGACAGCAGATTATTCTTTTGTATTGACAAAGACATCAGCGTCATCGCATTTTGAATAGCGCGAACGAATGAATGTACATTGTACGGTATTTAAGTATACAGTCACTTGGAACTACGTATGAGAAACAGTTTATAGTGTGATTTCATCAACCCCGAATACCTGCCTTGCCTACATATGCATTTCCACAATTTTATGACGAATTTTGGCTGACCGATAAATGCAACGTAATCTTTACACCACACTGTTACAGAAAAACCGTCACAGTGTTGCCAATTGGCGCATTTGCGAGCCAAATTTCCGAAATTTTGCTATTTTAAAGGTCGGTTGGCAAGGAAAAATTACGTTTGGCGCGTTGGCTCCAAAGTGGCGCATTTTACTATAAAATTGTTTAACAATTGAAACTGACGTAAAGTCGAACCGCTATTCTTTACTTCTCGTTCTAACCTTGGATATCAGGATTCGCAGGCCTATGTCATCATCATTTGGGCGGCTTATTGCCATCACGGTGCTTCTCTCGTGCTCCATATTCTAGATCTGGGGTCACCAGCGCGGGTCTGCCTAAGGTAGCCCGCAAGGACCAGCTGAGTCGCCCGCGGGCCTGTTCTAAAAAATGGAGTAATAGCTCCTACCAGTGAGCTTTTATACAATGAGATTGATTTATTTAGCAGTTTTTGTGTAAATCACACTAACATGTAGCTTAGTTACTCCTGCTATTTACCTGCTTCAATATTTTACTGTTTCTTTGGCTGTAACCCATTTTCTGTTCACAATAGAGAAAAGTTTCTTCTTAAGACAGATAGAAACATGATGTTTTGGTAGCTTTTGATCAATATATCATGACTCTACGAGCAGTGGTTGTTGAGTTGTGCAATTATACCCCCTCGTGCGCAGAAATTAGGGGGTTGCCGGCTGGAAAATAGGGGAAATTCCCTAAATCAATTTTTATTCAAGTTTCAGGTCATATGTCGGGATTTAAGGAACCCTTATTTCCGATTAAAAAAAAGTTATTTTCACTCCACTCTAATGTAAAAGTGCACAGTCTGTTGACAACGTATCATTTTTGTGTTTTAGGTGTAATTTATAAGCATATTGGTTGAAATCGAAAACAGTTGGCTCCTTGAAGGGCCATTTGGCACATTTTGGAGAGCAATTTGGCTCTTTTGGACCACCAGGAGTTGGCACCCCTGCCGTCCACAATGCCCACTTGAGTAGCGAACGCAGTATTATTCCATGTTATAACGCCAACTACCATGATGTTATGTGGCCTACTAACTTACATAGGGTGTGGTACCCCACTACCGCCCAATCAGTGCACGTAACTGCTCATGTGCACACTGCACATCAATATGTCATCAAGTTTCGTGATGTACACAATCGTGACTTCCATTATCCAGGCTGCATTGATGGTGTAGTAAACGACGCATTGACTTATCCGAACACCTGAGTTCACAACATCAGAAAAAGCAGTCGCCTACCGATATAGTCCCTACATCGGGGTATGTATAGGCCTATTCCCAACAAAAGCAAACCGTTAACGGCATAATGTTGTGATTTTGCTTGCCCAGACTATATCCATGGTATGTTGAACGACAGAGAAAGTTATCATATTCGCAAAATGTCACAATTTGCAAGCCAGCAGTATTGGTTGTTTTACATTAGCAAGTGCATTTACCAACAGACACCGCATTACGCCCTTACGGTTATGATTATGAAGTAGTGTCTCTATTACGAGCCAAGTTATACGCAGATAAGCTACACGCTACCAAACACAAAAATGACATCAACGCAGCTAGTAGCTATACTATCGTGTATGCAAAACGATAAAGACAACTGAACAAGCATGGTTCTTATTGTATCTCGACATTTTTTGGGGTGCTGCAGCGCTGTGCGGAGCATGGACCGGAGCCGGATTAGATATCCGGCCGGATTTTTACAATTTGGCCGGACCGGATCAGTCCTTTTTCTGTTACAGCCGGAGATGGATTGGAGCCGGATCACTACTTTTTTGATCCGGCCAGAATCATTATGGACAAGTATGACTTTTATAACTATATAACTACCAACCAACCACACGTAGGTAACCTCCAAGCCAGTGTGAACATAAACGAGGCATATTTACCAATTCACGGAACCTCCGTACCGAGTAGGGCCGCATTTCTGGCCGGACTTTTTCATTTCTGACCGGACCGGATTGGAGCCGGATCAGTACTTTTCTTGATACGGCCGGAGCCGGATCGGAGCCGGACCAGAGAATTGAACAACCGGATCGGAGCCTGACCAGAGAATTTGTCGATCCGCTCCGCACTAAAAGGAACCCCCACGAGACCCCTGTCATATCAGTACCGCTTCACGAGTCGATAAATCCTACAATATTGCAGGTCGAGCTTCACTGTCACCTCGACGGATGCTACCGAGTGGAAACCGTTGCCGAACTGGCCAAGTATAAAATTAATGCATGAACAGACCATTTGCAATATAGTGGTGGTTAAAGTAGTCAGCACTGATTCTCAAGTAGATGTAATACCGTAAATTTCTGCCTAATTCCAAGTAGAAGTAGCGAGGCATATGTCAAAACTACTTGAAGTATAAGTAGATGGTGAGAAGTCTTATAAGTATACTCAAGTAAGTAATTTCAAAATGTAGATTTGGCGGAGGCGTCGCATACTGTTAGTAATCAATCGGAGGTGATTACTCTCGAAACTAAAAGATGCGTAATCGTTCCTAACACAAAATGACAAATGAAAATTGGAATATAGAGGCGCGCTCTACGAAAAGATATTCTGTTACGATGGTGCCAGAGCTATATCGATCGGTTGTCACGGCAATTCCACACGTAAAATTGATGGAAACCGATTTCAATTCTACTTTCCATGCCTTAGCAAAGCCTATTTCAATAATCTTAAAAAGTAGAAGTGATTCGGTACCCCCTCTGTATATTTGCGCCGCATAGCTGATTATGCATTCGGTGTCATTCGATTTTGCTTCCAAACCAAATTGATGCTGCCATCAACATATGCGACGTTGCATTCAAACAAGTTAGAAATATTACCTGTATAAAATGACAGTTTTTGCAAATATAAGTCCTATATATAGCTTCAATCCTATGCGCATCAACTCTACAAAGTATACCTAACATAAACATCGGTATAGCCTATTGGTGGCACGATTGTTGATATACAATGTTCTTTCCAATTTTAGTTGCTGACGATTACCCCTGACGAGTGTCAGCCGGAAATCTTCCGGTATATTTCAATATGAATATAATATACTGCTCAATTGTACATTGATGTTCTGTACCTCCAAGAAGCTATTGAAAGCCTATTATACGTTCACACTCCGAAACACACTGTGAAAACAATGTTTCACGCAGGAAACGGGGTATCGACATGCCCTCTTACGACCCCGAAGTTTTAAAGAAATATATCACAGCCCACGACGGCTGCGCGTCTCTCGACGAATTTCTTCAAAGAATGTCGGTGGCTGTAAAGGCTTTCGGGTAACTCCATAATTGAAGTCCTTATTCATAGATCGTGGACCAAATTGTTTATTTTTCAGAGGAGATGCCGGTGCTATAAGGCGGTTGGTGACGGAGGCCGTCGAGGACAAGGCTCGCGACAAGGTCAAGTACATAGAGTTCCGTTATTGCCCGCAGTTACTCGCGAATTGTGACGTCACACCGTTGATCAACCCAAGGTAATTTTCGCGTAGCCAGAATTGGACACTATGGACAGTTAGAAAATTTTCAGCTTTCCCAAAATCGATCAGAATTAGAATTATAGCTACACAGTTTTGAATACTTTGAGATTAGAATTACTGAATTCACTAAATCTTGGAAATCTTCGAATTAGCAAGAAATGCAACAAAAAATCAGGTTCAGTACATATCAAATTAGAGTTCGTTATCATAAGCACGAGAGTGGAAAATGCCAGTGTAACAAGTTTGTCTCGTTTCGCACTATACAGTTCCCCTGTAGGGTAGCATTACAGGAAAACCAGAAATTACATTAGAAGAAAATTAGCGCATAGAAACATTTCACAAATTAGATTAGAATTAGATTACCTCCATTTCCCTCTAATTAGTTTAATTACACAACTACAATTATGTAGTGCTTGGATGGTCAGTATCCTTATAGCCTGGGCCAGAAGTGCTCTAAGTCGTCGTCGTTGCTACAACTCAAGTAGAAGTATAGACGCAGCGATACCGGGTAATTAAAAAGTAAGGATTCTCGACCTAGTTTTGCCAAAAAATAAAAATAAAACTGTGAAGTAGAAATAATCCAAAGACATAACTTGAGCAAGTTGTGGAAGTAGGCAGAACGTACTTGAGTACTACGAAAATGTAGAAGTACTTCGTTACTGGCCACCTCTTGCCTTACCACAACTTATATGAAAAAGTTACGCTAATATATAAAGCCTATTTCGTACTGATTACAAAAATACAATCATTTTATTGGGCATGAACAATGAATATAGAACCGAAAATCCATATCACCCCACCCCTAAAATCAGGTAACTTTGTTTTTGCCTCACATTCGACCGCAAACCATGAAGGGCTCTCGATTGCTCTCTGCGACGAATCAATTGCAGTGTGGTGATGGTTTTATGAGTTGGATATTTGCCACTCTTTTTCGCGCGAGTAGGCCTAATGCCGATATTCTCAGTATGTTACTGTCTGAAATAATCTATCTGTTGAATAGATATACGTTGAAGCTATTTACGCGAAGACGGAACCACTGGCTGACTTTAACTATACGTTTAACGAATATTACTGGTATTACGATCTGCGGAAACATAATCTCAAATTCAGGTCACTATAATAAAGCAACTACCGCTGCTAGCAAATTTTCTAAACTGAAATGGTCGGTTCCGCTCTTGAATAAGTCGTGAAAATGTGGAAACGAAACTCATTCAAACAGCAACCGTTTGGACTTCTGCAAATATCATAAGTCCCGCTTGTAAGCTTATTCAGCCCGATAAATATAAGACGCGTTTTCATTTGGAATAATAAACTAAACGAATTTTTGCGCCACCCAAAACATTAGAAATTACTTCTACTTCAACTAGCGTAACAACGATGGCCAATGGCCATTCAAGTGGGTTCCTCATCCCTGAAATGGATCATCGCTGTGAAGTAACGTATATACTTATATTCCACTTTGAAATTCTTCACAGCGGAAACTTGCGACCGAAAGACGTCGTCGATGTAGTCAACGATGCGTTGGAAAAGGCGGCTACAGAACATGGCATGACAGCGAGAACTATACTTTGCGACATTACAGTTTATAGTAAGTATTCTGCAGCGAAGAAAACTAGGATGATCTACGCCTATGCGAATATTGAACATGGAAGCACTAGTTTTCGATTGAAATATGTTAGAAGAGCTTTTTGGAGGTACATAACTTCAATACACACTTGAATAGTATATTATATTGAAATGAACCCGTATATTTTCTCAATTTTCGGGACGACAGATTTCGGGTCGTTGTGAGGTGCCGTTTACACTTTCATTTGTGTGCCTTCTAGTCGACTTTTATCAAAATAAACCAGCCAAGGCTGTGTCAACAATAGGAGTTCGTGTACCATCTAAAAATAGAACATTGAACGCGCTCTTATTTGAAATTTTCATGCCGGTGACGTCATATTTGTGATACGAATACGATTGTTGATATACAATGTTCTTTCCAATTCTCTACTAGTTGCTGGCGATTACCCCTGACGAGTGTCAGCCGAAAATATTCGGAGTCATTTCCATATGAATATACTATTCAATTGAAATATATTACCGCCTGAGATAAATTATGTCGCAATTTCAAATATTGAATATGATTGCAGTTTTCGTGTTAATGACTCACTGTATTTTATGACTCAAATTCCATAGCAATTTCTATTTGATGTATCATACATGTTTATGACTGCTAATGACTTTCGATATTTTTTTACCACCAGAGGTCGTCAGCGACGAATCGCATCTTCTTTTTCGTAGTACACAAGTAGTTACGTTTGAGAGAGAGAGAGAGAGAGATATGATATTCTTTCTCGCCTGCACCATCGAGATGCTTTGGCGACGGAGTTGCGATACGGCCCCATGAGGTCATCTAGTCTGCGCCACTTCCACTTCTACTTAATATCATTGTAAGCAATAGCATATACTTTTCATACATTGTATTGGAGTTGACTTTTATCAAAAGACGCTAACCAAGTCTGTGCCTACAGAAGAAATTCGTGCACCGTGTAAAAATGGTACGTTGAACTTAAACGTTCTGTTCGCCCCGATTGTTCGAAATTTCATGCCGGTGCAGTCATATTTTATGATACGAGTGTTGATATACAATGTTTTTCCAATTATCTACTATAGTTGCTGGCGATTAGCCCTGACGAGTGTCAGCCGAAAATTCTTGGGTTAATTTCAATATGAATATACTATTCAACCGTACTTTGGATTCAGTAAGCTATGACGTAGTTTAGGGATATGTTTGAGTCTACTTCGCGAATGAAATGGACGTCAAAATAGCCACTGTATCAGGGTAACTGAATATATTTTTGAAATCTGCACCTATTTGTGGTGTATTTCGTCATTTTGCGTTGCGAAGATGCATCTCAATCTCGAAAGTAGAGGTCGACCGATATTGATTTTTACAGGCCGATACCGATACCGATATATCGGCTCACTCACAAGACCGATACCGATATCATAGGCCGATAATAATATGGAAGGAGCGGAGAACAATTTCACCAAAAATATTATAGATTAGGCAAGATGGAACTTGTACATGCCACAGAAAGCTGAACAACAAACGAGAAAACTGTAATTGAAAAAGAATTATTGCTTAATTGTACACATTCGATGAAATTTGGGATAACCCAAAAAGCAAAATATGATACAGAATTGCAGGTCAGTCCAGAAAAGGTAAATTGTAATGTAGGAAGCATAGTTTCTCTGCATGCTCACCCAGCTAAACTGGTCCTGCAAGGGTAAGTAAATCTGTCATATATCGCCCTTTGCGTCGTCGATTTCTTGAGATTGAGAACACGGAGCATTGAATTTCCGAAAGTTTTGTATTTTTCTTAAATATAAAATATCGGCCGCGATATCGGCCTCCATAGGCCGATATCGATAATCGGGAAAGCTCTAAATATCGGCCTCGATAATCGGCCATGTCGATAATCGGTCGACCTCTACTCGAAAGCAGCCATCTACTAACTGTTGAATGTATGCGTCCTATCGACCTAATTTATTTGAGTAGTTTTCACACCTTCATTTTCTGCTTACACTTTTAGCAGTTTTAACATGAACTCAGTACTTCTACTTGCAATTGAGTTGAAATTTACGGCGTTACTTCTAGTTCTACTTTCGTCACACGAAGACTACTTTGTCCAGCTCTGACTACAAAACATTTATCTATTTTTGGTGAATCCCTTAGATATACAATTAAATAATATATTCATATCGAAATAAACCAGAATATATTCGGCTGACAGCCTGACACTGACACTCGTTAAATGTAATCGTCAACAGCTGATAGAGAATTCAAAAGCACTTTGTATATTATTCTATTATATGCTTGCCTATTGTATATGTTTTGTGATGTAGCTATTGCATTTTTTCAGATTGGGCGACCGACGTGCTGGAGCTGTGCAAAGAATACAAAGGAAAGGGAGTCGTTGGGTACGATGTCGCGGGACCAGAACACGATCCGTTCTCGCAAGAAGTCGAGGAAACCTATCGGGCAAGCAATGCGGTGGGATATCGCGTCGTACAGCGTGAAAACAGTTTTCTTTTCTGCAGCGATGTGCTTCCCTTGGTATTCACAGAACAGCGCATGCCGGCGAAGTTGGACCCGCCAGTCGCGTCAAACAGGTTCGTAGAGAAACGCGGATGTAATGAGATGATTCAGCATAAGGCACAAAATAGTAATAATTACAATGCGCTGCTAAGTTAAGACATCGCCGCCATGTAGGCACTCATGTTATGATATGATCAGGTTTCGATTGCCCTCGCCTCTTTAAATTACGAGTCAACAGTCATTGTAAGTATAGGTTGCTACGGAAATTCAAAGCACCAGGTCAAAACATCACAAGATTGGGATACAATGGAAAATATTGTATCTTGTGGAAGCGATTTGGAGTATTCGTACAATCAGACACCCAACTTGGCCCAGAGCATGTAAATAAGAGGCTTACACACTGGATGAAAAGAAATAAAGGAAACATTAAAAATAAGCCATGAAAATAAATGAGGCATGTGTCAATAGGCGAGGTCGATATGTCAGATCGAGGTCCGGAGGGATTACGCATGGTATTCTATTCCAAGTGAACATACCAATGCCAAATAACTCCACACAGAGTGTGCATTATTCCGTGTCAGACCAGCGCGAACAGCGATAAATTCAACGATTTCTTCACGTCGGAATTAAAAACGCATAACTTACGCCCAACTACTATATGATCGGCACGAATTGCAGGAAAACGAATCGCTCCATCAAGTATGCCGGATCGCATCTGTGGAACAGTATGTCGATGGTTATCCGACAGTCGTAAGGCATCATGTCCACAATTAAGTCTGAATACAAGACGTTTCTACTGAATGAATACTAGTCAGCCATCGACATATGCCACGTTCATTTTCATAGCTTGTCCAGTCCGTATGTGTTATCTTCTATTACCATTCATTCAGTATGCAGTGTGCACTGTGCAATGTGTGCATGCCTATTATTTTACACGCTCCAGGTCGAGATGGTTATATGTATTTCTTGTTTGTTATGTATTTCGGTACGCTTGTTATGTATTTCTGTTGGATGGAAATAAAGACTCTCTCTCTCTATGTGTCTGATTAAAAGACCATACGCCAAGTCGTTTCAAATCATTTCATTGTATCGCAATCTTGTGGTGTTTTCAATGGATGAAAATATCAATAAAAGGCTTATATGAATTGAGCCGTACCTGGCTTTCTGATATGATCGCAATTATCCCGTTCCTTGTATATTATTTCAGGCGATTGAAAAGCTCGAAGTTGAGCGCATTGGCCACGGTTACCATACGGTGGACGACGACGATGTTCTAAATCTAGCCAAACAAAAGAACACTCATTTTGAGGTGTGTCTACTGTCTAGTCACCTCACATCCGCGTATACCGGGCCGTGGAGCTCCCATCCCGCGAAAAAGTAAGTTAAACCACCCAAAAGGGGCAGGTTATATCTCAGACATGTTTCATCGAAGCCAACACAACTGTAGTTATAATGTCCACAATTCGAGAGGTTTAGGGTTACCATCATCATCATCATTGGTTTATTAGCAATTTTATCAGTTCAATACACCACAAAAAATGCGATACAATGAAAAGAAAGGAAGATGTCGAAGCGACTAGGAGTTGTCTATGGAATCGGACGCCCACCTTGGCCTAGGCGATGTAAAGAGGAGGCATGTACACTGAATGAAAGTAAAGAAGATAGTATAGAAAAAGGAAGCGACAAGAAATAGGGCGGCATGTCACGGGAAGCGAGATCGATAGCTCAGTCGTGGTCCGGTAATCATGAGGATGGACTGTATTTATTTAGTAGTAATTGCTTGTATTTCGACTTGAATGTGGACATGCTCGTCGACTGCCGGATGGCCGGCGGGATACTGTTCCACACATCAGGTCCGGCATATTTGATAGAGCGATGATCTTTTCGGTCGATCATATGATATTTGGACGACGTGGACGCGCGTGTGTTGTACCTGTGCGCTTTTGATTCAGAGGTAAAGAAGTCATTGAAGTATTCGGGGCAACCATACGTCCTCCTTTAGGAGGATTTGTCCTTATTTTTCAAGAAATCGAAAATCTCCTCCCAGGACGACCAAATGTCCCCTTTTTTTAGCAATCAGTCCTACAGTCACAACTAAAAAAACGCCATAAATGAAACGAAATCTGCATTTCGACGGCAGTGACGGCAAGGAAAAACTATCCTGAACGCGTCGCCCAAAACCATCATCGGTTGAAAGTTCTACTTTTTCCGTCATATTTATAATAACAATAATAACACTAAGAAGTCAACATAGTGTTGCATCAGGTAAAACAATTTTCACGAATTTGAAAGGTTTATGAGCAGTAACATGAACTTCGGACTAAACACGGACGACCCGGGTCCGAACACGTATGGAATAATACGCGACTACGACATCGCGACGGAAGACGTTGGATTTTCAGTCAACGACTTGCTTGATTTGGTAAGTTGCAACGTTGTTTAGTAACATACGCATGCGCCTAGTTACACGGGTGTAAATGTACTTCGTTACTGACCAGTGACCACCATTGATACAGCCTATACTTATCTCCCGTCTTTTACCAACAGAACATGAACGCGGCGAGATCTTGCTTTTTGGAGGGGGCGGAAAAGGAGCAACTGTTGAACGACTTAAAATCGGAATACGACCAATACCGTCACAAGTCTCTCAACGTTTCGTCGTCCAAGTGCAGTCTTATCTAGCTATGTGTTTTGCCACGTTTTTAGTGGCAGTAGCCTAGCAAATTCCAATCATTCAATTGTCATATTGTATGTTCCAATTGTTTTATCGTTCAATTGTTGCTGAAGTAAAAAATGACCACTTACTACCGGTCCAGCGTTCGTCACGCATTGGTGCATTGTAGGTACGTTGAGACGGAGGCGTTTTCTGATATTCATGGCGTTTCGACTGCATTGGTAATTTTACACCATAGGCCTATGTTCTTCATTGTGATTTCTTATTTACCGACTTGTAGCACGGCCCACTTCTAGGCTTTTATTAATCACCGTTTACGAAAATCACATGGCGAGGAGCCTAGATAAACTTCCAACACTTAGAGGTGGGAATTCTGAAGTCGGACTCGCATCCCGTTGGTGTTGCAGCTGTGGAACGTAGGCTACCACCAATGTTCCCTCTAAGCTGCGCAAGCGCACGTGCGCAGTGCTGACACGGGCTCTGCGCACAAAAAATCCGAAGTGATGGTCTTTTTTAGGTCGTTACGCACTGTTGTCCAAGAATCTGTGCAGTAAGTTACTGAGTGTGCGCAGACTCGTCAAAAATTAGAGGAAAGATTGGCTACCACTAAGCTATTTTGCCACGGAGTTGATTATGATACTCTAGTTTGAAATCTTTTAAATCAAGCCTCGGCCTATCATGACTGAGTTACTGAACCTGAACAGCTACCGGTAATCGCCAATCTAGAATCTCAGTTGTGATGCGCAGTCGTGCCAGGGCTTTGGAGCAGCCGTAAATTTAAACTGCTCCAGCTCCGGAGCTCTCTTTTATCATACATTAGCTCCGGAGCCGCATTATAACCACTGCTCCGGCTCCGGCTCTGAAATTATCGAATGGTCCTGTCTATATCAGGGGTAGCCCGCAAATGTGGCCCGCGAGAGGGTTTTGCGTGGCCCGCGAGGTAATATCCTGTTATATTATGGAAAAGGAATTGCTCAGATTGTGAACTTGCAATGCCAACCAAAAATTACAATTCTATGGCTGCGACACTTGGGATGTTGATGACTAAAATATCAGTTCCGACGCATTGGCAGATCCAGGGTCCAGTCACATTTTCAGTAAATCGTCGTACATAAACTAAAATAGATGCGAAATTTTTCTTCACGGCTTCGCGTGTTTAACCCTTTCGACGCGGGTGGATCCTAGAGGATCCATGCACAGTTTTTCACAAACACGCTTCAATCAATTAACGACATCTCGCGTTGTAGGGGTCATAAACGGTTACAATGATCGTCTATAAATAGCGATTGTCGATACGCATACGCCCAGCTATATATAGCCCATTGCCTTATGGCATATCCTGTTCAAAATGCAGATTGAATACAGAAAAAAGTTTCCCGCAAAATTCAATGTGTAGCTCAGTTCGCCTGAATGAACGCTAATCTTATAATTCCTTATATCTTCTTTTCTACACGTCGTAAGCAGACACAGTTGTCGTTTTAGAGTAGTTGTTGATCGCAAGAGTTCATTGCAACCATATTATCGGGAATTAGTTGGATAGAACACGCTTCAAATTGGTGTGAAATATAGCAATATTCTGTTACGTGAAAAATGCCGCGCACGTATGAGCCTTGCCGCATAAGGCCATATACATTCACTTACGATTGTCTTATACAGTTGAATGTCACACACATAGTTAGATGCAGTCCATAACACTTCAACAAGATCAGTATCACGAAGGTTGGTCTTATATAAGTTACACGACGCCAGTGCTAAACACTGTGAGACATGAGTGTGTTGTGTAAGTTACGCGAGTACGGTACTCGCGCCTGTAATAACAATATCATACAGACAGTTGAATCATCCGTTTTATATGTTATACGAAGTTACTGTAGACTTCAATGAATAGATGTTGATCATATGCCAATATACTGACGAACCTGTATCGGACATTCGATGCGTAGAACACGTTTCAAATTGATATGAAATGAAACAACAAGAGAAATCGCGCGCCTATGAGAAGTGTCAAACAAGGCAATATATTTACTTACGATGGCCTTGTGCAGTTGCAAAATGGACATTTTGTTAGTTATGTACGATCAATAGTATCTATAAGATCAGTAACATGGATTTGGACTTATATAACTGGACCAGGCAAAGCCAAATAAACACGAATTACAAGGCGCGTTGCCTCTATCGCGATGACGTAATCAGCGGCGGCCGTGAGTAATGCTTATAACAACAAAGACTTTCCAGTCGCGGTACGCACGACTGCGTAAATGTATCGAGATCAGTAATGTCTTGTTTGAATGCCGAAATTGATGTGTAAGACAACCACGTGGTCATTCACTATGGGAAGGATTATGTATCACGTCACGTGAAAACGAAAAACTAATTTCTCTTTCACTTTTGAGAAATCGCGTAGACTTGTTTGAATACCATCGTCACCTGTCTCGTCTGAGCCGTCCGAGTAGCTCAGTTGGTTAGGCTGCTATCCTGATCCTGATCCTGATCAGAAATCCATGAAATTGAAGTCCCGGTTATAATGGGTGGTGATTTCAACCTAATTATTGACAAAAAAGACACTCGAATTAAACAGAACCTCCATGTCAGAAGCGCCGAGAGACACTTTGAAAAGCTAACTAATGACGCGGAACTGATTGACGTGTTTAGGAGTAAACATCCTCTTGCCGAAGTATTCACTTACGTCACTGGAAAAAACGCGAGGAGACTAGATCGTTTCTACGCATCTTGTGAACTCATGAGCCATGTCCAGAATGCAGGACATGAAAATAACCTTGTGGCTGACCACATAAGTCCGACAATAACACTCGCGATTGAGCCAAGCACTCTATGGGGAAGAAAAAATTGGAAGTGTAATAATGACCTTTTGCGAGATGACGTGTACCGAGATATAATATCTAATCTCATCAGCTTTGAAGAGAATAATATCCAACACTGCCATGGCATTCAACAATGGTGGGACAGACTAAAAGATAGAATTGCCAACATAAGTAAGAGATATGAGATAGACAAATATAAAACTTGTGATCCTCAGATAACGTATCAGAGAGTAAAGGGAAAATTGCGCATGTTAACCAAAATTGACCGTTGCGAAGGTGAACCTAACACGACGAGACAATTTTGGCAAGAATTGAAGACAAGACGGCACAAGACCGAGCTTAAAGAACTTCAGCTCAGAGATGGAACGGTAACGACTGACCGTAATATTATTGCTAACCAGATTGAACAATTTTACACAGAATTGTGGACCCGACACGACGGCATTAATTCGTACGATCAAGACGAATATCTATCATCGTACCAACACGACTGCATGCACGGGAAAGACAATGAACAAACATCGGTAATACAATCTAGCGAAATATTACAAATACTGAAAGCAATGAACAGGGAAAGGTCACCGGGTTTCGACGGCCTGACAGTGGAATTCTACCTTGCAATGTGGCAAAACATTGGTTCGAGATTAACAGAAATCATAAACAACGCGCTAATATACGGAAACATACCGCATAGCTGGAAACGTGCTAAAATTATTTTGATTCACAAAGGAAAGGACAAAAAGGATTTAGCGAACTGGCGACCCATTTCGCTGTTAAACACGGACTACAAAATAATGGCGAAAATTCTCAACAACAGACTGGTCGAGGAAATCTCGAGCAACATCAACATGACACAGAAAGCGGGAATTCCCGGAAGACAAATGGACGTGATACACAACAATGTGAGTGCAATTGTTAATTATCATCAAGAAAAACCTTTGGAAGGTTATATAATGACAATAGACGCAAGGAAAGCCTTTGATAAGGTGAATCACCAAATGCTCTTCAAAGTGCTTGGTAAACTGCCCGTCACGAGAGAAACTCTTAAAGTGATCAAAGCTATATATGATAATCCTATTGCGACCCTCGAGGTTAACGGCCTCCAAGCAGCCAACGTAAATTGTACGAGGGGCATTAGACAAGGATGTCCTTTGAGTATGACGCTATACGCGATTAGCGCAGACCCGCTAGCCCACAAATTATGCACTAACGACAACATCAAGGGTATCCGAATCGGCGGGATAGAGCATAAATTAGACCAATTTGCTGATGACGTCACACTGTATCTAAGAACAACTGACTCTATTGCCACAGTCATTAACGAATATCAAAGCTTGCACAGAGTGACAGGTCAAGATATCAACACAGACAAGACGGAAATCCTACCGCTGAACGAAAAATCGCGTATCAAACTGCAAAAAACTGCGCACGCAGATATGCTAAAGCCAGTAATTAAGATACTGGGCCTATACCACGGTGAAAGCGAACTGCAAATGAACTTCGACAGACTCTGGCAAGGAGTCGAGAAAAGCGTAAGGCATATTAAATCAAAACGACTTTCTTGGATTGGTAAAATAATGGCGATTAAGGCATACATAATTAGCAAAATAACTTATACATATGCTAACAAGCAAATTCCAGGCGACAAGCTCAAGCAACTCGAACGCCTCGTCTTCGGCCTACTGTGGAGTCCTGAGAAACTCGAGCAAAAAAGCAGAATGCAACTGATCAGACCTAAGCCAGAAGGAGGGATTGATATGCCAGATATCGAATCTGCAACACAAGCAAAGAGAGCAAAAAGACTACAACAACTTAGTCGACTCGAGAACCCGATTGATATCTGGCATGCAGAAGCGATATACAATCTCACAACGAAGGTGAGCGACATAAATTGCAATTTATACAACAACCTCTACCCTCACAGAAATACATTGACGGAGGAATGGAAGAAGGAAAAGGAAATCTTCGACGTAATTAAAAGCCGATCACAGGATATACAAGAACTAAGCCAGAAAGAAATGTACAAAATCCTTGTAAAAACGAAGACACAACAAGGAGGAAGCCGCATCGCGGACTGGAAAGAGATATGGCTATACCAGCCCAATATCAAAGATCACATTGACAACAAGAAACGTGAGATTTCGTATCGAATTAACACTGAGAGCTACTTTACAGGCTCCAGGAAAACCAACGCAGGCTGGGTACGAAGAAAAGACGCCTACTTGAAGAACAAATGCAAATTCTGCCAACACGCCGAAGATACTCTGCGTCACACCTTCGCCGAATGCGCAACTTACAAAAAACTGTTCTCTCTTGTAATACAGGATCTCGAGAACGACCTGCAAACGACTATTGACGCTACACCCGACGAGATCATACGCAACGTCTACGACGGACCGCAAGCTCCGACTATAATAAAAGCTTTTATGAACGTGAAAACCCTTGTGTGGGAATGGAAAAACGCACTCGACATACAAAATGAATACGCCCAAAATATTGACCAACGCATCCAAGATATAAGAAGTAAAATATACCGAATAATGTAAGTGAGCCATTTAAACGCTCACGCGATAAATCATGTTGCATTTATCGACCGGCAAAACGCAACCAATCCACCTACAACCTATCCAAATCACCAAACCTCTTATCCCACTCTACCCCACCCCTAAACCAACACCTACTCCCCCAATCTACCCTATCCACCACCCCCCATGCCCTATTCCTACCCCACCCACCACCACTCCACCGAAGTTATATGAAAACCACACGCAAACGAGCGCCAAGTACTGGCGGCTCCTTCTACGACCGCGACAACGAATCGACATCGACTGCTACGATGAGATGAGATGAGACGAGCGACTACGAGCGCCAACTTACGACGGCGTCTACTACGACCGCGTATACAAATACTACTTCGGCAACGGCTGAGACGAGATGACCCAATGATGGGGAAAGATTTTCTTTATGAAATTTTTGAAATTTTATGTACATATTTGAATAAACATCACAAAAACGGTTCAAGTCCCGTTGTTCACATTTTATAAACTTTTTGGTTAATGCATTAAAATTTGGCCCGGAGGCCGACCGCGGGAGTAGGGTTAATTGTCACACGATTTCTTGCTTGGTAGCCTACCCCCTACTGAAAATGAAAAAACTCCTAATTTGCCCGATTGAGTCTATTCGCAATTACGGAAGAAAGTCTTTCCGCGTTTGAGCTCGCATAAAAATCGTCGACGGTGAAATGTAGGCACAAAATGATTGTCGCATATTATCGAAGACCTTCAATATCGATGTGTCCAGACGCCGAATAGTCGTGTCCTTGCAAACTGAGCCTAGCGGGTGGTATACAATAGACCCGCAATACTCACCTAGTTTATTTATCAACTTAGAAAATTTTACCCGCTTGGCGTGGCTAGTGAACCGTGCACTCGTTCGTCAATTGCATGTGCCCCTTTAGCAGAAAAGGTTGGCCATTCCTGGTCTATATAGATTACTAATCTACTAATAGGTTAGTTATCTATAGTAATCTAGAGTCCGTCAGTCGTCAGTAACATCCGATGTAGCAACAAATACATATAGGTGCCGCCGTGCCGGCTTGTGACTTCATACTGAATACTTGTCAATTGTCGACAACATCATAGTTGCACTAGAACGCAATTTACTCCGTGCCATTGCTGTGCAAGTGTGCATAGCATTAAAATTCAGGCCTGGTGTTCAATTATGATAAATCAGCAGATGTGGTTGTTGCATATATAATAGCATCTTATGAAATAATGTCGGAGCCGGAGCTACTCCTCAAATAACGGGCTCCAGCTCCGGCTAAATTTTATGTAGAGCTCCGGTGAAAATGCACGGCTCCGGGGCTCCAAAGCCCTGAGTCGTGCATGCCTCTTTTGCAAAACGCCTAGGCCCACACGGGCGTCCGATTTCAAAGACTACTCCAAGTCGTTTCTACACCCCTTCTTTTCATTGTATCGCAATCTTGCGTTGTTATTAATAAGCTGTATTAAATTTTATGTAGCTGCAGGTCTGCCTTTGGAACAAACTTTGCACCAGGGTCGTCGCTCTCACGAGCTTCAACATGCCTTCAACACTATGCTGACTATATAACGCCTCATAACCAACTCTACAAAATCACGAGTATTCATAGTTTTCGATGTCTGACAATTCTTCCTATAAGACGGATAAATATATATCAGATTCACAGCCTCGCGCATCATTCGACACACGACCGCCGCTGACGAGCTTCAGCTAGCAGACGCAGGGTTATCGCGTGGGCCAGAAGACGCAAATTGACCGCCTAAAATTGTTACTATAATACCAATTGGCACATAATTCACAAAGATATACATACATACAAGCACGCGGTCAAATCCCCAATTCGCAGAACGAAAACTGACAAACGCATACCAGCTTTAAAAAAGGACGAATACACATAAAATTACAGTTTGCTTTCACGCACAAGCAACAGTATTCCAGCGAGAAACCCAAATTCCCTTCATACCCTGCAGCGGACGCGTTCAACTTCTGTATTCAATAGTATTTCACATATAAACGTATCTAATGCACAACTTCCACCAACCTCAAAACCTTACACGATGCCTGTCTGCTCTGCGCAGAGCCACCGATGACCGAAGGAAAAACGGAAAACGATTTACGCATCGAAATATTCACAAGAGCCTCTCGCAAGCTGACAATAATTCCACTTTGCAGTCATTTCAAGATTTCAGTCACCATTCGCCTTAGTTTGATTGAATTTCCGATGCGGCATAGTCCTTGGATTCATCAGCGATTCAGTGCAGAGGAAATTTGCGCATTTAAAATCGCTATTTGTCACGCATAGTCGTTCGAATTTCAAGGGCGGAGTTGGGCGAGTCACGGGTAAAGCTGGGCGCAATGAATCGAGTGTTCATCCTAATGATTCAAGAGATGATTCTTTCGAATACTGACATTACGCCAATCGTTCCACTAAGAGTTAATATATCAACTAAATTTAAAGTTTCCATAAATTTTCCACAGTGGAAACCTTGACACTTCGATTGGTCGCATCACCACATACGAAACATGTAGTACAAAGCCACGCACGTACTATAACTTGCATCCTATTCTCTGTGGTAGCGTTAAGAGGTACATATCCCAACTTTTCCACATCTTTCATACTGTTATAACGTCATAATGAGTGATACTCGAACGCTAATTACTCGATTCAGAATAAAAATACTCAGGTTTTCGATTTAGCCCAGCCCGTCTCGCGAGGCACAAAATCTCCCTCTGATATCGAAACACAAGCCAGTTCGCGCGCGTGAAAAAGGCTCCCGTCGGCCGGTACGATCGGGCCGATACCGACACCATTCGCGAAAACAGTACTAGCAATCCGTAGATAAGGATATGGAAATAGTCTCTAATTCGTAAAGTTATAATCTGGGCATAGGAGTTCCGTGGACCGACGAAGCGCGGGTGCCGCACCCAGTTTTCAAAGCTAGAAAGTTTCTATTGCATCGCACACTCCGGGGGGCCTTGCGTTATTTTTTAGTTCTCTTTTGCGACATGTTCATTTTATCACCCAGACTCAGTGCCATGCCCTGGAAAAAAAGGGACAATGTTAAAACAAACACGCGATAACAGCAAGACATAGACTAGAGAATTCTAGTTGTCTAATCAATTAGAGTGAAATGCTGGTAATCTTATTCACGAAACGTTTCTATGCTACATTCTTAATTCTTATCTTAATTCAGGTTTTCCAGAAAATGTTGCAGAACTGCAGTGTGAAACTAGCAGAGTTTGGTGTACATGTACTGATGTACATGCATTTGCCATTCTCGTAAGCTTACGAGAAAGAATTACAATTCAAGATGAAATGAACTCGATTTTTGTTGAATTCCTTCCTTATTGGACATTGAATTCAATTTCCAAGTTTTTGTGAATTCAGTAACTCAATTATAATTAAAAATCTGATGGATTTGTGAAATGTTTATATGCTCAAAATTTCGATTCTAATTACTGGTTTTCCCGTAAATGCCACTGGAGAACTGTATAGCCCGAAATGAACCGAATTTTGTGTATACAAACACACACCATTCTGAGAAGCTTACGAGAATGCACTGGAGCACCGATATCTTACTTGACATTTCGCCCGAATACGTATTGTCCCTTGAACGGGGAAGTTTGGTCCTTTATCCGCAGGTTTCTCGATGCTCACGTTAGCTAGAGCACACTCCCCGAAAATTGACTTTGCGAACAGGTTTGCCGATAGGAACCCGCAATCTCCCCCGAGAACCTGTTAGCAAATAATGATAAACATATAGCGATACCTTGTCGCATGAAGGAAAAACACAGGGGGCCGACATGCATTACTGAAGTAGTCCGGGTGTTCTGGCACCTTGACGTGGTCTTAGGTTATCACTTCATTTCTCTGACATAGAAATACATACGAATACCTTGTGCTACATATCGCGACATAATATCAATTATAAGAATATGGCATCATAATAAATATAAATGAAATAATATAAATTCCACAACACATGATCTGACGTCATTCTATCGTAATGTCAAGTATAAAAGGAATCAAATCTTTCGAAATGGCTAGACTACCGCCAACGTTTGAAATACACCTCATGTTTTGAGTAGTATCGGTGGATTGAAGGAATCTCTAAGTTCAGAAGCCATTCCGGCTAAGGCCACTATATTGGTTAGCTATTCTTACTGCTACAGGTTGTTTTGACTCAGCAACTGCAGTAATTACGATATAACAATAATTCTACCAAACAGTTTTCAGTTTTTAAGGCTTAACTAGGTCTGCAAGAGAATACTTTTTACTTAATACTTGCGAGTGATGAAAATAATAATAAACTGAAGTTCAAAACGTATTGTTTCCGGCACATTGGGTTCGTATAGACTCGGCATCTTATGTAAATGAGGCTACAATGAATTCGAATATACGGCACCTTCTCGGGCGAAACGCATCTCATGTTTGTGACGGATATGATGTGCTGAAGAAAATCATTCAATTCTGTGATGTTCGTGTTGACGGAAACCTTGTTCTCCCATTCCAGGTCGGCCCACATTTTCCTGAAAAGCCAAAAAATTTGATCCAAACGGCTGACAGGCACGGCTACTGCGAACTTTCGTGCCTGGTATGCAAACCTCCACATTTCAGAGGTTCGCGTTCGCGACAAATTTACAAATTTTGCGAACTAGTAAACTTTTATGATCGCATTTTAAATTTAATTTGGGGTTTTGTGTAGCTATAATTCTAATCTAATTTGGAAAAGCTGAAATATTTCTAGCTGTCCAACTCTGACCCCCAAAAGAGGCCAGCAAGCATTTTTTGCTCACCTAAAGTCAGTATCCGAGCAGTGGCCCGGAGTAATATAATCCATCACGTCGATATGTATATCATTCAGCACGACGCAGTTTCTATCGCTGGCCGCGCCCGACACGTCGTAAACGATATTTCCAAAGATAATGCCGTTCTCCGTCGACGTTACCTGGACACAAGGAGCAACGTTAGAACCATACCGCGGCAAAATCATACGCGGCGAGGCACTCACTTTAACGCTTGCCTTTATGTTCGCGAAATCATGCGGAGCGAGCGTCAGCGGGCTGGGCTTTTCGACCAGTTTGAGATCGCCTGTAAAAATACAAGGAATATATTCATATTCCAGCATGCACGCGTGAATAATATAGTATTTACGGTGGGCACACTTATAATAAATATTCAATGAGTTGGTCACCGTAAATACTATTTTATTGATAATCCAAATTTTTCGACGGCAATAACTCCGCTTCCACTGTTTGGAATTGGACCAAATTTGGTGAACATCGTTTCTGCAGACAACCTAATAACACTTTCATGGAGTGAACAGAAAATTCCGAAATTTTTTCAAATTTATTTTTATATAATAAATAGAAATTTTCTTCTCCTGTAGCAAAGCGGCTACTCGCTGGAATTGAACCAAATTTGATGTGTAGGCTTAAATTAGGTAACCTAACAATTTTATCAAGTAGCCAGTACAATTTGAGAAAAAAAGTCATTTTTGAACACCGCTATTGAGCAGGCGACTTCATAACCCAGAGATTGACCCATGTAAATATATAACCCTAACATAATCCAAATTCTACACGAAACCAGAAATTTAACCAAGATGATCAAATGTCGCATGCTACGATGTTACATGCTCATAGCTTATGTCCACAGACCTCCCTGCTGGTGCATCCCGTTGTAACCTAGCCAAGTACATTTCGCTGTGACCTGATAACACTGGCGACAAACCACATTCACAAGTAGACTCACCCAAGGTGGCGAGTTCCAGAGTGCAGTTCTGCAGGGTGTCTGTGGTCTGGTTCACGACCAGCACGTCGAGGACGATATCGTATTGGTTGATGTGGACGTACGCCTCGGCGTACACTGGGTCAGAGAATCCTGTCAGCTGAGTGACCTGAAGAACACCCAAGTAAATCAGCATATCTCGCGATTCGCGGGCGTCGCATTCCCAGCTACCTTGTTCAACTTGGACGACAGGGGGTCCTTGGCTTCTTTTTTCTGTGACGACATGCCCACGGCGGCGCTCAGGCTCAATTCGAACTGGTCCTCGATGGTGCCGGACTCGGACTTTTCAAGAAGTTGCAAGAACTTGATCGGGTCATCGGCCTACAAAAGAAGAGAATTGGTGCTTTAATATCGTGTTACTCAGTATTGAGTCGATATACCGCAACCCATAAGGATAGTTCACAGAGATGAATACTTGTCTGCGCTTCATCTGACATAATTATATAATTCGTTTACCGACACACAGCGGTTCATTTTTATCGCTTGTTTTTTTGTGTTATCTTTCGTTAATTGTAACTCACTATTTTGAACACAAATCACTGATGGCACACGAGTACAAAATCATCATATTGTGCACAAATAACAATTTCAACTCCGCAAATTCAGTTTATACAACACAGAAAAATCCATATATTTACAATTTCCAGCAACATCTCACCTGTACGGTATTGAGAGCGGAACGATTCTTCTCCACGCTCTTCTGCTTTTGACTCTCTTCAGACGAACGGATGTCCAGCAGCCCGGACAGAGACTGCCGGCACTTCTCGCTGAATATCTCGTTCATCAGAGGCAGGCAGTCGGACAACACCTGTAGGGCAAAGCTCGAATCAACCACAGCGCTAAGAGCGTTGCGGCATCGCAATTATAAACGGATGTGACTTTAATGGATACGAAACTTGCTGGTCACCGCCATTCTGATAACAAGATGTTGTCAAAATAATCAGCATTGCCACTAAATAGAAGTAACGCCCTGAATTTGTACATAATTCGAGATTCTACAAAACTGCTTCGAGCGGAAGCAGACAACAAAAGGTATGATAAGTACCCCCCGCAAGTCAAATGGCATGTTCGCAACACCAGTCTTGATTAGTTCACGAGTTTTGCTTACCTTCAAACACAGGGAAATTCTCGCGTCGTCATCGTCGGTGATGGGAGTGGACGGCAGACCGGACCTCCCCAAATGCAGAACGCTAGACATGATCAACATGCACTGCGCCGTGAAGGACTGTGGAAAGAATTTTGGAAATTATCAAAACTGCTAAAATTTAGCCGCGACTCCACAACACAGAGGCTTTCAAAGCAGTCCATGCTGCTACCTAAGTAGAAAGTAACGCCATAAATTTCTACTCATTTATAATTCCAGAAGTAGCAATTTCTAAGACAAGTCTAACGTAGTTTCAAAATGCATTCGGTCGAACGACCGCATACTTTTTGCTGTTTATCGGAGACTGCTTCCGAAATCGCAAGACGTGCGCAATATTCAAATATAAATTTTATTACAGATATAAACGATCTATTTCATGCGGTTTTTACGACAATTTCACTGTAAAAGTCGCACCAACTTTATTTCAAGACCACACTATACTTTTAAGAAAAAGTAGTTTTACCTGAAAAAATGTCAAGTGGAGTTGGAAGCAGTCATCGCCCCTTCAACTCTTTGTTACCCCGATACAGGGGCTATTTCAAGTTGTTTTTAAGACGTTTGCACTTGAAAAACTGATATAAACTCATCTACAAACTACTTTCGATTTTTCAAAATCAAGACTGTAAAAAGTAGGTAGTTTGCCAAAAAATCTGATCGAGAAGCGGTTTAAAAAAATCTCATCTCGAAACTAGTTTCGAGAATTCAAAATTCTAACCCTTGCAACTTGTTTTGTCCAAAGAACTGTTCAAGTACAAGTGGAAGTAGTCTAAAGTACAACCAGTCTAGCAAGTTGCGCTAGCTGGTATAACCTATTCGAGTACTCCAAAAAGTATAAACACTTTCAGGAGTTACTGACAGCGTCTGAGATAAAACAAACACACAGCTCAATCCAGCGCTCGCCGATTCCGAAATTCGGGGAAGACTCACGTTCTGTTTCCTGGGATCGTTACACACTTTCCGGAACTTAAGAGCGAGCTTGGTGAGAGCGGTCGCCAGCGACGACGACAGCGTGAAGTTGCCGTCCATGAAAAACTTGAGCAGGGCGGGCCGGAGCTCGTCGCGCGATTTCGGCTTGACCGCCACGCTGAGCGCGGACTGCGTGGCGTAGGTTCCCATCTCCGTGACTTTCTGCTTGGTGTTGGCCTTCTGTAGAGAGTATTGGCTTGTGTACTGTTATAGGCCAGATCCAACCTAGATAACCTAGAACTGTACACTATAAAACGTGCTGTGAAGACATTTGCTGTCTTAATGCTTACGAGAATGAACCCTGACGTGGTATGAACTGAACTTACATTACATGGTATTTCTTCTAATTTGGAATTCAATTCAATTTCCAACTGTTTGCAAATTTGGTAATCCTAATGTATTTTGGATGAAACTGTGTACTGTATGTAGTTATCATTTGAATTATAACCTAATCTTGTAAAGCTGAAAATTTTCTGAATGTCCAATTCTGCTACAGGAAAATATAACACCAGATATCGCGCCCGTTGGGTTACACGGGTTCTTACACGTTCAGATTGATCCCCCTAAATATTTTTAGGTGGTTAGTGACCCCTAAAATCTATTGCACTTACACAAAATTCGGAGTGATAACTTGGGCGGTTGATGACTGAAAAATGGGTCCTCACTACCGTCAATGGCACCTCTTTGACATAGAGACTGGCGGAGTGGGGAACTAGCTAGAGCTGCATGGTGACCAAAACAAGTCAACGCTTCATCCCAAGGTAAATCCAGTCGAAAAGATTAGGAAAGATCTAATAAATATAGGACAATGTAGTTTTATAGTTTATTGTTGAAGTTTCAACAATGGTCTGTCACGAAACCCTTCAACAACTCTGCAAACCCCAAGTGGTTTGTGAACCCCTGTAGGCTGAGCAATACCGTAACATTTTATCGCATCTAAAATCTCAGCAAGGTCACCACCAGATTAAATAAAGACAACAAAAGAGAAGCATTTATAATAGCGGAACACATTCGCAGAGAAATTAATAAAATTTGAAATTTAATCCAAATTTAACGAGATATTAACAGCCAGCCCCAGGAAAACCTACCTTGACCGGTTTATCATCCTGCTTCTCCTCGGGCTCCTCCCCAGCTGCGAGTTTCAGCTCGTTCTCCACGATGGGAAGCTCGCCGACGCATTTCCGCACCTGGTCCATGAAACGCAAGATGCCTTCCACGTCCTCGCAATACTCGCCGAGAATCCACACGACTCCACGCATTATCCTGAAGCAAACAAAGGGGGTCAGTATGTGACCCTCGAACATGTGGGTCAAAGATGGGGTTGGGTTAAGGGTGGGGCTGCGCACAATGATTCGTATACTCAAATCCGAATCAAGTATTAATTGTCATACATAAGCCAAGTCGAGCAGTGAAAGGCAATACATACATATTTTTTCCGCAAAGAATTACATACCGTAATTTTACAAGTATAGTACGCCCCCATGTATAATACGCACCCTTAAAATGGCATCCGAATTCTGGGAAAAAGCCTGTACCCATGTATAATACGCACCCTGTATTTGCAGTACATGAATAGCTGTGTTTTAGTACACGATGGTGTTCTGTTTTGCGATGTCACTGTCGAACAATCATGACAATCATGACATAACCATCGCTAGTCATTATGCAATTAAAGGCATTGTCTCTAAACGATAGTAGAGAGCAGCCAAAGCCTGCGAGGCTGGCGACGCGATAGTTCGGGCCAGCGACACGACGTCTTGCGCACAAGGCCTATTACATATACGATTGCTAATCATTATACAAGTAACGGTATCGCCTCTATACGATAGTAGATAGCAGCCAAAGCCTGCAAAGCCGGCGCACGACATCTTGCGCAGGAGGTCAGATGCGATTGCTCAGGCCAACGGTTATGCCGTGCACACCACGCCCGTTGGAGGTGCGACTGATTACGCAAGCGATTATATTTTAATATTTTGCGCACGTGGCCTGTCAATGAATTAGCAAGGATTGCCGCGCGCGCGTGAATGACCTGATTTCGCTCGTGTGCAAACGGCAAACCAATTCAGCAGGAGATTGCGTGCTGTGATGACTCCTGTTAATTGGCAACACGCTTTTTGCTAATTGATAGCCTGTTACACTGATAATACGAATCACTGAGAACGACGGCTGAAAGTGATGCGCGATTGGAAACAAACATGCAGAAAGGTGTGATTTCAAGTTTTTTATCGAGGGAGATTTTTTTCAAGCGTGTTGTTCCCATGCATAATACGCACCCCCCCGATTTTGGGGCAAAAAATCTTGAAAATTTTGCGGACTATACATGGAAAATTACGGTAATTGAGGAGAATCACAGTTTCGATAATAACAATAATCTTTATTATGTGTTATATTGTATATCGCCTTCCTTATTTTGCATCATTTTCTTGGTGATAGGTACATATTTAAACTTTCCACATCATCCACATTGGAATGACGTCATGATGAGTGATGTTAGATTTAGGGTTTAGGTCTGGGTTAATTTGGGGGTTTCGAAGTCACATGCGTAGAGCTAAGTATTCTAGGCCTAGTTTCGTCTAAAAACTGAATACTGTTGCGCAAACTAAACAAAGCCGAGCTCTTACTCCAGGTTTTTGACAGAGGAGAAGATTTCCAGCAGCTTATTCAGAATCAGCGGCTTGTGCTCTGCGTAACGTTGGATCGCCTCGCGCACGAAAATCAGCACGTCCGTGGCAGCCAGCTCGTTAGAATCGCTCAAAAACTCCATCAACTACAACAAGAAATTTAAAACGTTGTGCCGCACATCAGCACACGCGTGACCTAACGTTGAAGCCTACCACCGGGATGACAACGGCTGATGTGTCAGGAAATTTGATGGTGCACTGATGCATGGACCGCACCAGCAGTTGGCGGTACTTGTCGGTGTCGTCGTGACCCTGGGCGCTTGACGATTTTGAAATCTGTAAGATTACAACAAAATCATACGCGATCAAAAGAAAACGGCTATACAACTAAATACCGGAACTGCTTACTACACTAATTAGAGTTCAAGGATACTGCAGTGTGACTCCATGTAATTTCCTATCATATCATAGTATCCTGTACGAAGTTCATGCGAATAACACGGATATGTTCCACTTTAATGCCTCTAGCACGAACTTTGACAATCCCTCGGGACCCCATTCTGACTAGTTAGCGAAAATTAGTCTGGAATTTAGAAAATGAACCCCTACACTTTTGAATGCTGATGCGCGGACTAAAAGTGAGACATAGGATGTAGAAACGAACCCAGAAATGCCGTTAATTCCAAGCCTGTTAAGTGCTTATAATCTAAGTTTATCGTTTAAGCGCAATCTAGATTAAAAATAAAACCAATATAGGAAACTATTCAGTGACAATTGCAGTCACATACCACATAATTTCGCAATGAAACGATTGCAAAAAACAAGGTTTGAACTATACCAGACAAAAACAATAACGCGTCCCAGTTGATTCCACTTGCCAGGGCTACCCTACAATCATTGTAAATACCCTTTGTATACCAAGGCCTAATTTAAAAACAACCTTTATATATCAACAAACATCTTACCTCCTTCTCGAAGAATTTCACTAAATCTTCGACGTTCCGAGAAGACATCAGATCCAATGCCAGGTTCAAAGTCTTTTCGCGAACTTCCAAATCGGGAGACGACAACGCTCTCAAAATATCCATAACGAGTCCCTGAACAGGTACGTAGCAAAAGCATAAAAAACTGCACAACACGTATCGCACCAGAGCTCAATCCCACCTGAAGCACTTTCTCTTGAGTCGGGTGGTCTCGGAGATCGATAAGCCTGTCCAGGACGATGAGCTTCACATTGTTGTCGGCCTCCTTCACGATCAACTCAATGTAGCATTGCGCAGCGGCTCTGATGAGAGAGAGTGAGAGATATTCAACATGACTGTTCGCATGTGCAACGTGTCAGTTTTGCTTGTAATTTCATTTTAGAGTCAGGTAATATCATTAATTGAATTTTTCTACAGACAATCATTAGGATATTATGTACAGCGGCTGTCAAAGTACGATGAGGTCATGCGAATAGGCAGAAACTACTCGAATACTCAAAAAAAGCAAGAGCACATTGTTACTGACCAGTACTCAAGTCCATGGATATTAGGGTGGTTCAAAAATAACCTTTTTTCCTGAATCTTGCAGGTTACTTGATTAAATCGTTAGGTTGCCTTAAAAAACGACGCACACCAAATTTGAATTCATTCCAACCAATATTCGCGGATTTCGTAGAGTTTGAAAATTTTGAATTTGCCTAAAAATGCAAAAAAAAAATTTTTTCAAATTTTCCTTCCAACCTTATGAAATTGTTGCGCTGTCTTCAAAAACGATGGAAAACAAATTTGACTCAATTCCAAGCTGCAGAAGCGGAGTTATTCAAGTTTTTTGATGATAATTCTGAGATGATCCACCAATCAAGGATAATCCCAGAATTATCAAAGAAAAACTGAAATAACTCCACTTCTACGGCTTCGAATTGAGTCAAATTTGTTTTGCATCGTTTTCGAAGAAAGCGCAACAATTTCATGGGGTTGGCAGAAAAATTTGAAAAAATTTTTTTTTTGCATTATTAGGCAAATTCAAAATTTTCAAACTCTACGAAATCCGCGAATATTGGTTGGAATGATTTCAAATTTGGTGTGCGTCGTTTTTTAAGGCAACCTAACGATTTAATCAAGTAACCTGCAAGATTCAGGAAAAAAGGTTATTTTTGAACCACCCTAATGGATATATATGAAGATGTGACACTTGACCATGTAATTCAAAGGCTGGGGGTACTGATCAAGTCAAGGTTGATTTTGGAGTGTTACTTTTAAGGTTACAAGGTCACATGCTTAAGTGTCGCATAATCAAATATCGTTTTACACTGCGTCACATGATCAATTGTCGTATAACCAAAAACTGCCTAGTGATTACAAGAAGACACTTTGGTTGTTCACTAAAATATGGCCGGATGAAGTTTCGCTTACTTTACAGCGGTAGGCGCGTTGGACAGGGTGACCAAAGTACCGGCGGCTTCATATCGAACGGCGGGGCTTGTGGATTGCAGCAGATTGTAGATGCAACGAATGAAGCGTGCGCGTTCGTTCGGGTTTGCGTGGCACACTTTGTAGACCAGCTCCACGATGACAAGTTGCAAAATATCGTTGAACGAGTTCACCTGCGTTGAAAATGAACAAGCTCGAGGTGCGCCAGAAAAGAACGAAAATATCATGATCAGCAGTCAAAAATGAGCTTATTGGGAGCACAGAACTTACATATACAATTTAATAGTACACTATATTCATATTAAAATGAAATTTCACCCAGATTATTACAAATTTCATGCTGGTGACATCATATCTGGAGACACGATTATTACTATACAATGTTCTTTTCAATTCTCAACTAGTTGCTGACGTATTCAATTTCCATCAAACTATTAATTTTTTGACTAACAGAAAAATATCAGCTGTTCATCAAAACAAGAACCAGGCGTCCATGACATGTAGCAGAACAGCGAGAACGCCATCCGTGGTGCCCGTTTTTTTAAAGGGCTAACTACGGCTTTTGTTATGCGGAGTAAACAAAATATCAATAAAACAGAGGGCAAGATCTTCATATTCTTGTTATCATGCCAGGGAAAGTTGTTTTATAGTCACCTATTTCAGTTCCGAATCGTCAATCATGATTTCAAATCACAGTATCACAGACTTTTAAAGATGTCCATTATTTGTCGGTAGAATGTTCACGGACGCAACACCAGCTGTGCCACTGCCCAGTTTCTTTCGCAAGCGACTGACACCCAAGTCGGAAAATTGCCGTCAAATATTTGCTTTGAAAATGTTATGTAAACAGTCGGGCAGTTGCCTACCTTTGATTAGCCATCCCGTGAAACATGTTTTAGCTACACTATTTATATATCTGAACCTGAAGTATCCTTATATTGTGAGATATGTTTCTTTCCTTAATTATGGCTCTTCATAATTGGACGCTGCCCGAACGTGTCAAACTTTCGAAGTACGTGGGAGTTTGTGATGTTTGGTAATGGATCTTCATCATTGCAGATCTTAGTGTTATTGGTGTTATTAGCTTATACTCTTAGACCATCAATAGCGGGGGATTTATTAGCTATCTTGCAGCGCAAAGCATACTGTTGCTACTTTCTTACAGTATTTGGTCTGACAGTAGCCTGCTACTGATACCATGAATGTATTGACATATTGTGTCTTCACCTTGAAATGGGCGTGTGAAAGCTACAGGTCTAAGCTTGATATTATTCTTCAAAAACATTTCTACTCCATGAAAACCATTTGAATGCTGTGCATATGAAGGCAACTGATGAATAACTGTTGCGTTGTTGATCTTTTGAATTATTGTGTAGTCAACTCAATACTGTGAATGGTTTGCGATGTACTGCGAGAAGTTGTGAAAATCTCAAGGCTACCTACTGCACATTGATTCATACGGAGAAACACTGGTAATGGTATGTGGTAAAAGCGGTTTTGTTTCAAACTCATTATACTATTTTTACTCAAACACAATTAGAAGCGTATCTGTTATCTACTGCAATACACAGTACACATAGTAGTCACAAAATTTGCTGACTTCTTTAGTTACATACTGGCATAATAAAAACAGCCAACTAAGCAAGAACACATAGTAATGCAATGGGCCTACATTAGCAAGACATCGAGTTCAACATTATTATCCTACTTGAAACAATGACATAAATAGGAAAATTTCCATACCTGATCAATGCAGGTGCTCAGATAATCCAAAGCTCTTTCTTGATCCGCGTGGATGAGCATCATAAAAGCATTCCTCTTGCAAGAGGCGTCCTTCTCGCCCTCCAGAAACTCGTGAATCAGTTCCGGAGCGTCAGGAATAAGGTTCTCAAATTTCCTGAAGGACAATGGAAATTTTCAACAGCAGGTAGCAGATGACGGCATAAACGTTGACAGAAGTTCAATGATGAGATGACCAATACCACATCGCATCTCAGCTCGAGTAACCGATTTTAAACAATAACAGCCAAACCGAGTTATGATATAAGCTATCGTAGGCCCCAGCCAAACAGTGGAAAAGTGAATCTATCGGTACTCTTATCCTGAATTTCTCGCTAATAGTTATCGTTTCCCAGTTCTCTATGTTACACAAAACATCACGAGACAACAACACAACAATGAGATACACCTATTATGCTAAGATTAGATACTTCAATAGTTGACTGGCAATACTTGACTTCAATATTGCCTTAATAATTCATTGCACTATAATTTATTCAACTCAAAGACTTTTTGTGTGCACCTGAATTGGTTGAGCGTCCTTTTAAAAATGACATCATTATGTCATACTTTGCCAAATTAGTTTTCATTGAATCTGTGATATGATTGCGATTGCGCCATCAACTTTTGATAAGCTGCAATGACTGTAGTCTTACAAGCTGTATTTGAGCATATATTATGTTAATTAAACCCTATGAAGATCGAAGGCATTGTTTCGGTAAGAGGGTTCCAGTGCAATTAAACATGCCGGGTAAGGAGAAAACTAGCATCTACTAGCCTAAAAACAGAAAATGTCAAATTAGAAAAAGATCAAGAACAAGTGACGAAAAAATAAACTTGCCGATAAATGGTGTAGATAGCGAGAACGGCATTTCTTCTCACGTAACTGTGCCTGTGATCCAAACAAGCTCGGATGGCAGGCATCAGCGGTTCCAGCAATTCGGCTTGCCTCAACTTGCAGAGAAACCGAAGCGTGGAGCCCCGGATGAATTCATTGGGATGTTGCAGATCCTGTGAAACAATTTATATGTAACGAGATGAACGACGAGACTATCTTACGACTACCTTTCTGTACGCATCGCAGACAAGAATCATTTCCGGTCTGAGTTTGCCGTCCTGATCGGTCTTGGGCCATATTTCCCAAAAGATGAGCAGCAGCTTCTTGATTGTGTGATCGTCAGAGGGCAGCAAATACTTGATAATCGTCATTAACAATCCTGAAATAGTTCATAAATGAACAATAGCAATGTGAAGAATCTTCAATATGTGCGGGTGGTTCAAATCATAATGGTTCAATGTTCATGTTTGTACAAATTCTTTAACTGGCGCAATCAGCGATAAAAAACATACAAGGCAATTTCCCTTCCAAATCACCATTCACCATACTTTGTTTTGGTGAGATATATGCATAGAACTTCATCATCCATGTCGTACACACGTTAGAATCTTAATTAATCTTAACTCGAGTTCAATAAAGGTTGTTGAATAATTAATCTGTTCTTTAATGGATTGGTTAGAAAGCTCAATGTTGCGTACATATAAACATATGTGGGGATGATTTGGTGCCCAGATAAAGATATATATTTACAAATTTCCCTGAACAACTTTTGTAAATTTCATGACGCCTCCTTTACTCTCAGCACCCCCCCCCCCCCCAATCGGCTAGTTGGTAGCTAGTGACACATTCGAGGTCACTAGCTCGCGCAAGGGATGCTGCAGTCCAGATTGGGAACCGTGGTTTATATTATTATGTGTCATCGCAAAATAAATTTCAGCCACAGATAGCTAAGCAGGCACCTGACACTGAGAAAAAACATTGGTAAGGTAAGATGGATACATTCATATCAAACTAGCAGTATGTTGCTGTAAGCAGGACTCGAGCAGAAATGGCACAGTGTTTAGCCTACCTAGTGGCCCAGAGAAAATGAATATAATAACAATAATTATAATTGTTCAATCTGAAGGCTGTGAACTAGAAAATGGAAAGTTGCTGAAACTAGCAGTATTGTAACTAACGCAGTCCTTGTCAGAATTATTTATTCAAAAATATTATGACACCAACACCTGCTCCTAGAAGCCACTACAAAGGCACAAGGACAACTGTGAG
This sequence comes from Botryllus schlosseri, assembly GCF_051294905.1. Classification (NCBI taxonomy): domain Eukaryota; kingdom Metazoa; phylum Chordata; class Ascidiacea; order Stolidobranchia; family Styelidae; genus Botryllus; species Botryllus schlosseri. The sequence continues at coordinate 4,151,473 of NC_137243.1, read as the reverse complement.
ACTGAGCAACATCTTCCTCATCTTACCATGCAATTTTTCTCCGTTCAACGTCATCAGTATAACACGCTTTAAAGCTTCAGTCTTGGTTCTCAAGTCTCCATGCTCAATATCACTTTTCAATTGCGTTTCATTTGATGGCTCCGAGTCGGTAACTGATGGGACATTGACCAACGTGTAGCAAATGCTCTCAGCCGACGTCATATTTGGTTGCTAAACAAATACTTAATTACCGAGCTTGAGAATATTCAAGAAAATATAATGTCAAGCGTCATTGCGTTTTTCTCGTATCAAAATGAAAACAGTAATCTCGAGATATCTTGCGACAATATTCAAACAAGAAAAATACACTTTACACTAGAAACACCGTCTAAACTCAGTTATTTATATTAGACAAGATTGAATTAAATCAGTTCAATACAACCCAAGCACAATATAAGATACAGTCGGCACATATTCTCAATCTCTTCAATAATATTAGGCTGAAAAGGAAAATTCTTGGTAGTTCACCAAATGTCAAAGCAATCAACCAACAAAGTCGGGTACAATTCGCACTCAAATGACATGACGTTTGAAGGAGATTCGGTGTGCACAATGTGGAGATCTTGGTACCATAATATTTTTTTCTCAGACTGACAGCTTTTTAGCCATCGTTACTTGCAATTGGAGGCCCATAACTTCAAGTAAAAATAATGCAATCTATTCAACGGATCAAATAAGAACAAAAACGGTATCACAGTGATTTACAGCGGCATAAGCCAGAAGAGATATCAGGAGTAGTGACAAATCTTACATAGCAAACGAAAATAAATTATGAAAATTTATCCGACGCAAAATCAAGGATTTACCAAGTGTTTATAACATTCCAGGTATTGCAATGGGTATTATAGACCAGCCTAGGCCTACAGAATAACATCAATGCATGAATAAGTTCAGATGCAGGAAAAACAACATAATTCTACTCAATATGACAAACAGGCCGTTTTCCTTTTTCGTCGAAGAAACAAATAAATCATCCTTATGCTCTACTGATACTTCATTTTGGTAGAATATTTCCACCCAGTTCTTCTCTATAAAATACTGGATCACGTCATCTCAACTGATCAAGCGTACAGATATCGCCTACTCGACTTGCGGCACATAATATGTTTCGTTATTAATTGACATATGGTTAATTCTGGGACCGTAGAAATCAATAATATAATTCGAACCGTCTGCGGGAATCACTACTTGCAGAGCAATGAGCATGAAATCGAAAAACGCCCCGATTCCGAACACTCCAAACGAGCACAGCTTCAACAATCCGAGAGCTGGATAGCCTAAATAAAACCTATCCACTCCCAGCCACCCAAGAAACACTGACAGTCCAACCGCGGTGGTATAATAATATCCATTTGTATATCTGCAGTTAATATCCTTACTGAATCCTTGAGATCCGTTAAATATTCTCCCGTCACACTGAATTCCCTTCAAGGGGAAACATTCTTGCTTCGCAGTTCCGTTGGGCAAACAACCGATTGGTTCTTGTGTTTTTGGGTCGATTGTCGGCGGAGGACATTGATATTGGCCGACCAGTAATGCAGTACACGGTAGTGAAGTATTTGATGCGGAGTTCACGAAACTTACTGATAGTAACACCGCAATAACCTGTTGCAGAACTTCCATTGCATGGCATCAGATCATTGACAACTTGCTATCGGCGACGTGTCTTGCTGGCTACTTCACGCTTGACTGGTGAAAAAGATTAAATCAGAAACTTACGGCTGCCCCCAGGAGGCAAAACAATAAATCCAGTATTGCAGGAAATAACTTACATTGTCCTTATTTTCTGGCCTACTCCAAGCCCTTTCGCCACCTTTATATCTTTTCATTGTATCGAAATCGTGTGGTATTTTTGAATGGATAAAAAATATGAACAATAAACTCTACTCTACCACGACTACATTCGTGGAAACATTTTGCTAATGATAGTTTAAAATAAATCTAATGCATTTTTAACAATTTCATTCATTTCAATGCACCACAAGACTGCGATACAGTGAAAAGTCAAAACGACTTGGAGTAGTCTTTGAAATTAGACACCCACCTGGCCTAACCGATGTAAAAATGAGGTATGCACACTGAATGAAAAGTAATGATGATAATACAAAAGGACATTCGCCAAAAGAAGGTGGCATGTGACGGAAGGAGATATCGATATGTCAGGTCATAGCTTTTACAAAGGCTATGGTCAGGTCGTGGTCCGGTAAACTTGAGGCGCGACTGGTATTCATTCAGTAGAAATTGCTTGTATTCCGACATGGATTGGACATGCTCAAAGACTGTCGGATAGCCGGCGCTTCGACATCTTCCTGTCTTTTCATTGTATCGCATTCTTTTGTGGTGTATTGAACTGATAAACTTGCTAATAAACCAATGATGATGATGATGATACTGTTCCACCATAGCAATTTACAACGTAGCTATGTTGTAAATTGCCGGTTCCACACTGCACTTTTACGTTGACCACAGGGCAGTTGGGTGGCTTGGACGTGCGTGTGTTGTACTTATGCACTTTTGATACCTTGAAATTTTCGGGGCAGTGACCACAGTGAAACTGATACAATACATAAACTTGACAATTTCCGCATAGTTGGCATATTTCGCGCGAAGCACAACGGAAAAGGGGGAGATTTCATCATCTTGTGCAAAAGTTTATTGGCATCAACTATTGGCATATGCCTATTACAACATCATCTTTCTTCGGTGCCTCCATTGCGCCTTAGCGCTCCTGAGTGTTTGCACCGTTTGGGGTCGCTAGCGACCTAGCGCTAGTAGTGCGGAGCGGATCGACAAATTCTCTGGTCTGGCTCCGATCCGGTTATTCAATTCTCTGGACCGGCTCCGGCCGTATCAGGAAAAGTACTGATCCGGCTCCAATCCGGTCCGGTCAAAAATGAAAAAGTCCGGCCAGAAATCCGGCCCTACTCGGCACGGAGGTTCCGTGAATTGATAAATATGCCTCGTTTATGTTCACACTGGCTTGGAGGTTACTTACGTGTGGTTGGTTAGTAGTTATATAGTTATAAAAGTCATGCTTATCCATAAAGATTCCGGCCGGATATCCAATCCGGCTCCGGTCCATGCTCCGCACAAAGCACTAGTGTAGACGGTTTTTGACAACACATAACAAATATATTTTTAGGCCTACCCTTACGATTTGAGTGTTCCATTAATTGACCGGTCATTGTACTAATATCAGGGATACATATCGCTGACTAATATCTATAAATGTATAACGCCTCTCCTTTTTCTTACAAGTTAGCTGTACCGGCAAGAATAACAAGACAGCATCCGTACCTCCTTTTCACATTCAACAAAGCGGAAACCATCACCAAGTCCACTTCTCGATCTGATCGGGACATATTCATATTTGTCTCATGTAGCAATATGTGATTTGCATGACTAAAATATAGCGCCAGGGGTAGGAACACTGGGTGCATTAGGAGCGTGAGACAGATTTTTGATTTGACGTTTGTAAGGTTTGTGAAAAACCCAAAAGACCTGTTTTACAGCATATTCAATAATAACGATGAGTAGAATACATATAAAAACCGTATGCGTTCTAATATATGTCGCGCAATTCCAAGTTGAGGTAAGTCACAGGTCAATTTAAAAGCATATTGGATAAATCCACGTAATTTTGTTGATTCAGCATCACACAGCCTCCTAAATTTTGAATTTTAATTTGGTCGTTTCAAGGTTATTATTTTTACCCGTGCGCCACTTTGTATGCTAAAATATTTTTGCTGATCCCGCAAATTTGTGACGAATAAGCCCATATTAATGTACTCTAAATCGATATTCATAGACTCATATAATATTACTTTACAAGACGTGAATTTTGTTCTCAGGGCATGGACAGATCGCGAGCAGTACCGGTCAGTATCCTATTCGCAACGTTAACTATGTTTCTACATTGCCCTAATTATTTGTGACATTTATTCACATAGAGCCAGTGGCGGCTCGTCCTATAGGGCAACTGGGGCATTGCCCCACCTAAAATTCTGTTCAATAACAATTCTTTACCATTTATAGACGCACACCTATCTATATAAACCGAAATCACAGCGAAAATCGTATACTTCTTGTCCTTTCGCTTGTAAATGCCCATATATAGCGAAGTCTATGCGAAAATCAAATTCTCTTCTGTGTTTTCGCTGTGCGAATGCCTAGCCGGGGCTTGCCCCGGTAGCGCTCATAACAAGCTTTCACTGTCTATTCTCTCAAAACCGCGCATAATAAAGAAACGGTGATTTACTCTCTCCTATTCATAAAATTACCGAGCAACCGGGGCACGATAGCTCTGTGCCCTTAAGGTGTGATGTAACAATCGTATCTATAGCTGAACTCTGTTACCGTCATATGCAGGCCGTGTTAATTTTGGCATTTCAGGAGCCAGATGCCAAAACTGCCAAAAATAAAAATTTGAAAATGCCAAAAATAAGCAATTTTTGGCATATGCCAAAAATAACACGGCCTGCCAAATAGTGTATTTCGTTCATGGTGTTGTGTTAACAAGACCGCGTTACAAGCAAGAAGAGCGTTTGTGAAAGGCAGGTTTCTTAATCTGGGTCCAGCCCACCCATTAGGGGTGAAAGCATGGTGTCCTAAATGGTGTGGGCACAGCGAGATTGAACGGCTGACTGCATTTGGTTTACGTCATACTTTCCATTTGTCCAAAGGCAATTTTACGACCATTTTTGACCGGCTTGTCGAGCGCTAAATTTGATAAAACGGGTATCAATGAGAAGCTGCCGCAGTACTGATTATTAAAATATAAATTATATTCTGCTCATGGAACTGGAACTCCCAAAATCAACCACGATTTTTGCATTGTGATCGAGTTGAACATTGTGACGCAACAAACTGTCTGGCTATTTCTGAGTTGCATAGTCTCGTTTTGCCAGACAGTCTTGTTGCGACAATGTTCTTAAACAAGCTAACCTTCCCAGGACTCTTCCATGCGAGTTGGTAATAAAGCCACCTGAAGTGAAAAAATGTTCTCCGAAAATATATCGGTAGACTGAAGGAGAAATGATAGTCGGGCTACTAAATAGAATGTGTTGAGAGACAATACAGGAAACTCCTGGAAAAGGATCAGGAAGAAAATTATTTCCGCGATGAGATCGATGGCACTGGCGAAGTGATCTCTTTTCATGATGCGTGGAAGCCGGTTCGGCCCTCCAAAGATTTTGAAGCTCTGAAAACCTTTTGTGGATGACTGGCTACATTCTTTCCCTCAGCGGCTACTGTTGAAGTCGATATTCCCCAGATTCGCTAGGCGAGAAATGAATTTAGGAGAAACTTAGCTGACCTGAGTTTGGAAGCACTACTACAGTGCAAACGATTTAAGTCTATTCAACAGCTGTGACAATCAGCTGTTGAGCGTGTTTGTTTGGCTTTTCTTTCTTTTTTTTGCTTATTGGCACCGATTCCGATGGATACTGCACATTTTGTGGTCTCGTTTGATATAATTAACCAATGAAATCATTAGGTTTTTTCTTCTCTTATTGTTTGTTGGCACTGATTATACGTGGATGCTGCACATTTTGTGGTGTCTTTTGACAAACTAGCCCAAATAAAGCGTTTTTGTGACTAATTCGAGGCTGAAACTATCTATTTAGAGGACGATGCCAAAACTGCCAAAAATAAAAATCGAAAAATGCCAAAAATAAGTTATTTTTGGCAGTTTTGGCATATGCCAAAAATAACACGGCCTGGTCATATGCGTTTAGTCGACCTTTGTTGGTATAGGTCGATTTTAATGGGGTTTCACACCATGAAAACTCTTGAAACTTGTTATGTCATGTCGTGATGGTGGTATTTAACACTGCCCCAAGTTTCAGGGTTTCTACTTAAAGTTTAGGGTAGTAATTCCGTTTCCGAAGTTGAGTGTGTGCTGATCCGTCATGTATCGCAAACAGATTTTACTCAAAAGCCGGTATTGGTATCCATTGGTTTTGACGGTGTTCAATACTGAGATCGGTTATGACATTTGGCACGGTAAGTCTTAATGTTAGTATCGAACGCTGTACCAAGTTTTAAGTTTGTCACTGAACTGTGTTAGTGGTAATTTCGTTTCCTAATTCGAGTGAGAGCTGACTCGTCATTTATCGCTAACAGATTATACGCAAAGCCGGTATTGGTCTCTATTGATTTTAACGATGCTCCTTACCTAGATCCGTCATAAGCTTTTGCACGGTATGTCTTGATTTTAGTATCGAACGCTGTGCCAAGTCTCAAGGTTGACACTCAATGATTAGGGCAGTAATTTCGTTATCAAGGTCGAGTATGGTAAAGATGTGCTCCGATCTGACACTTTAGCCTACAACACATTGCGGATTTCACGCAAAAGCCGATGTATCTGCGGTAACGTTAAGTGAGATGATGATATCATTCTCAGTTTGCATTCAAATATTTACTTTGATCGTATATTCTCCAATGTCAATTTCACCGTGAAATTGTGGCCTTCAAGCCATTTGCGTACAACCCCTCGTCACTTGATCAGCCTATTCCTCAGTAAATTTTACGCAAAATTCGGTGTTGGTCTGTTCGCATTAATTTTGACACTGTACCATACCGAAAAGGGCCATGAGGCCACTTCTCGATAATGTCATGTAACAGTGTACCAAGTTTAAGGCTTTCATCCACGTATTTATTCGGTAATATATTTTTCAAAGGCGATTTCGCAGCAGACCTATAAGACAGTAATAAAAACGCATGTGTCGTGTTACAGTCTCCAGTTTCAAGGCCAAAATCTCTTATGCTGTACCGAGACCAAATTTCCGAGGCTGCTATTCTTAGTCCTTTACAATGATGTTTTGGATTCAATAGGACAGGCCCAATCTATGAGATAACAATTGCGTATCTGTCCGAATTCGTTGACCTTTCCAATTAGGCTTACGCTATCTCTCGAGTTATAGTCATTTCCATTTCTGCAGATAATTAGTCAGGTCTAATGCGAACATGAACCGTGTTGAATCTTTGTTCAGTACGCCGTTTACGCAGTTACCACACTTCAAGTCACAGCTCACCAGCGGACCTCTCGTGGCACATACGTTAAAATCACTGTTGCCGGGAAATTCATGTTACCGTACCATCATTAAGTTACTTGTTTACGTTGGAAAACGCCATTGTGACGTCATCTTGATAAAAAGTCGCTTGCAGCCCTTGCCCCACCACCCGATATTGTCACGAGCCGCCACTGCATAGAGCTCCCGGAAATATGTTGCCGAAGGTTATGCAATCAAGGTTCGTTAAACTTTATTTTATACCGAAATTAATTATTGTACAGTGGTCTAAAATTCGCCCTTTACAGAGCGTTCCTACTGATGTGGATTACGACCATCCTGAGGTGAGTTTAATCATTCAATATTCTCGTTATAACGTTAACTGAATTCGTAACTGTTCAAAATTGCTGACAAATTTTACTACTGGCTGATTAAGACACCTTCTTATAATAACTTGCCATAGCTGTGATGAAAATGAATGACCCAAGTGTCGATAGGGGAGGTTGATAAGTCAGATCAGGGTCCGGTAATCTTGAGGGCTGAATAGTAGTTACCAGTTAGGGGGCCACCAATTAGACTAACAATAGTCTTCACCATCTCAAACGCCATTTGCTTTAATGTCACATAATTACGATGGAAAATGATGCATTTCGATGACGTCATTACTAATAAGATTTTAATCGTATTCAAAGTGTTCCTTAATCGAAAGTAACGTGAGATCAACATTCGACGACTATGCGGCGGTCACTGAAAAAGGCACCTTCGATATAACAACAGCACTGACCAAGTTTTCGGCGTGCAAGAATGCAATTTGTACGCGTGACAGCATTGTCCACAAGCTGCAGACTAAATCTCCACTCATGCAAGAGCTAAGTTCGGTCGCCATTACCTTTGGAAAGACATTTGATCCAGGTAGTCTGTGCGAAGTATAGGCCTGAAACACATATCGCAAACTTTATATGTTTCCAGCATACAAAGTGTTCAAGATGCTAACGGATCCCACATTCGATAGAATACTGTCAAGTATGTCTTGTCTATCTGAATATAGTTCGACTGCTAAATTTCTGTTGTCTCAATCCTCATTCTTTGCAAGAACTTGGAGATGATGAATTTCCTGTCGTGCGTCGAACGTCGTTTGCTCGCCAGAGAAATGCGGTCTATGACATCATAAAGACAGTATGCGAGTATCAACCTCCATCAAGTGAGGATTAAAAAAGGAACTGTCGTTGAGCACGAAAAACCGCGTTCGATATTTGTTCTTTTGCAGTAAAAGCTGAAATGACTCCGCAATTCGTAACCGTAACGTTTATTTACACGATGGTGCCGATATACGTTCAAAGGATCTTTGCGGGTATAGATATCCGCTTATCAGCATGTGCAGCACTGTGCCAATGTACCATTGCAATGCAATGCATAGGCTGTAGCACATGGGTTACCATTCACCCATCTTTTGAATCCGAAAGTTACTTCTTGGCAATGTTCCCTCCAAGCTGCACACGTGTGCAAATGCGCAGTGCTGACAAGGTCTCTGCGCACAGAAAATCCGAAGTGATGACCTTTTTTCAGTCGTTACGCGCTGTTGTCCAAGGATCTGTGCTGTGAGTTGGCGAGTCTGGGCAGATGCGTCAAAAATTAGAGGGAGCATTGCTTCTTGGGTATTGATTAATACGAAGGGCTGCTCATTACTTCCGCTTCTTATCCATGCTTGATTGAATTTCTTCCATCGGACATTCAGAGCGCTGGGCAGGGATTCTGCTCCGTAAAAAAGATAACTCGCTTCCCGGGAGACTACCGCCAGCGGCCCGGGGCTCAGTTGCATGGCCGCATTGGGCGCCGAAGCGCCAATCTCCGCGTCGAGGCTCGGGAATATTACCCAGATTCCCTTTAGAAATCTCGATTACCGCAGATCTGCTACACAGTGACTCAAAAGTCAAACAAAATCCGGGTTGCATTCGCCTGAATGCTATGTGCATCTAATAATTGACGGGCTATGTTGTCACTTTGACTTCAACTGTAGACCCTATAGTTACAGTCGATTCCACTTCTGCATGTCGTTCCAGGTGGAGTAATCAATAAGATCATGAGCAATCTCTATAACGAAAGTGCACTAAAGAACTGGTGGAATGAAGCGGCCAAGCAACGCATTACAGGTGCTCAAGAATCACCTATCGACTTCGACACTCAACTGATGGTTTAGACCAGGGATCGGCAACCTCTTGCATGCACCGTGCCAAAATGTCAAAATATTACCAACTCGCGTGCCAATTTTTTTTAATTATGCCATATATAGCGTTTCAAGCAAGGAATACCACCAACCGCTTAATTGCAGCTCGCAACGGCATCGGTTACGCCAGTATACATCTTAAAATATGAAGTCGGAAAGCGTATGACTTTTGTTCGCTACTTCACTAGACCTAAGCAAAGCATTTTCTGTAGAGTTACCATACGTCCTCCTTTAGGAGGATTTGTCCTCCTTTTTCAGGTTTTTGAAAATGTCCTCCGAGGACGCCCAAATGTACTCCTTTTTGAGACTTTGTCCTCTTTTTTGAGGTTTTTTGTCAAATTTACTGTCAAATTGGAGTGAGATACCGTAAATCAGCACCGAAGTAAAGCTCCGGCGGGTATTTCGGGAGCTGAGCCGGAAAAATGACCTTTTTTTTCATTTTTTAGTCAACCACCTGTAAACGTGAAAGAAAAAAAACTGTATTTTGGGCGCTGAGCGAGAAAGTTGACCTTTTTTTTCATTTTAGTCAACCGACCACGACGTGAGATAAATTCACCCCATTTTCTCAAGATTTTTCTCCGGAATTCTGGGTTTCAAAATTTTGAAAAAGCGTCCTCCTTTTCCGATTCCAAAATATGGCAACCCTAATTTTAGACGGCTAATGTACGTATTATTTGCATCATTTATTGGTTGCTTTGGTCGTTTCCAAGCACATCATATTCGGTACCATAGTCAACAAGTGACATGCACATCAGTGCTTTTACGGTGATATGGACTGATGATGAAAAATGTGCCCCCCCCCTACAAGTTAGTTTGATGTCACTTTAGGGTTGGTCCGGCACTAGATTTGTCGGCAAAGCTCAAAAGTTCGCGTTAAAGCGGTCGAGGTCGTTGTTCCAGATATATTGGAATCGTTTATACAAGTATCAGACGAAACTAAAAGAATAACTCCTTTCGCGAGACGAACACGATTCTCAATTCGCATTTCGACTCAGGGCTCATTGTTTTCATCGGCAGGTCTCATTTGATACGTTGGGCTCAAGCTGCGGGGCGCATTAACTATTCGTCACCTGGACAGTGGACATATCAATGTCGAACGTTTTGGTCAATATGCGGCGGTTATTTTATTCATTACCGCCGCCAATGATGGTGCACACACCGCATAGAGTCGCATGTTATGTCTAGGTCGTGTCTCCGAGCGTGAAAATGCCCAGCGCGAAAATGCCGGTTCATATACTAGTGGTGCTCCCGCAGGCTGCCCTAAAGCTTCCGAACGGTTTCACTTCCGTTTCACTTCTTGCAAAACCGTGGTTTTGATATGTCGCGTGCGTCAAATCATTTTGCGTGCCAATAAAATCATCTCGCGTGCCGCAAATGGCACGCGTGCCGAGGGTTGCCGACCCCGGGTTTAGACAACTACTTTCGTGACCGCTTGAAAAATACCTTGCAAATTGCAACTCCTCGAAAGTATCTCGCTGCAGAGTTTATATAATCGCATACCAGCAATATTGTTATAATGTGCAACTTGTATGCAGTTGTTGACATATGCAGACGTATTGCACCTAAGGTTGGGCATGTTGATTTGAGTATACTTGAATGAATCCGAGTTGAGTAATGATTCGAGTCGAGCAGGTGGAGCGGATTATTTCGAATACTGAAATTATGCCTCTTTTCACTAAAAGTTATATTCTCAACGGGAATTGTAGTTTCGATGTAATTTTTTGGAATCTAATATATCAGGTGCTTTTGCCCAGCCTTTATTATATCACTGACATTCGCACGTTGTGATAAATCGCATTGAATATGTTCAGATCACCCCTGCTTGGACCCTAGGTTGGAAGAACATGACAATCACGCGACAATTGAGGAGCTTCAAGTTCACGCGCAAACCTTACATGGTATATACGCAATACGCATGCATGAATTCATTTTTCTTACTAATCACAAAGACGTCTCATGTAGTTGCTATCTCTTTCAGGAGTGAACTGTCAGACGGGTGATGGCTCAAGTGACTACGAATACGCTGAATATGCTGCATACGCACCGCCTCCAAGCGACACTGGACCAGAAGGAGACGCTCCACCTAGTTTCGATGGTCCGAGCTCGAATGGCCCTCCCAGTGGTGGGCCATCGAATTCGTTTGCACCTTAAAATAATTCCATTATGATGCAAATGCTATGTGTACAATGTTCAAATATATCTGGGTTACAATGATTTCGTGTGCCGTATGTTACGATATGTCCAAAACCACGGAAACAATAAAATCCGATGTCACGTAATAGAGATTTTATACGCAACTGAAATTATACGCATGGCGACTCCATAACGACGTGGCACGGGATGAAGGTGTAATTCGTTATTCTTCTGAGGAGTCATCTCGTCCGCTGGCTCAGCCCTAAACCTGAATAACACATGGGACCACCCACTTACCGTGATCATTCCACTCCTAGAGTCACTTTGGGTATCATAAGAACAAGCGGGGGCCGTTATTGTAATCAATAATAATACTAATATATTAATCGAATCTATGGAACGTAAAAATTTCACGCATTTTTTCGTCGTTGTAAGTCTTAATTCGGATGATGTCATTATATTTCACAGAAATCAGTTCTGTGATTCAAATCAGCCACGAAGCTCACCACTATACGCTATGTCCCCTCATGTTTTATGAAACGTCAGGTCAACTTGTCGGAATCTGTCTGCTATTGAAAAACTGCTGATGAAGTGCATTATCATTATCAGTATTTCCCAGGAACATGATATGAGCCCATGACATAATGTCCAGGTACGAGGTGAAATCTGGAGATAATTGGAAGTAAACTTTATTATAAAGTGTTATTACAGCCGATCGGTATTCGACACCCCACCACGAGATGGTCCAGTGAAATCCGGAGATGATTGGAAGTAAACTTTATGATAAAGTGTTATTATAACCGATCGGTATTCGACACCCCACCACCAGATGGTCCATTTTGGTTGAATGTCAACAGGTTAGAGGTGACATGCCCTCTTCCTCATAAAGTACACTACAGTATACCTAAGCTTACCGCCTCGCATATTCAGTAATATTCAAGTGACGGCTGGAACACTTAATATGTTTTCCTTCGAGATTCCTCGATTTTCCCCATACAGAAGCCTTATCAAGTTCACAATAACTTTAGTCAGTTCAGGTGACGTGACAATTTGACAGATGAACTGCGCGTACTAACCCAATCACAATGTCAATAATTGTCAATAATTGGATTATCCCATTTTATCGGGGTCCGACCGTGACAAAATTACGCACGCTCCTTGTGGCATACCCCGGATGACATATAATTTATGTTTGCATAAATGTATTCACAGCATCCGGTTGGACATAATTATCATGATCGCAAATTGACTTAACCTTCAACACAAGTCACGCGGCAGCGCTACTGGAAGACAAGTCTCCATCGTATTTACGGTTTTTCTTCAATGATTTTATAAGGCATAAGTCGGGTAGGCCCTCCTCGCACGAAGATGCTTGCAATGATGCTGTTCAACTTGATATCTGACCCATGCGTCGATTTCGAGGGCCTTCATCCTGAGAAACGCGGTTAGGAAGCATACGTTTGAGGGAGGCATCAGTTGTTCATCAATTGCATAATTCGTTCATCAATAACTAACCTTTTGAGTCAGTTACCCTCGGATTGTAGTTCTAAATTCCATTTTTCAGTTGGATATATTTGTGCGCGTAACTGCATAATGATTACTGTACTCAGCATTCTGATCATTATATCATTCTGCCCTGAGTCGAAAGTAAGTTTGTTTCCGAGTGTTTGATGAATGTTAGACAAATGCATACAATTCATTGCAGGCAGCCATCACTATAGAAACGTGGGTGAGTGATTAGTGTGTATTGACAACAATAGCTGGTTTATAGTACAATGAACAGAACAAGCATGACATGGTAGAACATGTAATTCTGCTCATGCTGGGCTTTACGTTTTGTGGTACACGGTATCCTGTACAATGTATACGAGGGAAGGGCAAACTTTTTAGCTCGAGGGCCGCAGCCAATATCTCAATACATTTGCGGGCCGCAATATATAAAATTGGGATTATAAATCAAAACGCAATATTGGTATTTAATTATATATAGTGAGGATACGGAAATAATAACCAACCACTCAAACATTGATTTGATGATATCGTATACGAGTCAGAATCATTGGCGAGATTTCATAAGCTGGTCAACTTCAATAACCATTTTTCAGATCTAGGGACGAAAATCGGTTGTCCCGATTCTTTGCACAGGAGGGAGAGTAGAATCTGTGAGCAGTGATCTCTTTATAGATTTGCTGATTCTACTTTTGGTTGAACTCCAGGACACGCAATGCTGACAGCGTCATAAGTAGGGTTGCATTTAAAACAAATGGTTGTTTAAAACACTTTGTTCAAAACATGTCTTAAACAGAGGTCTTTAAAAAAATTGTGTTTTTTCAAGATGTATAATTGTGCTATAATTGTGTAAATACTTTCCAAAAACATGTTGTATGAGCCTACGGACGACGATTACCATCTGACATAGCGGACGTCTACTATATGGGATGGTCGGAACCCTCGAAATAGTCGGTTCAACAGCTACAGTACGTAGATAAAGAATCTTTATAGATCATTGGTACGCAATGAATCTTCTGATAATGATGACCCCGGCCGTAAAAATACTGCATGACGATGTAGTGCCGGTTAAAAATATATTTGGTCCGTGGTTGGAAGCCTATTTCGTCAAAGGAGCTATATCTACCCTATATATTCAATTGTGAAAATCAGTTCACTGTGACGTTACAATTGAATATGCGCGACGTCATGGCTCAGAAAAAAAACATGTTTTAAACATGTATGTTTTAAATTGATTTTTGTGTTAAACACAACCCTAGTCATAAAGATGTTAGCTTCAAATACTCTCCCACTAAAATATATAGATTTTATAAATTTAAAGACTTCTGCACATAGAGAGAACGAATCTACCTAACACAAGCGCGAATCTGTTTTTCCGAATGCAGAATAAACTTGCTGGAGTGGTGTAAAATTGCACTCGTGATCCGAGAGTCTTACGATATCTTAAACAGTAAGAATATTACATATCATTATCGTTGTGAAATATAATAAGAAAAAGTTTAATCGAGTCCATGCAGTAATTCGATTTTAAGTACGCATTTTATCAACATTTTAATACATTTCTCGAGCCTTTCACGGGCCGCACAAAACGGCTTTGCAAGCCGCAGTTTGCCCACCCCTGGTGTATACTGCACAATGCACAGCATATGTGACTTTGCGCCATGGCTGACACACTTGAACCGCTGCCATAGCTTTCTGTGTTTTATTTTCAGCCTATAACGAATGGCGTGGAGATGTCGGTGAGATACTCTAAACAGGATCCAGCCCTCGGTCAATGAATAAAACAAATTACATTTTGCAGCTGAAAGAATGGTACGGCGAATCCCCCTATTCAATCACAGTAAGTCTTCTTTGCTTGTTCGGGGCCATAACATCTCAAATGCCAGTTATTTGAATCTCCAGGCTCAACAGGAAATCAATGTAGAGCAGAGTGATAGCAAGGTAAAATTGGTCGGATATTCAGGCATATATAGTGTCTCGGGGCACTAGATACTAAAGAGCCCGGCACTGTAGCCTACATGTGGCTTAAATCTGCTGCTACTTATTCCCTGAAGCGTAGCGCAATGATATATTGGTTTTGCAGTGTGATTTCGTCACTTCTGGGGTCGTGGCGGCACTTGCCAGAAAACGGAACTTTGGCTTGTTGAGCGAAGAGCAGGAGGCGCGTGCGTTGGACAGATTCCAAGCTTGTCTTGGAAAGTTGTGCAACAACTCGGCGATGCTGGACGCTTTTATGCGACCGGCGACTTTCCGAGAGCAGATTGATTTGCTGGTCGCAGTCGCAAAGCTCAGCGACATATTACGGGGACGGGAAAGTAAGCGTTTTTGACAGTGCTTTAGAATTCTAGATCCTAGCTATGGTATTTATGTGTTAGTATGAGGAACATATTTTCATTTCGCTCTATACAAGAAAGTATTCTCCGATATGAATACCGTTTCGCAGCGACTTGTGAAACAAGGCCTTACGGACGAAAATAGCCGTGTTAAAACACTCAGAGATGCATTTTATCAAATAGTTAATGCCATTTTTGCTTCTGTGATTAGGTGGTGATATCTTACTGAACTTGCTGGTCGATGGGGAACTGAAGGAGATATTATCAGGTAGGTCGAGATGCAGTGTTAGGATCAAGTCACTACCTTCGAGTCACGAGTCATTTCGAGTCATTTCACATTATGACTCGAGTCAAGTCAAGTCAATCGATTTTCGAAGGTGACTCGATTTTTGGAGGGGACTCGAGTCAAGTCAAGTCAAGTCACGAGTCACGAGTCAAGTCTCAATTCAAGTCAAGTTGTCATTTCGAAGTATGAGGCATGATTACTTCATTGCATTTTGCTAGCTGTCTGAAATACAAGTTGAGTGGTCAATGATTTTGAACCGACGAACGATTATCGAGTTACATATACACGCATGAAGGCGCTGTATCGCTCACTTATACAACGAACTGATGCTAAACTACATACGTAATTGCATAGCCTCAGTTACCAGCCAAAATAGAGAATAGAGAAACGAATTGATAAGATGCAATACATTACCTATTTACAAATTGATATGATACAATTCGAGCCCGCGCCAATGTTTGAGGACTATATAAACTATATTCGAATTGAATTTCAATAAAACATGAGGTTTGGTTAAGGTAAGAAATGTACATTTTGCTATTAAATTACTTTACTATGTCAGTTTACGACGACGTACGCTGTCAGCTTCGATCACTTCATTTGCCGTCAATTTATTTGTGAGAGAACGATGGAGGCCGAGTAAAACGCACGATCATTGAATAATTGGTTGCTCTCATGGGTTATATCAGCTTTTCGCGAACAATCGGAACATATGCAAGATGGAGCGATTTTTATCGACACCGATTACTTGATGGCTTGAAATTGACTCATGAATTTTGCTCCGAGTCACGAGTCAATCCACATTTCTGATACGCCAAGTCAAGTCAAGTCATTTTAGCTAAGTGACTCGAGTCAAGTCAAGTCATATGAAATAAGTGACTCGAGTCATCCCAACAATGTCGAGATGAGAATAAGTTGACAGTAATACATTTGTAACGTATGTCATTAGCAATAAAACCATTGCTCTATTTCGGAATTTGTAGAAGTTCCCTACCCACCAAAATTTACAAGCGATGCCTCATTCGACTTGACGCCTTACATAAATGTAGCGATCAAGGTGCTACAAACTGCGTGTGCTTCCGGAACTTTGACTGTTAGTAAGTATAATTTCACTGCGTTCGAGTTAAACAACGCATGAGTGAAGTACTTACTGATTGGATTTCAGCCGCAATCGACATGGCGTCAATTACGGAAGTGTTTATTTCGTCACTAAACGATCGCTACACCAGCAATGCGATATCGGGTAAGTCTAATTTATTGCTCAAGTGATGATGAACAGGGAAGCGATGGATAACCAAAGTCAATTATCTGATTTGACACTGCGGGGGCCAGACTTCGACTAGATAATTTGATAGCATAATTAGACAAATTAGAGCGAAATGCCGGTACTCTAATGCTAATCTAATTTATGAAATGATTCTTTGTTCTAATTCTAATTCTAATCAAATTTGTGAAATGTTTCTATGCGATAACCAAATGAAGGCCTGAACAGTTGCTGAGTTCAAAAAGTACATTTGGGCGAGAAGTCTGTATTAAATAATGGGAGGATGCTATTTTCAAATTTCCACGGTGTTAATTTGAAAACGGACAAGTGACGCTATACAGATCGGTGCGATTTTCAAAAAGACATCAGTTTCCCTGATACAGGGCTGTTTCGCTCAGTTATTATGATTTCAATCATTAAAGTGGGCCAAACACACTTTATATTTTATAAAATATAGGGTCTAAGAATTAAGCACTTTCAGTTCAGTTCAGTATTAACAATTTTATCAGATCAATGCTCCACAAGATTGCGATACGATGAAAAGATAGGAAGGTGTCCAAATGACTTGGAGTAGTGTTTGAAATTAGACACCTACCCGCCTAGGCGATGTAAAAAGAAGGCACGCACACTGAATGAAAAGTAATAGAAGATACCATTAAACAAATGTGAAGTAGAAATGAAAGCATTCCAAAAACGTAACCTATGGAATATGTAATACAGGCTACATATACTTGAGCACACCGAAAAAGCAGCCCGTCACATACCCCCGTTGAATTGCAAGGAAAAATAGAATCACGTTTTACTGATGGATTATTGAAATCTTATGGTATACATTAGAACTCTATGCGGTCAATGAGGAATTAGTCAAATGCCGGAGGGAGATACCGTGCGACGAGGTGGCCGAGTGGTTAAGGCGATGGACTGCTAATCCATTGTGCTCTGCACGCGTGGGTTCGAATCCCATCCTCGTCGTGGGGGACGTAGCTCAGTGGTAGAGCGCACGCTTCGCATGTGTGAGGTCCCGGGTTCAATCCCCGGCGTCTCCATTTTCCTTCTGAGTTGAAGTAAATTAAATGATGAATGGTGCAAGGTGCAATAAATCGACCAAGTTTCGGACCCGACATTTGAGCTTGCGGCACCTGACTTTATAACTTTTGAAATAACCTCATATATCACCAAAGATCGAAGTAACTTCCTCAAGTAGGTTTCACAAACTTGTGCTGCTTACTAGGATTTCATTCTACTTCCACTTATACACAACAGGGCCACGAATACTTCCGTTTTTAATCAATTGAAATTCGTTACTTTTACAAGTAGCCTACTCTCGTAAATATTCACGGCGGTACGTCGGCTTCTACTCGAGTACCAACGACGATTCCTTTGATCGCCCGGCATCCCTTTCCTGTGCAATACATTAAATGTGCACTGTTCCTTTTCAATGCTCTATGCTCTATTTTAATTCTAATCTAATGTCTGGTTTTCCTGAAAATGCTATACAGGACAGCAACGGGTCAAGCTCGATATACAGACATTTGCCATACTTGTGCTTATGAGAATGAAATCTAACTTGACGTGAAGTTTTGTATATTAGGTATTTCTAGTTTAATCTAATTTGTAAAAAACTATGTGGCTATAATTGTAATTATAATCAAATTTGAAAACAAAAAAATAATGTAGCTATAATTCTAATTGTAGTTTAATTTGAAAGAAAACAAAACTGGGTTATTAAATTTTAATGAAATTTGGAAAAGCTGAAAATCTCCCTGTTATCCAACTCAAGCGGGGACATGTCCAGCCCATACATCATGAACTTTCCCCACTAGACAATGTTTTGACCGATACACAGTGGATTTTCATTCGCAGCCGAGGAAGTAGCAAGAGTCTGGAGCATGACGACTCTCGAAGAGTACAACGCGCTATGGAACGAAATCGCAGACAAAGTAGCCAATCGTGAGTTATTTCCGGTGAGTTCTGTTTCGTCGCAATATTCGTTTTAGCAAACGTTTGTTGCGCAGCAACCTCGGCGCTAGCGGGGACTTGTTTGGACCCGGCTGTTGCGTATTTCAATTATGAGAAGATATCGATGGCTCGAATTCGACAACTTTCAATGGCGAAAGGTAATCGGAAAAGCTCTTATATAACACAAAGTTCTTGACATTGTTCTAGTCCAGAGGTCTCAAACACGCGGCCCGCGAGAGCATTTTGTGCGGCCCGCGACGACATTTTGTAATTTCAAGTATTCAACAATATATTCAAGTGCGATATATCTTTGATAGATATAAGAACTTACATTCCACCCTAAAACTACTATGAAAATAACTGACATCTCAATAAACTTCACTATCACATCACCTTTAAAAGCTACCATGTGGTTGAAGACAGTGATGAGCATCGGAGCGGAGTCGGAGTGGATTTTGTGACAGTCGGAGCGGAGTCGGAGTTCACTACAGATATTTTTTCGGAGAATTTCGGAGTATTGTAACTTTTGTATCCGATATCTTTGGATAGCTCTGACCAGAATACACTATTGATTATGATTACAAACCAAAACACAGACAGTTGACACCTTTTAAAGTTGTAATATGACGGGTAACATGCAAAAATGATTGCCAAGTGCATAAAAATCAGCAATCTGCACTGCAATTGGGGACCGGAGAGTAACAACTACGGGGCCAACCATATTATCACATACACCATGTGTACCATCTACCATGCTTGCCACTGTTTCGGATACTTGACGAGATTCATCGGAGTATCTCAGAGTCTGGGATTGAGCACTTCGGAGTCGGAGGCAGTTTTCCTCAGACACTAAAGTTGTCGAAGGGATTCGGAGTCTCGAAAAGCACTATCCGCTCATCACTGGTTGAAGATCAGCTATTACGTCACATTTCTAGTTCATGACGATAAAACATGACCAGTTGATGATTCGTGACTGAAAATTGTGATTTATTATTAACTCTTTTACTCTATTTCGGATTGACTGGGTAATTAAATAAAAATGACTCGAGCCGAGTCGGGTCAAACGATAAAATCAGAGAAGGACTTGCGACTTGGAACGGTGACTTGTTAATCCTACGGACGCAACAATCTATGAAACTGTAATGGGAATAGTAATATATCAAAAGGTCGTAGCTTGCGTTGCATAGAGTATATAGCAGTGTTGGGATCAAGTCACTACCTTCGAGTCACGAGTCATTTCGAGTCATTGCACATTTTGACTCGAGTCAAGTCAAGTCAATCGATTTTCGAAGGTGACGCGAGTCAAGTCAAGTCACTCGATTTTTGGAGGTGACTCGAGTCAAGTCGAGTCAAGTCAAGTCAAGTCACGAGTCAAGTCACAATTCAAGTCAAGTTGTCTTGTCGAAGTATGAGGCATGATTACGTCATTGCATCTTGCTAGCTTTCTGACATACAGATTGAGTGGTCATTGATTCTGAACCGATGAACGAATATAGAGTTAAATATAAACGCAAGAAGGCGCTGTATCGGTCACATATACGTAGAACTGCTTAACTACGTACGTAATTGCATAGCCTCAGTTTATTGTTACCGGTCAAAATAGAGAATTAAAAAACGAATTGATAAGATGCAATACATTACCCATTTACAAAATGATGTGATACAATTCCTGCTTGCACCAATGGTTCAGGACTATATAAACTATTCGAATTCAATTTCAATGGTGTCCGGTCAATACCGAGAAAACCTTTACCGAGAATGCCATTACCGAGAATGGACACCACCGAGAATGGACACCACAGAGAATGGACATTGCCGAGAATGGACACCACCGAGAATGGACATTACCGAGAATGCAATATATGAAATGCAGGCATGTTATGCATATGCACAGGTCGTGTGAGTGCATCACGGCGTTGTCACATTCGGTATCGATGCTCAGGTATAAATTTCTCGACAACGTCAGTCCCAGTATAAGCTATATTCTTGACATTGGCCATTCTCGGTAATGTCCATTCTCGGTGGTGTCTATTCTCGGTAATGACCATTCTCGGTAATGTCCATTCTCGGTAATGTCCATTCTCGGTAATGGCATTCTCGGTAATGTCCATTCTCGGTAATGGTTTTCTCGGTATTGGTATAGAACCAATTTCAATACCACAAGAGGTTTGGTTGAGGTAAGAACAGAGAACAGAGAACATGAATGGACATGTTGCTATTTAATTACTTTACTATACTAGTTTACGACAACGTAAGCTGCAAGCTTCGATCACTTCGTTTGCGGTCAATTTATTAGTGAGAGAACAATGGAGGCTCAGTAGAAAGCACGACCATTGAATGATTGGTCGCTCTCACGGGTTACCTCAGCGTTTTGCGAACAATCCGAACATATGCAAGGTACAGTGATTTTTATCGAAACCGATTACTTGATGACTTGAAATTGACTCGTGAATTTTGCGCCGAGTCACGAGTCAATCCACATTTCCGATGCGCCGAGTCAAGTCAAGTCAAGTCATTTTAGCAAAGTGACTCGAGTCAAGTCAAGTCATACGAAAAAGGTGACTCGAGTCTGACTCGAGTCAAGTCATGACTCGAGTCATCCCAACACTGGTATATAGCTATCTAATCAGGTCAGTAGGGCAACCATTGGCATTCTATGACCCCCGTGACTAATAGTTGGTTACATCTTGGATGTTGCTTGTTCTCTTTATCGATGTTATCATCGGCGGCGAGAGCATTACGCTCTACAGCTGTAACACCAACGAATTATTCTCCGATTGGACATTTCTATTTCAGGAGTTCTTAACCAGGGTCCGTAGACCCTATCAGGGTACGAAGCACCACATCAGGGTGTGCGAGATGAATTGTGGAATTAGGCCTATATGCAGTGGAATATGTTCTTGGCCAATTTAATTCAACTGGAAAAGAGTCTTCGCTCTACGCTCGGTTTTATTCGAATGGGCTTTCAGATTTTAATATAGGTACAATCAGAAATTGTGTTGAAAATAGACAGGGACTACGAGAAATTTCATTGGAGGCACAAGGGGTACGATCGCCAAAAAGATTAAGAAGCAATGCTATTACTATGGCTCAATAATGATTCTTTTTAAGTTGTTATTGATATGTTCCGATAATAATCGACGGCAAAATCTAACGCTGATTTAATTTGACGTTGGCAATGACAATAACAATAGCTTATACTTATAACGACTTTATCAAAACCAGGATTAGGCTACCCCGCTCATATGCTCCGATATCAGATTAATCTTCAGTATATTTCAAAATATTCTACATAAAATTGTAACACGTTCACTACCTGCGATCCACTACCTGCAATATTATAACCCGACAGTTTTACGATGTCACGATGCAAACTCTCGTATGATGTCTATAACTCATTAATTAAGAAAATTATGCCCGGCACAAAAACAATTTTATTCAAATATTTGAAACTGTGATTTTTTCCGTGTCAAGCGTGAATAATGCAATCGGCAATGACATTTCCACGATGTTCGTGGAATGCCTGTCTGCAGGGTCCCGTCAAATAAGGCCTACTTGCAAATTATACATTGAATATCCTTATTATTGATGCTGCGGCCCGCGGCGTCATTAGAAACTAGAAAATAACCCGCGAGCACATTTGAGTTTGAGACCTCTGTTCTAGTCGAAACTTGGACTTATCGTCTAGAGCAGTGCTCTTCAACCTTTTTCGTTGTGGTACACCCTTTTAACATTTTCTCACAACTCGTACACCCCTGACCGTATAATACACCGATAACGCCGAAAGCCGTATTTTGATTACATATACAATACGTCCGGATTCCAACGGGGATTCGCCATGGCGCATGGACGACAAATGCTCATATGAAATTTGATACTGGGAACTTAACACCACGGAGAGCCCTTGTGGTGTTCTGTGCCTGCACTTATTTCTTGAGATATGCAATGTGCAAATTTTTTTACTGTAGAAGCAAAACATCCCAGCAGGCTTACAATATATAATTTATGTACCAAAATCGTGAGTAGGCTATAAATGTCAAAAAAAGACACTAGAATTATGTGTGTAGTCGCGCAGAGCGCGAAAATTTTGCCTCTTGAATGGATGTCATCGAAAATGTTGGTAGTTTCACATATTATTGTCAAAAATTTATAAATTCTCATCTCACGTGATCAGATTAACCCGTAGAGCTGATGGAGGGTGTTTTCGAAAATATTGGGTACAATATTAATGATGATGCATCTTGCGGTTCCTATTAATCACTTAGTTGCATGTTGTTATTTCTTGGCATTCCACCAGGATTGTTTGTATTGTTATTAATAATATTTTATTACACATCAATGACAGTGGTGATAATCGCCTGTTTAGAATTTGTGCGCCACGACAGTGCATTTCCTAAAGTTTAGTATTTTTGCTTTGGGTAATGAGGACGACTTTTGCTTGCACGCGCACTCCCATTCTCCATTCTCTCTCGCTAACGTGCGTCCACTTTCAGGACTTTGCTGCTGACTTTGAAGCTCGGTTAACTCTTCTTCTGGGCTTTTAAAGACGCTACGTTAACAGGGGGTCGGCGACGAGGAGCCTAGATAAACCTCCGACACATAGAAACATGTCAGAGCCGAGACTAGAACCAGCAACAATTGGTTACATAATGACGGCCGCAAACACACGCTAATTTAAATATGTGTAGAAGATCGCAAAATTATGGTTATGCGGCTGAATGAGGCCGTACGTCCGCAGGTTGAGCACCCCGGACGTAGCCGAAATAAGGATGGACATTTGAGCAAGGCTGCAACGTATAGTAAATGATAATACGAATAAGGGCTCGAGGTTACTGGACCACCATCTAACGCAGTGGTTCGCAAACTCGACCCCGTGGCTGCGTAAGTAGGCTATGTATTCTGCACTATTCATAAGCTGGCAGCAGGAAGCACAAATTCAAAATGTCCGAGATTTAGCGGTGGTTTCCTCGAGAATCATCAGACAGATATCGCAAGCTGAACACATGCTAACTCCACCCTGCTCTACTCGAAAAGGAAGTAATAAGTCCATTACCAAAGGTTGAATCATAGTGTCCTATAGGACACTATGGTTGAATGATTAGAAACATTTGCTTATGACATCACATTGTACGATATTACACATCCAGTCATTCTGTTTTGAAGCATAAACTGGCGTATTTTTGTGATAGCTATAGTCATCGTATCATCGGTTCATCATAATGTGGATCTGGTATACCCCTGTACACCCCATCCTAGTGGTAACACCCTTTGAAAATTCTGGTACACCCTAGGGTGTACGACAACCCCGGTTGAAGAGCACTGGTCTAGAGAACCAATGGTAGATTTGAACATAGTGTCCTATATGATGTCGACACAAGCAAATGTCACGGCTCAGTGAAATTGTATCACGTCACAATTTCCATTTGGCTACAGGCAATTAGACGGTCAATTTTGACCGGCTTGCCGAGCATTAAATTTGGTAAAACGGGTATCAATCGAAAGCTGACTCTGCACTGTTTACGAAAATATAAATTTTATTCCGCTCGTGGCCCTGGAACCCCCACAATCAGCCTCGAATTTTTCATTGTTATGGAGATTGGCATTGGGACGCAACAATGCTGTCTGGCGAAACGAGAGAGAAGCTCATGACGCAATAATGCTGTCTGGCGAAACGAGAGTGTAGCTCAAGAGAAAAAGGTCCAAAAAGCATTGTTGCGTCCCAATGCCAACCTCCATAACAATGAAAAATTCGAGGCTGGTTGTGGGGGTTCCAGGGCCGCAAGCGGAATAAAATTTATATTTTCGTCATCAGTGCAGAGTCAGCTTTCGATTGATACCCGTTTTACCAAATTTAATGCTCGGCAAGCCGGTCTAAAATGACCGTCAAATTGCCTGTAGCCAAATGGAAATTGTGACGTGATACAATTTCACTGAGCCGTGACATTTGCTTGTGTCGACACCATATAGGACACTATGATTTGAACTAGAAGTCTGTAATGTTCATTGCGTATGATTGCTTCATATTTGTGTGTTACAGGGTTTTGTGTACAAGCAGCGGTGGGAGAAAGTGCTTCGGCTTCAGGAGACGGCGAAATATCCTACTCTGAAATGGCCGAAGCTCCTACGTTCGAATTTGAATATGCTTATTTGGAAGCGGCGCCAGCCCCTATGAATCCAAATTATGACGGACCTCCCTCGGATCCAGGATCTTCACCCGTATCCGCGCCTGGAAGTTCCGGCCCGTCAGTCGATGGTCCGCCAATTTAAGAACGCTTTATTTAAGCTTTTACAAGCAATCCGCACAATATGCCTGTGTCGCTATATACCATTATGACAATCAATACATATCGTCACCTTTTCTTTGTGTTTTTTAGTATACGCGATCTGAGTTGGGAAGTAATAACGACAAATCCTGTAAGCTTACGGCCGAGAGTTGATTATCTCATAAAGTCAACCCACTGATGTTGTCCCTGTACCTGTGTGAGAGAGAGTATCGGAAGCCGCATTGCAAGTAACGATAAGCTCTCAAAATAACCAATCATCGATTTTATTTCTATCGTACATCACAAACTTGCGAATACGACGATAACTTGAAATAGGCCTTTTGCAGGACTTCGATCACGTGACTAGGTCGCATAGCAACCACAAATTGGTTAGCAAGCTACTTTCTCGCGCACCTGCTTCAGTGCTAAATATCGCATATTGTACTGTTGATTTCTGGTTGTAAACGTTTCGGAAATTTGTTGTAGAAGTCATCAGAGATTCACCTATGCTAGATGCCAATCCTGTACAAAGCATATAGAATGATATCGTCAGAATTACGCAGAAATCCGTCGTTAACGTAGCCGTATTTCGGATACAGTATATTATCGTTTTCGGGCTGTAAACGTTTTATATAAAACGCAAGTGTCAGGGAAATGCGCAAGGATTCAAATATGTTTGATGTCTTCGATTCATGAACTATGTAAACTCCTTGCGTCAAAATGATCGACATTGTAGCCGTTATTTGGTAGTCAACTATGATTTTATGACACAAAATTCGACATTGCAGGACATTGACTGCGTGATATTTATTGCAGCATCAAGTTAGGTGTGGATAGTAAGTATACTATACTATAGTTGTATTGTAGTGGTAGTTGGTAATCATTGCAGCATTTTGATGATTGATATCGATTGCAATATATATAGGATACTGATATTTTTAAGCCTAGAGACAATGACTGCCAGTGCCAGTACGTTGATGTGTTAGGAATTCATGCCATGTACTACATACTATATATATGTTAAACATCCTATGCTATTGTATGGCTTCTCAGTTGAACAATTCAAAATATTTAGACCTCTACACCTATATTACAAGTTATTGATCATTCTGTCATGCTGCCAAGTGCCACTACCCGAAGAAAAATGATCATCAGCTCCAATTGAGGGTGCAACAAACTGTCCCGAGGCCTGGATTACTTGATTGATTGCCTGGATTGGATTACTTCACTCTTTGGCACAGTGCAAATATCTTGAGTTTCAAGGCATGGCTATACCACATGTATACGAATTAATGATCTGATGGATTATCCCAAGAAAGCCGAACATAGGCCACTAAGAAATTGATGATGCCTTCGTCAAGAATTCAGCCTGTAGCCAATTATTATCAACACATAAAATTCGGTCATGCAGTAGAAGGCAGCGTGGTTTCATGCCAACAGAAAATGTCAGCAGATGATCTGGCCACCGACTAACTGTCGTGAACTTCTTTCCCGATGTTGATGTCTGCTTCGAAAATGATATTTCATTTGTGTATAGCAAGACAAGCGCTCTTCCGTAGATGCTATGAATCTGTCTAGACAAGTGGCTATGGAGGTAGATGAAAATACATAGGCATAAGAGTCTCGGCAGTTATTGAACTTGATAAGGTTAACATGCATTTTTCTTCAACTATTTCTTATGCTCTGGGTATCGAATGCACAAAAATTAATAAATTGCACTTCTTTGCAAGTTTATTTGTAAATTCAATGAATCAAAGAATATCATAAGTTCAGAATATTACGGAGTCAATGCAAAAGAAACAATGTTCGTCGTCTTTAGAGGATGTTTCTGAGTTGGTTGAACCAATACACAGAGGGGGTCAGCAACGAAGTACTATTTTACCTGAGTACTAGCGTCATTATGAGTTTAGGCTACTTCCACTTCTACTTGACACTTTTTAGGTAGTACTTTTTTGTCAGGTTGGGGATTTTGTCAACTAGAAAGTAGCTTTGGCGCATGATTGTATCCCCTTCAAGCGTGAGGTTGTCATAACAACTGGGCAAAATAGCCCCAGTACCACGGTAACTAAATTAATTTTTGAAAATTGCACATATTTGTGGCGTCATCACCCTTTTGCGTTAGTGGCGAGAGAGCGCAGTGGTATAATCCGCGGCTGCAACACCAATGGGTGCGGGTTCGAGTCCGACCGAGGTCGACTTCCGAATTCCGATACCTAAGTGTTGGAGGTTTACCTAGGCTCCTCCTCGCCACATCATCCGCGTCAGCGGTGTCTTACAAAAGCCTAGAGGTGGGCCGTGCTATAAGTCGGCAGTTACGGAAAATAAAAAGAATATCGGCCTGGTGTAAATGACCATAGTAGTCGACAAACACCATGAATACCACAAACCAACCAACCAACCCTTTTGCGTTGATCAAGAAGATGCAACATGAAATGTTTACAGCTGTCACGTGGCATTAATTTCTAAAACTAAGGGACCCTCAACCAAATCTACTTCATGTAACGAATTTCTTGACTACTTTTCAGAAATTCATTTCTACTTCCACTTGAAGTACTTTGGACATGTCCTGGAAGTAAAGTGCTACTTGTACTGGAGTATAAATTGAGGCATTTCTTGCACTCGGTTCCCAACAATGATCACGTTGACCACCTCTGGGTATAGGATGACCGATCTTGTCACTGCGTTTGAGCTGCTCTAAGAGTTATTTGATAGTTACTTCCCTAAGTTCGCAAAATAGCGCACATATGTGACATCAACTATTTATCAAAATCGCGTGTGATTTGCCAAATCCACTTCAATCGCAGTTGTGAAGTAGTGCTAATAAGATCGGCATTGTATAAGGCAACAATAAAGTGCACTGCTTTGCTTAGTCTTGATGGCAGGTTCTCCCAAAAGATACTCCCGATGTGTTCAGCGACATTTGTTTTATAGCAGCACGCCAGCACCCAAACCAGAAGACAGTATATCCTGATCCTTGCGGTACCCGGCTGCTTTAGTCATATCTTTCATCCCAAATCAGGCTCCACAACAGACAAATAGTACTGCTTGAACTAACAAATACTCTTACCAGAATATAAACCAATCGCTTTACTTCAAATGCATAAATTTAAGTACATATGATCAGAGTTGAGTACCGTAATACGACTACGTTACCGATGGATTTCTGCGTAATTCTGACGATATCATTCTAAATGCTTTGTACATGATTGACATCTAGCATAGGTGAATCTCTGATGACTTCTACAACAAATTTCCGAAGCGTTTACAACCAGAAATCAACAGTACAATATGCGATATTTAGCACTGAAGCAGGTGCGCGAGAAAGTAGCTTGCTAACCAATTTGTGGTTGCTATGCGACCGAGTCACGTGATCGAAGTCCTGCAAAAGGCCTATTAATATGGGAGTTGATTTGAAAATTCGGACATCTGTTTATTATGCCTTTATACTTTATTGACTGTATCTCTGGTATTGTAAAAAAGCACTCTCAACTCAAAAAAGTTAGCCTACATGTGACCGCAATCTGAATGACCTGTTGCACAAAACGTTTATAGTGATACAGCGCCAACGATCCCCGGAATCATCCTGGGATGTAATCATTGTGCAAGAACTTTTCCAGACCTGCAGTCCAAAAATCTATATTCTATCCATTTGACATTATATCCCACAAAACAACCGAATGCATCAGGTATCAGAAGTGAACTGTACCATAGCCTAAATGACGAGGGCGTGAATTAGGGTTGGGACTTCGGGATCAAATTTCAAATGCCGGGATCGGGATTTCCCGGGATTTTCGCTCCTCAATCCCGGGATTGGCAAAGTAGCAAAATGCACATACAAGCTACACAGACAACATTTGTTCCTTGTAATATTGACGCAAAAACATGCTCCCGTGAATACGAATGAAACGCAGCGATCGAAAGCCACCCGGATAATGAGCGTTTAAATTCATGTACCGCCTGCTTCGTGCAGGAGTTGATTTGTCCAACGTGATCGAAAAACGTCCATCATTCCGTTACATTGCCGTAATCTCTTCTTCTACACACTTTCGGATTTTTTTTTGTGCTCGATCACGAAGTCCCGAACCCGTTTGTGACATCTTGGCAAGTTATAGCCGTCAGCCTTGAAGGCCCGACGAATTTGCTCACTTTGGAGCAATTTGTTTAAATGCTAGCCCGTCCACAGCAGTTACCTGGCTAGGAAGTTCATTGAACCGAGGATTTTGCGATTTATAAAGGAATGATATTTTTTTGACTTGCCCGATTGAGTCGTGCGTGTTGATTTAATTACTATCATGTGTACGGACCTTAAATGCGTTACCAGTCCCTTTGTGCTACACCAGTGGTTCCCAACCTTTTTCGTCTCATCGCCCCCTTATCAACCTCGACACACATTTCCGCCCCCATCCCCTATCGCCCCATATTTACGGATCCGAAGAAGAGGACATATAAACGGGAAAATCATTCACCTAACTACTTTGATCGAGTAGGTGCTCCAAAAACCGGTTTTCGCCGTTAAGTTGACCATTTTTTAGTCAACTTTGGCGTCGTATGCAGAATGAGCCACTGCAACGATCCGTAGACTACGACGGAAATGATGGTGCAGTTCATTTTATGCCATAGTTGGTTTTATTATCATATAATTGTGAATTGTTTTAGACAATCAGCCGAGTTTGTAACACTGCTTTATTACCAAAATAAGACACATGACGCTACGCCTTGGTAGATGCTGTTCACAAATCCCGAGATTTCATTGCGATTAATCCCGGGATCGGGATTTCCCGGGGTCCCAACGCTAGCGTGAATCGCATCCTGCACACGCGCTGAGGACAATGCACTGCAGGAAATCGGGTAATATGAATTACTGCGACGCGCCGTGGTTACAATACGGTGTAAAGTTGAAGTTATTGCGATGCAATTTAAATATGAATAACTTCTCGACTCATGGCACAGCGATCAAGACAATCTCAAAAGATTAATGGAGACGCCGGGGATTGAACCCGGGACCTCACACATGCGAAGCGTGCGCTCTACCACTGAGCTACGTCCCCACTCGGAGAAGACGGGATCCAAACCCACAAATGCAAAGCACAACGGATTAGCAGTCCATCGCCTTAACCACTCGGCCACCTCGTCCTCTACCCTCCGCATTGCCTGTACCTAGACCGCAATAGCCCAGTTCGGTTTCTCCAACTGGTAATCTCTTGTATTTAACGCCAACATATCGTTAAAACTGTATCTTCCACGCATTCTGAATAAAATCGCACTATATTACCTATTATATTTTATACAATTATGTTCATAGCAGGTATCAGTACATATTCTGTTACTTCTCTGTTTCAAGGAAATAAGGTTACTATGGATATTAGAAATCCAAGCTCCTATTCACCTATTGAGACATGGTGACCGCTTGGGAAACTCATTTTCTATTGGGAGTCGCGTTCCACTATGATCATCTGGCTACGCCAATAGTGGCGTCATAAATTTTGAGATTGCAATTTTGTAATTGTATTTATCTTGTTTGAAGTCATGCTGATTGAAATCGTCTTCAGAACGTGGTGCACCGTCCGCGTTCAGAAGCGATGCCACGACGTGCGGTCCGCACATTCTTGCCCACAAGTCGCCATTCCCCAGTTCGATTGACTATACCGGCTCCCAAGTCAATACGGATGCGCAATTATTCTCTTGTGTCACGTGCTTCCGTAGCATTCCGTCAAAAATTGCGTCATCATGCGGAAAAGATGTTTTCGCGTTCTGGGGTCGTTCGTCAAAGAATGCGCCTCGTCGGTGTAAACCTATACATAGAGAAGATCAGTTGGGCGGATCAGTTCCGGATATTTGGATACAACCATCCGAATCCGGTTATAAACAGCTTTGCAGAGAGGGGCAGACTTATACAAACTACTGGATTTTCAAAATGCTAGTACTAACGAGTTTTAAAAATGCGCAACTACTATAACGAACGGAAACATAATTACCTAGACTGAATGCCGAAGCGACTTATTAATTTATATTTAATAGTAATCTGATCGGCGTTCTACATGAACATCAGTACAAGTTTAGAATGGGAGGGGCTGCGAACCCCAAAACTTATACCCTAGATACGCCACGGTTAGTAGTGATGACCAGAGGTGGTCAGTGACGAAGTACTTCTACTTTTTGGAAGTACTCAAGTAGTTTTCCTCTACTTCTGGTACTTACTCAAGTAGATCTGATTTTCTCTACTTCTTCTTCTACTTCGAAATATTTTGTGATCTACTTACTTAATGCTCGCTATTTTCAGTTTATCAAGTAGAAGTAGTTTAATCCCCCGATACGAAAGATAGCCTGAGGAATGTTGGGGCTGTTTTCACGGAGTACCAACAATTAATATTCATAAAAGTCAAGTGAAGCCCAGAAATTTTGTTGCGCTTCGCGCAAAGTAGTTATGGAGTCACAGCTATCTTTCAAGAAAGTATCAGTGAATATAATTCAGGTACCGGATTGCTTATGGCTCCGCTCCCACCGCATTGTCGCCCATATCAAATATTTCATCACAGTAAACATGGCCCGCCATAACGTTTGAAACTACCGTTTCGCAATCTAGCAATTACCTATCCTATCGTTATCTAGCAGCCCATGACGTGTCCTGCTATCTGGAAAATCCGGCTTTTTGGAACGTTTTAGCAGATCACCTTGAAGCTTTATGGGCAAAATACATAAAATATATTTTCCACTTTTTAGAAGTGGTATTTGTATTTCACTTTCAATTCCGAGTA
This sequence comes from Botryllus schlosseri, assembly GCF_051294905.1. Lineage (NCBI taxonomy): Eukaryota > Metazoa > Chordata > Ascidiacea > Stolidobranchia > Styelidae > Botryllus > Botryllus schlosseri. The sequence goes on along the minus strand of NC_137243.1, from coordinate 4,119,698 downwards.
TGATATTCGGAGTATCATACTTTGAGTTCTAATTACATTTAGTTCTTTTGTCTGCAGAACCTACATGTTGAAGCATAAAAGCAGGTGTAGTAATGCCTCTATTAAGACTGTTTTCAAAACTACCGTACTTACTATTCTACTTCTACTTCAAGTAGTTTTAGGTGGCTTATGGAAGATGTAATTCTACTCGTACTCGAGTAGATTTTTTCGTCGCCACTTCTACTTCTACTTGAGTAACTTTTTTGACTACTTTGGCCACCTTTGGTGATGACACTGAACTAGCGGGGGCTGCTATAAAATCGCACAACAGTACACCGGTGTCACGATTCACGCAAAACGACGGCATAACCGCCCGATCAAGTATTGCGCCTACGTAAAAGTAGACGTACTACGTTACCGACTACATTTGATGCCAGGCTTATTACCAAACCTTAGAACAATATTCCCCACGAATTAAGCAGGACGGATATTCTACTTAACGACACACTATCACAACCGAAACCAGCGCAGAAGGCGTGTTAGATAGATCGTGCATCTCTTGTCTTCGTTGCAAATACAAACCCCACCTGATATCTGTGAACTATTCCTTTTTGTACCAGTTCCCTCTCCAACTCGGCTGTATTTTCGAAGTGCACGTTGTCATCTTTCAAGCCGTGTACGAGGAGGAATTCGAAGTTTTTGAACTTGGACGCCTGCCTGAGCACACTCGACTCCTAGGTTTACAACGAAAGAGATATTAGTAAAATGGCGGAGTCAATTCGTAATTCGTAATATCCAACTCCTTCGCGAAAAATCACATTTGGTACGCCTGACACGTGTACCGTTACGTAGGCCTATATAGGTAGAGAGTTCACTTCAGTTCAAATAATTTCGTCATTTCAAAACACCATAGGTTCGCGATCCATTGGAAAGATATAGGCAGGAGTCGAAACAACTTGGAATGAAGTCGTTCAATCAAACAGCCATCTTGGACGACAGATAGTAATAAACGGGTTTCAGCAACCATTCATATAAAACGTAGTAGGTGGGACTGTTTAGGCATTTTATCATCATAAATCACCGTGACATTTGATCATGATATCATAGCGATTTCGCATACATCTGGAAATAATTCCCAGCCGTTAAAAAGGGTAAATTGGGCTGTTGTAATTCACTGGTTCCCCATGTGGGCGTCAGCGCCCCTGGGACGTTATTACGATTTTATTCCTTGATGTTGTCTGTTCTGAGATTTCTACAGAATTGTGACTTTGAAATAACATGCAACCTATACTGCCTATAGACCAGAGGTCTCAAACACGCGGCCCGCGGGCCGCATGCGGCCCGCCAGAAGATTTTGTGCGGCCCGCGACGACATTTTAGATTTTTAATAATTTGAAAATATTTTAGTGTCACATATATCTTTTCATGTTATAAAGTCAAAATCCCCTTTTAAATTGCCCCAGAAGCCTGAAACAATTCATCAAACTTCACTATCACATCAAATGCAAACGCTACCATGCAGTGGAATATTCACAATTTCGCCACATTTACAATTCAGGATGACCCTTAGACGATTCGTGACTGAAATTTGTGAGTTGGACTTGGACGCGACCTTTCTTAGAATTACTCAGACTCGGGCTAACTCGATGGTAAAATGAAGATGACCCGAATGGACTCTCGGAGTGACTCGGAATGGCGTGAATTTGTTATAACCATGGACGCAACAAACTAATCGCGTATCAGGGGAATAGTAATAGATCAGAAGGTCGCAGCTTGGTATTTCGCTAATTAAGCAAGTAGTTATGGCAAGCATTGGTAATCATCTGTCAGTTACATCTTTGGTCGCTAAACCATGTTTTTGAGGCCACTTACCGGTACCGACTACCGAGTACCGTAGTGGTAAGCTCCAACGATGTAACAACAATGGGCCGTTCGGCGTTCCGACATTTCAGTCACTAGGACACATTCATTAATATATTTATATTTGTTTCTGCTCCTATATTTGAAGATATTTGGCCATGAGATTATTAGCCTACTTATCAGAAGTATACCCGAATCCTGGATTGGAATGTTCAACCTAAAATGCTCAACCTAAAAATGTTTTGATATCAGATCAGTCTCTATTATCAATCTGTTCAATTCAAAATATTCATAGTAGCTGCAAGATTATAACCCGATAGCTTTTATAATGGCATCACACATTTGTCCGCCCATATGGTGTCTATATGTTATAATTAATTTAAATCAAGTACAACAACAATTCTATTCAAATAGTTATAAATGTGATGATTCTTTTCTTGTCAGGCCTAAATTTATACAAGAGTAAATCACATTTTGACGATGTGTGTTTACTGATAGTCTGCTTGATCGGCTCACTTTCAATAGGACAATTCATTCCCGCCAAATAAGGCCTACTTGGAAAGACATAGAATACCCCTATAAATGCTGCGGCCCGCTGCGTCGTCAAAACGGGAAAACTGGCCCGCGAGTATATTTTAGTTTGAGACCTCTGCTATAGACTATATTAACCAAAATAGCCATGAGCTATAACATCGTTTCTGTGAGTGATAAACAATACAAGTCACATTTGTGTCGATTTTAAGGGGTGAGGGGCGTTTGATACCTGGATTATTGGTCAAGGGGGCGTTATGTAAAAACGTTTAGATAACACTGTTGTAAAGCTTCAGTAGGCGTTGTGCGAAGCATCATGTTGATGTGGCGCACGCTTCACATTACACCGGCCCTCGTATTCTATGTACTGTCTATTCATTACAGAATTAACAGTGAATTATGTCCCACAAGTAGTCTTATCTAGCAGGGGTATGATTATATTTGCATTCAAATGCATGCCTATTCTGAAAATACCAAAGAGAATGATCGATGATTAGGGCCTTAAAGGTCACCAATAAATGGTCAAGCACCTCATAATTTCTGTAGTTGTATTCCGGCGAGCCCATGTATCTCTCCGTATACATGGAGTCGTACAGTTTCCAATTCGTCACCGGCGCGACGGCGATCACGCACTTCATCAAGTCGCTCTCCAGAGACGTGGGATGAATCGCCACCTTCATGGCCGCGTATCCGCCGTAAGACCAGCCCATGACGCCGACCTTGTTCCGGTTCAGGACTGGATGACGCTTCATGATTTCCCTGGTGGAATACATTTCAACTATATGCAAAGATGCGATGAGACTCTAGTCTAGGAGACATAGAAGTGTAATTTACAATTGAAACATATATACACATTGAAATAAACTTTCGGCTGGTGATTACCCGTGACCAGTGTGAGCAAAAAATATTCGTGTATATTTCAATGTGAATTCTTCAATTGATTACTGATACTGAGACATGACTGATGGAGATATAGGAAGTAAAGTGCAGACCTCGCATGTCGTCGCGGTGGAATCTTAGCTTATGTCCTTTTTTTTATAATTTTTGAGATATATTTTCCAAATTGACAGCAAACCGGCATGTTCTTGTTATATTTTCATATCTTTTCGGCGATATCTTGTTCAAGTTTTGTTTGACATCTTTTCTTCAAGGCTAGCCATGGCCAAGGTATGGAAGAAAGAAAATGGAAACTTTACATAAAGTTAATTTTCTCGAACTGAGTAATATGGACATTGGACATAAGCTAATTTGATCCCGCAGCGACGATATGGCTTAGCGATAGCCGACGATACGCCTTAGCAGAGGCAGTCAAAGTAGCAATCGTTTTTACTCAAGTCGAAGTCGAAGTAACGTCTTTACTGTTTGCTCGGTAAGTATCATAGGGCTAGCTGTGCATAAAAAGCCGAATACTGTGACCTATAAGATAAATCATATAATCTAAAATCATAACCAGTCGGGGAAGTAATGCAAGTAAGCAAGAAATACTTCGAAAAAAAGTAGGATGACTTCGTCAACTGACCACCTCTGGTCCATGGGAGCGTGCGGATTGTACATGAGGGCACTCTCAAAATTATAAAGTCAAGTCTCGCATGCTTAATTAAGTGGCTTGGACTATTGCACTCCGACTATATTATATAATTATTTCTTGGCATCAAATTGGAAGTGGATAGAAGCCGGGTACTGAGCCCTGAGCCACTGTCCACACAGGACGGGGATAGGGTTCGAGCGTGGGCGCGGAGTGCACAATGGACCAGCAGTCCATATCCTTAACCACTCGACTCCTCGTCCTACGGTCACCTTTTGAGAGCTTGACATGAATGAATAACTTGGCGACTCACTGCAAAACGACCGTTTCTGCACAAAACGCTGGACACGCCGGGAATTGAACCCAGGCATATGCATAAATATATATTATTACATTTATTTATATTACATTTTATGAAATTAGGTTCATAGCGGATGTTAGTACCTAAGTTCTCTGATTCGGGGATACTGGAAATTATTACTCTAGACAATTGGGAGCCTTGTTTAACTACATTTATTATATTTCATCTCAAAAGTTGAATGGAGACGCCGGGGATTGAACCCGGGACGTCACACATGCGAAGCGTGCGCTCTACCACTGAGCTACGTCCCCCACACGACGAGGATGGGATTCGAACCCACGGGTGCAGAGCGCAATGGATCCGCAGTCCATCTCCTTAACCACTCGGTTACCTCGGTCACCTTTTGAGAGCTTGAAATGAATGAATAACTTGGCGACTAACTGCAAAACGACAGTTTCTGCAGCAAAACGGTGGACACGCCGCGAATTGAACCCGGGTACATGCGAAGCGTGCGATCTAAGCCTGAGTTCCGTCACCCCACGACGAGGATGGGATTCGAACCCACGCGTGCATCCTGCTTCATCTCAAAAATGGAATGGAGACGCCGGGGATTGAACCCGGGACCTCACACATGCGAAGCGTGCGCTCTACCACTGAGCTACGTCCCCCCACGACGAGGACGGATTCCAACCCACATGTGCAGAGCACAACGGCTTAATCCACTCGGCCACCTCGTCTCACGGCAACAGCCCGTATGCAAACTCATTGTCAGATAGCTAAGATCGAATACGCATATGGAATCGCATACACTTGAAAGGAATGAGACAAATGTAGGAAGCCATACTTGAGCGCGGTGATCTGATCCTCTATCTCGTAAGTGCCGAGTCTTCGGTTGACCTCCTTCATTACGTTCGATCCCCGAAATGATGAACCTCGTCCGTCAAAGGCGACCACAGCAATTTGCCGGTTCACGACGAGATACGTGTCCCAATTTAAGTGTAACCGAGTCGAAACAGACTGATATCCTGGCCCGCCATACCTGCGTATAGGCAAAGCGAGATTGTATGATGAAAGAAATGTCTTCATCGAATGTATAGTTAAATACTGTATGCGTCATTCGACTTGGTTGCACCAAGCCTAGATCAGCTTGTGGAGAAGAAACAATCGCCACCATTTAGGGTTGCATTTAAAACAAACGGTATTTTAAAACAATTTGTTCAGAACATGTTTAAAACAAAGGCCTTTTTACAAAAAACAAAACTGGTATTTTTTCAAGTTGTAAAATTATGCCATAATTGTGTAAATACACTCGAAAAAACCTGTTGTATAAGCCTACGGCCAATTACCGACCAATATAGCCGATATATATCGATATGGGATGGTTAGAAGCCTCAAAATAGTAGATTCAACAGCAATAGTACAGATATGTCGTCGAAGGTGCTGTATTACCCTATATTTTCAATTGTCAATGTCAATCCACTATGACGTCACAATTGAATTTTCCTGACGTCATGGCTTCAAAAAAACAAAAACAAAAAAACAATAAAAAACATGTTTGAAATAAGGGCCTTGTTTTAAAGATGTCTGTTTTAAATTGATATTTGTTTTAAATCAAACCCTACAACCATTACATTATATTTTGGCTTGAGTTGTGTTCTTAATGATCAAGCGCGGAGTAGCTTGTGGGCAGTATTTGTTTCGAAATTTCCGGGCCGACTAATTTGCTAGTCCGCCCATGTTAATAAATATATACAGATTTGGATTAAAGTTGAGTTGGTCGGTGGCAGGTACTCTGCTATATTCGTCAAAACCATAATTGCGAACAGGGAAACAAATGATAAGGAATAGATGGAATACTTACACCGAGAGAAGTACAGGGACATCATCTCCCGGTTTTAGATTTGGCGGTAAATAGACTTTGGCTTGGAAATCTGCAACAGAATGTAATATCGTAACACGATCGTCGAGATTAACCACGCGGGAAAGGATACGAGAGTGCATGATGCATTAAAAGTATACGTGACATTTTACAAATCAGACCTCGCATCAACGAGCTATACGCAGACTTCAAAGAAATTTATGGAGTAATACTACATGGAACTCGCACACGGAAACACAGGTTTGAAAACGAATCGCATTCACTGCATTACTACAATATGACAAGTCACGTATCGAAATACATTGCTGTCATTTGACCCACTGCGTTTCCATTGGAAATGTAGTTGAATGGTTTCCCAGCGTTGGGTAGGACTGAGCAGAACGATTCAAGCATCAATACTAATGATTTGAGTCGAGTCGATTGTTTCGAGTAACGGAAATAGATGTCCTTCTAACTAAGACATTTTTTTACCAACGAAGGATATAATTACGATACTTTTATCCGATCGCGGAGCCCCTGAACATCGGTTGCTGGTCGTAACTCATTATCACGGGGGTGTCAAACTCAACTGACGTCGCAGGCCGGATTCACAACTTTGTATCGATAGCGGGCCGCACCAGTCAAATGATTCCAAAATATTACTTCAAAATCCATGCCCCTTTTCATTTTGAATACTGTATTATCAAGGCTATAAACACGGTCGTATATTACATTATATTTCGGAAATGAGGGGTTCTATATTAGCGTCACCTTCATTAGCAAACAATGGATTTGACAATAATATGATGGGGTGGCAGAACACTGTTGTATACCGAGAAAACATTGGCTCTAATGATGATATAAGTTGGCATGTTTATATTCTTCCTTTTGTTTTAGTCGTATCCTGGCGTCAACCCTGCGTATGCGTTTTGCGTTGTGATAAATATAAAATATTGAACTGTAAACACGGACGTTGGAATCTACTTCAAATTATTATATTGCGAATAGCGATTCGGGTTTCTCTCGAAGCCGGAGACCTTTCGAGTCAGAAGTACTGTAGCAGCCAGCATTACAATCAGATATTTTTGGATTATATTTCTGTAATTCTCCACATAACCTGCATATAAGGGTTCCGCATTGGCGTTTTCGCCTCTGTGAATAACTCGCTTCTAGACAATTTTTCCATGAAAGTCCAGGCTCAATATGTACTCTTTTGCCTTCTCGGAATTTGTTGTCAATACCAGCGACTTGCTTCTAATGTCGACTAGAAACCACAACGCCGCTGTCCGGTATATAGTTATTATGTGGCTTTCAAACACACTCGACATTCGCTGTCTTAAGGGGCTATTTAATGGACGTATTTCATACTGAAAATTCCAAGATATTGCTTCGCGGGCCGTATGTTTGACACCCCTGCATTATCAGCATCTTAATAAAGTATATATAGTCTATTGTAACACAAGAATACGCCCGTTCATGGAAACGACATTTCTGAAAAATAGTGATCGAACCGCGGCATTGTCAGAAAGTCCTGTGAAGAAGGCATGAACAAGAAATGTCAACTTTAGTTGTCGACGTACGCCTTGCAGTATTATCCTTGATTCATTTTTGAACTTTACATTCCACCATCACTACTACTAAATCATATTAGGGGCAGTAATCGCCATCTGATCCGCGCAAGCGGTGTCTTAAAATGACTAGAAGTGGGGATTCACGATATCGGAGAGTGAGAGAGCTGTGGCGTACCAGATGAACATTACGTCACCACTGCACCAAACATGAAGGACCTCGACAGTATCAAAGCGACCAAATAAGAGACGTCGTTCTTTTCCGCTTGGAAACATTACTTATCATTCCTCTCACAATGGATACTGTGATAGAATATGCTCTACTCACTGGTCGAGATTTGTGATGATAAAATACGATGTATAATACTATCATCATAGATCTGGTGCAAAAGACCATTTGTAGTCGAGCACCAATATACAAACCATTCAAAAACAACTACAGCAGCGAGAAGTGGGCCGTGCTACAAATAGGCGGATATGGAATCAAAATAAAGAAAACACGCCTGGTCTAAATGACCACCATGAATACTACAAACAACAAGGGCCACTCGAACACTTGACTCGAATGACACCGGTACTCGGTTTCGACCAGTGAGGCATGAGCGTGAGCACGCCCAGTTCATACCGTACGTCCCAAGCTCCCCGTCTATGGTAACTGTTTCGTACGAGACATTCGGCAATTTAGCGTTCAGCACTCTTTCCGCCATCGCAGCATTCGACTCGTAAAGAGTCGTATCCGAACCTGGAATTTAGTATAGCATATTTCCATAGGCGGTTAAAGTAGTCAGCGTTGCTACTCAAGTAGAGAAATGGAAATTTTTAAACTACTTTCTACTTGATTTTAAGTACGAGCAGCGATTTCAAAGACATGTCAAAATTACTTCAACTGGGAGCAGAAAACGAAAATTTAAATTTAATCATGTGAATAGTTTCAAAAAGTATATTAAAATATTACAATTTAAATTAGAGCATATGAGCTATTCTAAAATTAGATTGGAATTAGAATAGCACTGAAACATTTACCAAATTAGATTAGAATACTATTACCGGCATTTCGTTCTAATTAATTAAATTAGAATCATCTACCTGTCCAAGTCTGGATGAGTGTCATAGTAAATATTCGGGTTTACCTCAACATGGATATATTATTCAATTGTATAATCTGCGTATGTCCCAAATAATCGCCACACGTACCGTCGTTCTTGATCAACGCCGAATACGGCACTCCGGGTCCGGAGCAGTCGATGTTGATCCATTCCGAAGTATCCGACATGGTAGCGTCAAGGTAACTGCAATCGCTGTCACATGTGTAGCAGGTGCGTGCGTTCGTCTCGTCGGACGTGTTCACGGAATACAGCCGCCGTTCGAGAGGGGACGTTTCGGTGCTGACGTAATATCTGGTGGAATACATCGTGATAGGATTCTCAAGCCATGTATTCATGTATTTGAAGAGACTCACAGAGGTACAGAATTTCCATATACTGAAATAAACCTGAATATTTTCAGCTGACAGTCACCAGGGATAATCGTCAGCAACTAGCGGAGAATTGAATAATGCATTTATATTGAAATGAGCCCGAATAATATAATATAATATGAATATACTATTCAATTGTATATTGAAGTTCTGTAGTCTGTATCTCCAAGAAGCTCCTCAAATAGTAGAGAATTGAAAAGAACATTTTATAATGCATTGTATAAGTAAGGAACGCCGGGTGATCATATTGTGTTCTGAAATCTGAACTGAGGTGGTCAAAGTAGTCAGTATTGGAACCCCATTAGAAGTAGTGATAATGGAGTACAAGTAGAATAGCGATTTCGAAGTATTCCAGGGTCTCTTGCGTATAAATGAATGTAGTATAAAATTGCAAGTAAGCTGCACAAACCTATGGGTATGCTCCTTACAGACCATATTCGGAGCATGCGGGTTATATATGAGGTAAGTTTCAAAGTTATCAAGTCAAGTGTCGTGTGCTCAATTGTTGTTTTATATTATGGTGTATGCTCTAATGCAGTGGTCACCAACACGCGGCTCGCGGCCCGCATGCGGCCCGGGACTTGGTTTGAGATTTCGGAAGAATGCTAAGAAAAGCATTTTGAAATGCTGAAATTCAATACAGTTTCAACACATTATTGTTGTTTCATCCTATCGCTTATGTCAGATGGCACAGCGTTGTACCGACATAAAGTTTTGAAACGTGGTTGCTAAGCTGTGTGGCCTCGTCTATATCGTTATTGAATTCATGCGGTCCGTGGCCGCTACGAAATTTGAAAAGTGGCCCGCGACCTGTTTTGAGTTGGCGAAGTGAACCACGTCTCCACATGTTTAGGATGGGATTCGAACCCACCCGTGCAGAGCACGGACTAGCAGTCTATCGCTTTACCTACTCGGCCACCTAGCCTTACGCGCTCCAAAGAGCCCACACATATACCGAAATTTCCCGTTGATGTTTCTTCAATTACTAATCTCAGGCATTTAGCGGCACTCAATCATCAAAACTTCGTGCCAGATTTTGAATATGATCACAGTATATTACATTTTATGCAATTAGGTTCACAGCAGATGTGAGTACTTAACTCCCCTGTTTTGGAAGAAATAAGGCTCCTGGACCTTGCTCCCATGTCCTATTGAGACTCGTTTTGAATTGGTAGTCCTCTTTAACTACGATCAAAATTACATTTATCATACTTCATCTCAAAAGGGCAATGGAGACGCCGGGGATTGAACCCGGGACCTCACACATGCAAAGCGTGCGCTCTACCACTGAGCTACGTCCCCAAACGTCAAGGACGGGATTCGAACCAGAGAAGAACGGATTAGTAGCCTTAACCACTCGACCACATACTCTTCAGGTTCTGAGTAGAGTTGACTCCGAGACCAAGTATGCGGAGGTTCGAGTTTAAGTCATAGTCATTGTCATACTGTTAAGCCTCGAGTCCAAGTCATTGTATTCACTTTTTAGTCTCGACTTCAAATCTTCTTCAACCCAATTTTTTACAACTCTGCTTGGGATATGGACGGCCTCGCATTCATATAGGCCAATTCTCCTCATTCCTAACAGCTTTTGGCCGTAATATGCATGCACAAGTACTGATAGACGAAATACAAATGATGTGGAACTTTACTGTTACTCTAAGTCACAATGAAATAACTGTTTCGGCCGTCCGAGTCTTGAGTCATGACTTGGTTGAGTCAATACACAAATTGACTTTAGTCGAGTCGAGTCATTTTCAGTATTTAAGAAAATGACTCGAGTCAAGTTGAGTCGCCGGAAAATTGCGACTCGAGTCATTACAACCCTGCTGAGAAACAGCGCTGGTTATTCTGATCGCTTCTACAATCCAATTACAGCTTATTGTGAATATTGATACGATTTCAAGAAACTTACAGCAAACGGTTTGACGGGTTGTAACCCACGATTTTCGCGATATCCCAATTGCCGCTCGTCACGTATCTGGTATTAGGCGGGTTCTATAGAAAGAGATAGTTCAGATAGCATATAACCAACTCGGAAAATGACGAAACGTACTGTGGAGTAATCGATTTCGCGAATGTGATGAAAATTACCATTGCCTCCTTGTTTCTTCTCTTCGATGCGAAAAAATGTCTTTCCCGGACCAGATACAGGCTTGCTGCTCTGCAACAGAGATTGTGGAATGTGGATTTTCGTAACTTAGGCCATTCGAAGGATTTCGCTTCATAGGGGATGGAAACAGGGTGTTGCGCGTTTATCTGGTTTGTGTTGTCATATCAATATAGTGCCGACCCGAACACAGAATACCGTCCGGGCAAGACTTTGACAACTAATTGGACTAATTAAGCGAAATGTCGGTAAATCAATTATAATCTAACATGCGAAATGTATCTATGCTCTAATGTTAATTCTAATATAGTCTCCGGCTTTCCCGAAAAGGCTACAGTAGGACTGCATAGTGCGAAACGAGGCAAGCTTAGCGAACAGACATTTATCATTCTCGTGCTTATGAGAGGGAACTCTGGTTTAATACGAGCTGGATTTAAATTTTGTTCTAGTTTGGAATTTTATTCAATTTCCATGTTTGTGTGTATTGAGGAATTCTAATTCTCATCTAATTCGGAAAAGATGAAATTTGTGCTTGTCCTATTCTAACTGTAGCGACTGCGGACTGAAATTGAGTTATTTCAGCGATTTTCGTTTTTTTTCTTCAGTAGATGAAAACGCCGGGGATTGGACCTTGAACGTATTTGTCACGGCCTAAACCAGCGGTGGGTAAACTACGGCCCGCATATTCATTTTGTGCGGCCCACTAAAGTCTAAAGAAACGTATTAAAAATATTGATAAAATGCGTACTAAAAATCAAATTACTTGACTCGATTAAACTTTTTCCAAATATATTTCACCATGATAAATATAAGTTATATTCTAGCTACGGTATTTTTTGTGTCATTGCTGGCGCGATTATCCGACGTTAAGGTTTCAGCTGTTGAGCATCACAGAAAGTCAAAACGGGAATGACTAAATTCGGATCACGAGTGTGATTTTACATTGGCCACTCCAGCAGATTTAATATTTTTAGTGCTACACTTGGAAAACCCGATTCGCGTGTGTGTTAGGTAGATTCGTTCTCTATATATGTAGAAGTATCTGTATTTATATTATCCATTTATTTAACAAGCATATTTGAAGCCTACATGATGCTGTCAGCATTGTGTGTCCTGGACTTAAACATAAAGTATAGAATCAGCAAATGTATGAACATATCGCTGTTCACAGATTCAAATTTTCACCCTGTTCTAAGAATTGGGACAACCGACTCTAATTCCTAGTTTTGACAAACTGGTTATTCAGGTCAACCAGCTTTCAAAATTTGTAAATGTGTCTGACGCGTGTAGGTTATCAGCAAATCAATGTTTGGTGTGTTTTAAATATACATATAGATTATATTCATGTCATCACACATCACTATATAATATTCAAATTGCGTGTTGGTTTATAATCCCAATTTTATATAGTATGGCCCGTGAATGGATGCAGAACTGGAATGCGGCACGCGAGCTAAAAAGTTTGTCCATCCCTGGTCTGCATCACACAAATCCATTTATCCCGCTACATGTCAAAATTGGAATGGAGACGCCGGGGATTGAACCCGGGACCTCACACATGCGAAGCGTGCGCTCTACCACTGAGCTACGTCCCCACGCGACGAGGATGGGATTCGAACCCACGCGTGCAGAGCACAATGGATTAGCAGTCCATCGCCTTAACCACTCGGCCACCTCGTCCTACGATGACCCCGTGCAGGATGAGACCATTCACTCGGACGAAATGCATTAAACACATGACATTAAAATTCCGTAGCACCCGAGACGATGTTTAACGAAGTGCTTCTACTTTTTGGAGTACCCATGTACATTTAGCCTAGCTGCATTATACGTGCTCAAGTGGTTATGTGTTTAGATTGTTTCCACTTCTGCTTGAACAGCTTCCTAGGCTAAGAGAGAGAGACAGAGAGTCTCTTTATTTTCATCCAATCAAAATATAACACAAGGCAGTGATGGTGGTACAGAAAATATGCGTGCACAGTATTCGGTATTAGATAGGAATGATCGACAAGACCGTGAAGGTCATCTGTCTGATCACACCAGCATCAAACAGGTACACTTGACTCTGAACAGTCTGGCAGCAAAAAATGTTTAGTTTAGCAAAAACGTAACCACTTTAAATCTTGAAAAATAGAACAGATTTAGGGCGTTACTTCAAATTCTACTACAACGCTCACAAACTCTGCACCTAGCGCGCGCAAAATAATGGCAAAATAACAGTAGGATATATCTGCAAGCAGTGACGGACAACTCCAAAATTATAAAAGCATCAGCTTTTCTAAATTGGATTAGAATTAGAATAACCGAGTTCGCGACAACTTAGACGTTGAATTAAGTTTATATAGTTTCTATCACATCATAGTTCCTCTTCATAAGCCTGAGAATAGCAAATGTCTGTACGACATGCTTGTCTCGTTTCGCACGATACAGTTCCCTGTAGCATTTTCAGGAACAGCATAGATTAGATTAGAGTTAAAATTTAGGCGTATAAACATTTTGCAAATTAGATTAGAATTAGAATTAGAGCAAAGAAACATTTCACAAATTAGATTAGACCTAAATTGTCGGCATTTCGCTCCAATGCAGTGGTCGCAACTTTTTTTTGTCACGGATCCCGTTTATACAAATTATTAATTCCGCGGATCTCGGCCTAAATTTTGCCTGAAACTCAATTAACATACTATTGACTATTGTAATAAATATGCTACTCAACTATACAGCACTGTGTGAAATTGTCGTTCGACCGAACGAAAGAACAAGAGTTGTGTACACTATTGGTATAAAATTCAATAAACAATTGACATGATACCATAATAAAGAAACATCTGCACAGCATGGGAAGATAGCCAGAGGTTTTTCGCGTGAGTTGCGCCTCGCACTGACTTAGGCCGTTGTTGCCTTTCCTGAACTAAACCGCATGCGTTCTGTTACGTAATAGATAATAATCATGATTTGACTGTGATCGACATGCGTTGTGGTGGAGGTATTGTTATGTAGTGTAAGGTCATTGTACAGTGTACAATGTACACACTGTAAGCAGCAACATCAATTTGTCGTAATGCATACCGATACAGTTAATAGTCCCCTGCTTAAGCAATAAGCATGACACATGTGCTCTAAAGAGGTATATGGATGTGAAAAGACCGCTTTTCGTTTTTCCCTGAAATTTATTAAGGTCATCACGGACCCCCAAATGCCTTCTCGCGGACTCGCAAGGGCTCCCTGAATACCAGGTTGGAAACCATTGCTCTACTTCGTCGAATTAAACATATAAACAACTAGAATTACATGGCGTCTAAGTCTGCCTGCAACTACGTAAAAATATCCCGGTACTTACAATATACTGTATCCACCAATCGCTGCGTTCCTCGTGCACGGGCTCGCAACGCAGCCCGGCTTCTCGTTCTTTGAAATCTTTCGGGACCAGGCAGTGAACGACAGTGGAAATATTCTGGTAGCGATTACTCCAAGACACGAGGAGAGCGTCGTCGCTCGCCCAAACGACGCTGTTTAAAATCGGATCCCTGGAAATATTGGTAGGATTCACCAGCTGCGCACAGTTAGGGTTACATTTAAACAAAGATCTTTAAAAAAAATTGTGTTTTTGTTGTAAAATTATGCCATAATTGTGTAAACACTTTCCAAAAAACATGTTGCCTGAGCCTACGGACGATTACCACCCGATACAGAAGACGTATATAGGATATGGATTGGTTGAAACCCTCAAAATAGTCGGTTCAACAGCTGTAGTACGTAGATATTTCGTCAAAGGAGCTATATTTACCCTATATTTTCAAGTGTCAATGTCAATCGACTATCACGTCACAATTGAATATTCGTGACCTCATCGCTTTAAAAAAATATATTCAGTTACCCTCATACAGGGATATTGCGCGTGGCTACCAAGACAATTTCATTCCTAAAAGCACCCTTAAGCTACTTTAGGCTTACAAAAAATTCAAACTGTGAAGAAATGTAGAAGTGAACCAGCTTGAGTAGACTCAGAAAAAGTAGAAATATTTCGTTCCTGGCTAACCCTGGACTATACGTCACGCATTACATCAGCGGTTCGCAAAACTAACCACTCAAACGCTGAAAGATTTGATATCAGGATCACATCACTATCAGTTTATAAATTAATTTCATCATTTCAAAACACCACAAGTCTGCGATACTACAAAAAAGATAGGAAGGTATCGAAACGACCCGAAGTAGTCTTTGAAATCAGACACCAACCTGAGCCTAAGCGATGTAGACATGTACACTAGATGGAAATATATAAGGGAAACATAAAGCGATCGGTGATGAAAATTAATGACGCATGTGTGGATAGGTGAGTTTGATGGGTCAGGTCGACTTCAGGTGATCTTGAGAGCAGGCTAGTGTTTATTCGGTAGAAATTGCTTACCTTTGAGCCAATGAATCCGGTATTCGTAGCATGATAGTGTCCTCAGTTTCAAGGTCGCGTATGTAGACAGAAGCGGTCGGGTTCGTGTATCCTGGCTTCGGATAATTCACGGATTCAACCTTTGAGATATCGCAAGCGGATTACAAATCTGCATTTAATTTTACCCAGCACAGACTTACCGTTGTGTAGGGTAGCGAGTAGACGATGAAATGAGACTGCGGCACTAACGTGTCGTTGAATGTAACGTACGCTAGATACGTGCCGTTAGTTGAAGTCCAATGAGCCAAAGTGTTGTGGAACATCTCCTCTGAAATGTGATAATGATACATATATTTTTAATCTTAAAAGTTCAATGCCTTCAATCAAGAGGTGTTCAGTAGGCATCGTTTGTTACTCAAGAGGAAGTTGAAGCAACCAGACTTGGAAATTATATAATTCTAGTTGTCTGATTAGAGCGAAATTCCAGTAATCTAATTTTAATTTATTTTGTGAAATAATGCTTTGTTCTAATTCTAATCTGAAAATCTTACAGGAAAATTGAGTAGCTATAATTCTAATCTAATTTGGAAAACACTGCGTAGATATAATTCTAATTCTAATCTAATCAACATCGTCAATTTCTACTCAAGCACAAGTAGAAGTAGCGATAAGCAAGTGAGCAAAAACGTGAGTATTCTGGATCCAGTTCTACCTATAAAATGGAAAACATTTCAGTAGAAGTAGAAATAATCGAAAATCACTGAGCCCTGAGGCACTGTCCACAAACGAGGAGGGTGGGATTCGAGCGCACGCGCGGAGAGCCCGTGAATGGATTCAGATGTTGAATGCGGCATACGAGCTAAAATGTTTGCCACCTTTGCATCTCAAAAACACAATTTTTCCGGATTCGTCTCCAAACGGGAATGGAGACGCCGGGGATTGAACCCGGGACCTCACACATGCGAAGCGTGCGCTCTACCACTGAGCTACGTCCCCCACGACGAGGATGGGATTCGAACCCACGCGTGCAGAGCACAATGGATTAGCAGTCCATCGCCTTAACCACTCGGCCACCTCGTCGCACTTCACCTCGGCTCATGCAATCTCATTGTGAAACGCATGTATTCGAACATCCGTGGTGTTACCAATGGTTTTTCTGCCATGCTGTATAATGTTTTGATACACTTTTCAATGCCAAACCGGCATGAAGGCTAATGACAGTAATATGTACGTACAATGTGCAAATATTTATTTAAAGTATAAGATGTCGAGTTGCCCAAGCTATTTTCAGTCCACCGGATCAAACTTGGACAACTAGAAAATTTTTATCTTTTCCGAATTAGATTAGAATTAAAATTAGATCGGCACAAGTTTTTCCAAATTAGAATTAGAATTACTAAATTCGCAAAAACTTGGAAATTGAATGAAATTGTGAATGGGAAATAAATGCAGCAAAAATCTGTTCAAATCACAGCGTATTTCCATAACGATGAGAATGGTTAACGTCTGTACACCAAGCTTGGCTCGTTTTGTCCTATACCAGGGGTCACCGCAATCGCGGCCGGCGATCTGATTTGTGATTTTGGAAGAACGCGAAGTAAAGCATTTTGACATGCTAAAATTGATTTCAGTTTCAAATTATTGTTGTTGTTTCAAAATAAGCTATTCGCCTGGGCCAAACAACACTATTCCCTGCCACAGATGAAGAGTTCGGCGATGGCAACAGCGTTGCTTCGACATCAGCTGATATCACTAAGCAGATTGGCGTGCGATGGCCCAGACACTGCCAAGACCGAGACGTTTAGAAAACGGCATAAGACCTTCTCACAAGAATTAGGATTAGATAGTCTTTCAGTTAGTATTATGTCTGGCTAGCCGCTAGCCCCAATATCGATTCATTATAGTGGCTGGAAATCGTCGGCAGCTATCGTGCGCAGCTCATAGTTCAAAATAAAATAACGTTTATGATCATGATATTTCTTGTAGGCATATTTTTACTACTTTAATGAAATATTAGTTCTATTGTGGTAAGTTGGTAACCATGCCCATCGCCCATGTTACAGAGTACGGCGTTGTACTCACTTGAAGCTTTAAAAACGTGTTTTTCAACTGCGTGGCTTAACCATCGCCCATGTTAGCCAGCACTCAGTACGGCGTTGTACTAACGTAAAGTTTTAAAAACTATAGGATGTACTTCGCAGTGTACAGGCTACTTATATGCTAACACTCTAGCAGGCTATCCTATTTTTCGTCACAGTATCTACTATGACTGTATGGTGTGTGTAAGGCGATGGCGGCTTGGCACTGGATATTTTTGTTAACTCGCTGCAAAATGCCGCGGTCAAAGAGACATTTTCAGGAAAATAATAAATTAGTTTAGAATTAGAATTAGAATTAGAGCATAGTCTGCACCAGACTGCAGCACTGTTGTACATTGCAACAAATTTTCAGCATTTCGGAATTAGATTAGAATTTGAATTATACACACAGTTCGTTTCAAAATTAGATTTGAATTAGAATTACTGAATTAGAAAATAATAATAATAGATATTAAATTAATTAAATATTAGAATTAGAGCATAGAAAGATTACACAAATTAGATTAGAATTAGTTTACCTGCATTTCGCTGTACTTAGTGTAATTTGACCACTGGAATTATCTAGTTGTCCAAGTCTAGGAGACTCTTGGAGGTAGAGAACTTCAATATGCAATTAAGTAATGTATCCATGTTACTTTTAGTGCCACACTTGGAAAAACCGATTCGCGTGTGTGTTTAGGTCGATTCGTTCGCTGTATGTGTAGAAGTATTTGTATTTTTACTATCCATTTATTTACAAGCGTATATTTGAAGCAAACATGATGCTGTCATTGTTGTGTATCCTGGACTTAAACATAAAGTAGAATCAGCAAATCTACGAACATATCGCTGTTCACGGATTCAAATTCCTACCCAGTCCCAAGAATCGGGATAACCGACTTTAATTCCTAGCTTTGACAAACTGGTTATTAAGGTCAATCAGATTTTGAAATTCGTCAATGTGTCTGACGCGTGATGGTTATCATCAAATCAATGTTTGTAGTGTTTTAAATATACAGATAGATTATATTCATCTCCTCACTATAAAATTTAAATACAAACATTGCGTTTTGGTTTATAATCCCAATTCTATATATTACGGCCCTTGATTAGATGCGGAATCTGAATGCTGCACGCGAGCTAAAAAGTCTGTCCATCCCTGGTCTCTGACTCGCTGCATCTCAAAAATACATTTATCCTGCTTAATCTCGAAAATGGAATGGAGACGCCAGGGATTGAACCCGGGACCTCACACATGCGAAGCGTGCGCTCTACCACTGAGCTACGTTCCCACGCGACGAGGATGGGATTCGAACCCACGCGTGCAGAGCACAATGGATTAGCAGTCCATCGCCTTAACCACTCGGCCACCTCGTCCTACGATGACCTCATGCAGGATGAGATCATTCACTCGGACGAAATGCATTAACGCATGACATTAATATTCCGTAGCACCCGACGCGGTGTCTAGTGAAGTGCTTCTACTTTTTGGAGTACCCATGTACATTTAGCCAAATTGCATTATACGTGCTCAAGTGGTTAAGCGTTTCAATTGTTTCCACTTCTGCTTGAAGAGCTTCCTAGGCAAAGAGAGGGAGAGAGAGTCTTATTTTCATCCAACCAAAATACATAACACACGGCAGTGATGGTGGTACAGAAAATATGCATGCACAGTATTCGGTATTAGATAGGATTGATCGATAAGACCGTGAAGGTCATCTGTCTGATCACACCAGCATCATACAGGCACACTTGACCCTGAACAGTCTGGAGCATAGTCTGCACCAGACTGCAGCACTGTTGTACGTTACAACTAGCAAATTTTCAGCCTTTCCGAATTAGCTTAGAATTTGAATTATATACACAGTTCGTTTCAAAATTAGATTTGAATTAGAATTACTGAATTAGAAAATAATAATAATAAATAATAAATTAATTAAAGATTAGAATTAGAGCACAGAAAGATTTCACAAATTAGATTAGAATTAGTTTACCTGCATTTCGCTGTACTTCGTGTAATTTGACCACTGGAATTATCTAGTTGTCCAAGTCTGGGAGACTTTTGGAAGTAGAGAACTTCAATATGCAATTAATTAATGTATCCATGTTGAAATAAATCCGAATATTTTCGGCTGACGCTCGTCAGGGGTTAATTCAATGCGGGTTTATGTCAATGTGAATATATCATTCAATACGCCCACTCTGAGGCTCACCTTCATACATCCAGTCGCATACGCCATTTGCGATACGTCCCATGGAACCAGCACCAGAAGTTGTGATGGCGATTGGTTCGGCGTCCACGTCGCTTTTGTAGTAGATATCCGAGTCCAGTACGTAGGTAATTTGGTTGCCTTTTTTTCCCCACCCGGCGTATTGCAAGGGCCTTCGGTGTAGGGGAAAATGCGTCCTGAAGATTGGACGAGATTAGACGAAATCATATTATCGGTTTATTAGCCGGGAAGGTTGTATTTTGGTGTTTGGTTTTACAAGCTTTCTTCGTTTTTAATCAGTGAAGGGAAAACTTTCACATTAGTCTGCACTGTATCATATTATCATCATCATCATCATCATCATCATTGGTTTATTAGCAATTTTATCAGTTCCATACACCACGAAAATGCGATACAATGACAAGATAGGAAGGTGTCGAAGCGACTTGAAGTATAGTCTAAGGAATCAGACACCCACCCTGGCCTACTGGGCTATAGGCGATGTAAAGAGGAGGCATGCACACTGAATGAAAAGTAAAGAAAATAGTATAGAAAAAGCAAGCAACAAGAAATGGGGTGATGGCATGTAATGGAAGGCGAGATCGATAGGTCAGCAGTGGTCCGGTAATCTTGAGGATGAACTAATATTACAGACAAAGAGTATTACGCACTGCAATATAGGGCTGCGCATAATCTTTTCAAGTAACAAAATTACACGCTAATTTCCAGTTTCTACTAAGAGTTTAGTTTATCAACAAGAATAATAGTTTGTATACTATTTGTCCTCCTTGGAAGCCCTGAGAGGCCGATTGATCGTATCCTACCATTCAAAATATTTAGCACAAAGCTTACCGCTTCAGTAGAAATGACATTTATGTGAAGTGATCAACGTACAGCATTGTCACATAATGCAGTGAAATAGATGTGGTCGATAAATTATCAAATTATCTTCAGTGTGATGAGGAGCTGGCATTATGTTTTGCCGTGGTCGAATGAAAGGTACATATGTGAACTTCCGAGTAAGCTGTACAATCAGATAACCTACTTGAGTACTCCAGAAAAGTAGGTTTTCTTCAGTACTGATGAGCTCGGGCTTTGGGAGCGCAAGAAAGCTATGTCGAGCTTGATGAGTGGGCAATTAGTCCAAAATGTTTGAGAATCACTGTCTGGGACCTTATATTTGAAACAGAACGCGGTTCACCTGACTTTCCCCGTAATATGAAACTTGATAACTGAGTTTAATTACTAGCGGTTCTCGCTATCCACCATAGCTGGCAATGATTTATCACTCAGCCGCTAAAAGCGCCAATCTTTCTTTACAATTCTGCGAAATATAATTCCAGTGCGTATTGGATTGTTTGTGCCTACAGCAGGCGATATCCGTTGTGTTTGTTTTTCTTTATGGTAATTCGACATTTATCCATTCTCCACCTGGTGGATGCAAATTATTAATGTAACTGCGTAAATCCGTGTCATCCAAGTTCAAACCACAATAGGCCGCAATTATCACGGCCACAGAATCCTATTTTGCGCTCATACGCAGTCGAAATTGCCGAAGTGATTAAGCTCTCCGCAACGGATATTAAATACAAATCAAGTGCAGAATGTCCCATACTCGTGCAAGTAGAGTAAAAGATATGGTTAAAAATCGAAACATGAAAGTCGTAGGAATATAATTGGTAATGTTGAATGTAGGAACAATATTTGGCTTGAATTTTCAATAGACAAACCAACACAAAATGTACAGAAACAATTCGTAAACAAAACATTCATGTAATGAACTACATTTAGAAAGAGAAAGGGATAGATATAGATAATATAAATGAGGCATAATGAATAACAGAGTCACTGTACCATTGACAATGGTGTTAATTGTAACGTAAAATCACTTGTGTATTGACAAAGCAGTAAAGTCAGTCATAATGCTAATAGGACATCGACATATCTTACCTAGTTTCAAATGCGTACACGGAATATTCTGCAAGACTTGAGTACCGGTAGACCTATGAGAAAACAGACACGATTAATTAATCGTGAGCACAGAGCCCAAAACACTTCACGAGAACTAAATCCCCTACCAATGCAATCATTTTCAACGATAATAATGACCTGCTGGTATTAGAAACCATGTGTACCTTAACGAGTGTCAACGGCACAGCTGTACAGGTATAGTCTGTAGCTGTAGCTACCAGGCCTATCGTAGTGAGGTCCAAAAACATGATGCTAAATCAGCCGCTGCACCTCGGAATTTGGTCTTGCGTAAATAAGATAATTAGTTTTTCCACCGAGCGGCGATGGAAGTGCCATTTTGAGGGATGTTAAAATACGCGCTGGCGAATACGTCAGATTATCCCGAGTCACATTAAAAAAACGCCGATATTTCCGGAATTTCCGGAGTAAAGAAAAATAATTCCTTTCGTGATGCAGTATGCTCCTAAAAAGTAATTAGTGATCACGGAACAACACGAATGTAATGATAACAAAACATTTGGGGAACGCGCCATTTCCTTAAAGTGTAAAGCTATGGATGTTTACAATCGTGTAACTCCCATGATTCACGAATACCGTCTTACTATCGAATAGTATTATTGTCATCCGAATATGACGCTGCTTTTGAACGTCAACTCAAATGATATGAATATCAGGCAAGTAATTTAATGCCGTGTCCAAACAACCGCTCACTTATCAAAAGCACATCAACATATACTGCTTAGCAGTGTGCAACCGGAGGTACGCAGAGAAAAACATTGTAGCCCGCCAAGAAGTGATAATATCAAATGGTGTGCGCCCAGCGAAGTGGGTTGTTAATTAACTTAATTGAGCTAAACACATTTGGGCGAACCTATATTTTCACTTTGTGAGCCTTCAAACCTCGAATTGTGGGATCGCAGCATTCATACCAAACATGTAATATAGAGCTACGCACGATAATGGAAATGACATAGGGACCAACCAAAAAGCGACATTAATAAACTGATGGTAGATAATAAGGCACTAGTCCAAAAAAGGACAAATCTCAGATATAAGGGCGGTACGGCAGCCCTGTCTATTCATTCGCACAATGAGCACAATATCCTCGATGCTGGCGTTATGCAGGTGTGAATAAATAAATAATAGATATCCCAAGTATGCCAGCGCTTACCTTGCCGTAGTTATAAATTAAAAGGGCGTATTTGAAGTCCGGCGAGACGACAACATCATACACAGCGAGATCATTCTGAAAAGCATTCAACTGTGAGATGTCGTCAACTTGCAGGTATGTATGACACCAAGCAATGCTGCTCAAATCACAATGCACCCATATAATACAAGACTGCATATTAGCCTGGACGAAAAGTGGGCTTGCTATTGCTATGACTGCACAGTGCACATGCACATGTACATGCACATAGATAACGCATAAACCGATACCAACGGAGAGCTATTATTATCGCCAATGGAGAAAATGTATCCCCAGGAGCTACTGGATCATTTTTGGATCCCAGTCAAGTGTATTGAACAGAACACTCATGAAGAGTAATGTAAAGTAGGTTAGTTAACCCTATTTCCAATGAACATCTATAGAAAGAGATCGAATCCCCAAATATAGTCCATACGCGTACAAGCGGTATACGATCGTATGCATAAGTTTCAACACTGTGTGCCTCACGAGTAGGCTCTTCCGTGCAATGTTACTGATGCCAATTCGACTCAAATCTATTATATTTAACGCCAACATATTCGCGTTCCATGAATGCACATGCTTTTATCGTAGAAGTTACACGCGAATGGATGGAGCGAATCAAGTTATAGTTTGGTGAGGTGATGCAATGTCACAAAATAGAATGCACTTTACCATGGTTTCGTTGGTCAGAAGAATCTTTGCTTCGTTACCCCTCCGTTGAACAAAATTCCGGTTGTTATCGTAGTAGTAAAGATATTCTGAAACGAATCAAAATAATACAGATGCAATACTATTTTGTAGTGGTGCATTTCTTTTTATGCCATCACTAACCGTGGTGCAAAAGGCCAACTGAAGATAAGCACACAATTTTTGTTTAATAAACACCAGCAACAACACAGACCGAAGATATCACTTGATGGCATATCCGCTATCGACAATTGAAAGATATGGCAATCAATATGCAGCAGGGAAATCACGATGTGAGCACTGAGCAGGTGACCCAGTAACATCCAGACACAACACTCGCAAAGCAGTAAGATCCATGCACCAGGGCCTAGGGGAAAAGGAGATATACCATGTATATGCCAATTGTGTCAAACTCAAATTACGTCACAGACCGGATTCAAGTCTTCAAATCGCCCGCGGGCCGGACCAGTCAACTTATTCCAAAATGTTTCCCCGGACTCTTGCTTTTCACTTGAATACTTTAATATCAAAGATATACAGATAATAATATACGGCTCATAGGGGTTTTATTCTAATAAGTCGCAACACCTTTATTCGCGACTAATGGAATTGGCAAAAACACGAGGATTGACCGGTCGAATACAGTTAAGAACCGATAACGCAGTGGCGCTAACGACGATATAAGTTGATAATTATCTGTAAACGAGGACGTTGAAATTTGGATTATTATCATTAAATCGCAAGTCGGGTTTCTCTTAAGTCCGGGGACCGATTGGGTGGGAAGTGACATAGCAGTGCCATCATATATATTTTCCATGCAAACTGCATATAACGGTTCCGCATTGGCGTTCTCGCTTCTGTGAATAACTACTTGTTGGTCCATATTTCAACAATACTATGAACTCAGTGTTCGCTTTTGCCTTCTCGAATTAGAGAGAGTAAAACCACAGCGCCGTAATCGGGTGGTTATAATGTGACCTATGAGCATGCTCGACACTTGCTGTCTTGAGGGAATATTTAACAAAATTATTTCTTGCGAAAAATCTCATATATATAACAATTTTTCAATCTATTCAGAATTGCTTCGCGGGCCGGATGAAATCGTCTGGCGGGCCGTACGTTTGACACCCCTGACATATATGCTTATATAAAAAGCGTAGCAGTAGCAAAGAACCAAAGCAACTCGGTTGGAAAAATTGTTAGGTTGTACGCCCAAACGTACTATTGTTAGTGTTTAATCTCTGTCGTTTTAAAATGATAAAATCGACACACGATTAAACAGGGGCCTTTAAAATCGATATGTCAAGTCGGAACAACATCCATACAGCGTTGCGTGATGCTCATTAATCCAGTGACAAAGAAAGACGTGCTTAAACATCGAGTCTCGTAAAACGCTTAACAAGACTATACGTACACACGTGTGATGTCGTACTGTACAAGTATGATATCTAGATATGTTAGGTACCTATACGTCAGTATACAATGTACGGCGCACACAGTGGTGCGTCCATCACAGATTAGGCCCCATTTTCGTAAGCGCAACTGTTACATTCAAGATGAAATGGTCGGCAATCCATATCTCACCTCCAACCCATTTCGCTTTGGCATGTCGCGGCATCCAATCAGGATCGAAAATGGCGTCGAAGTCGTATTGGTACCGATATGACGTTTCTGCCTCATCTGGAAAACGACAGCATGCTTTTTATTGTAATATGTAATATACTGTACACTGTACAGTATACAGCCGGCCAATATCATGAATAAAGCAAGGTTTCCTTATCACTCGATAATACGCATGTAATTCTGGGCCCAGCTAGTCTCTATCGGGTGGCAGAATTTTAGCATTATTCTGGTTTTATATATCTTAGTATATACTAGATTGCTCACACATCAGAGAGGACGGTTTGCATGATTCTAACCAAAGCAGACGGACACTCCGTTTCCGTAACATGCTGAAAATACTTATCAACATGTCCAAACTAGCATTTGTGGGGTATAATAGATTGTGTTATGCCATTTTGCGGGGTGACACATTGCAGCTGTTCAAATATAACAACCAGGTGTGTACTATTATCGACAGCACGATATGCGATCGATGATAGACGATTGGATAGGATGTACGCAGTGCACACCGAGTGTCGCGACGGAAATAAATGATAATTGAAACAACTTAGCGGGTCTTCGCCAATCTTGGATCTCATTCACTTTGCGTCCAGTTGTGAAAACTGTCAGCGACATATCTGGGTATAGGCCTACTGATTGACGCAGCCTATATACCCACTAATATTCATAATCCTTGTACCTGGCTGTAGGAGATAAGCACACAGTCCTACTACTCCGAATACGGTGGATATGACAAGGATAGATATTATTATCCCCGCCCAATTTTTCTTCTGAGGCTCGATGGAGAGCTCCTGCAAAATACAATCAAATGAGAACGTAATAATCATAGCAATAAGTGCATTAGTACAATCATATACGTAACAAACATTGGTGAAATGAATGGACTCGAGAACGAACAACTCAATGAAGGCATCGTTGAGATCAAGTTAGTTAATGAAGTAATGAAGCTAGCGTTCACGAGAACTCGATGAGAACAAGTCACAAACACCTTTACCTGAATCTCGACTAATTTTTTCAAGACCTCCAGGATCAACAAGCTAATATTAATGAACTAAGGGTTCATCAACATCATAGTATACAGCGGCTGTGGTAGCGAGACATCATACAGTTCTACACCTTGTTGTTGTGTAGACTAGATACGAATAAGGCCGCGGTGAAGATATATTCGCCAGACTGATGCATACGCAGAAGTAACTACGACTTTGTTTGTACTTGAGTCACCCTCCAACCGAAATGACCCTCACTTGCGATATATGACAGAGATAGTCTGCGGTTAGACAGGGTATCCCTGAGATTCGTGATATTAAACACTCTTTCCCATAATGTTACCTTGACAAGTACACTTATCACTGGGAGATGCATCCCATGGTGCCATCGGTATATTGCCATCAGAGTACAGACCGTACAGACATTTATCAAACGTTTGAAAGTCATAAATGTACAAGGAATTAATCAAGAGCCTCAAAAATCTCTTGCCATATCTTTTCCCTTGTCACTTGGCATTAAGTGATAATAAACTGATTTGTTGTTGCTGTTTCAAACCATTATCATCATTTTACAAGTAATTTAGTCTGACACCCACATCGAGACGCGTTACATTTCCGCCGCTAATAAAACAAATTTAAACCTTTTTGGACGAACTCTGATAACAACGAGCAGCCTTGTACAATCGAGTCGTTTCGCGTTCTGCCGAACCTACATCGTCAAGAAATTTCTCCTTCACGGCATCCTCCTTCCCATCGGGACGCCCGTCCATATCTAGCGCAAAGCCTACGAAGAAGTTTACAACGGTGACCTGATTGGAACTCTGCAACCGCGCTGCACCATCGAAGTGGCTATGGTTTTGACTAGAAAATTAGCAAGAGACAGAAATGCTAACGGAATACCACGCTCTACAATGCTGGAAGCAGCACGTCAATGCGGACTGGGCGATTTCGGGCATATAAGTATGACTTAAGGTTCTCTCTCTCTCTCTCTAACTCGACGGCTGCTATCTCACTGTGACCGATTCGAATGATCAAATAAGGTTATGAATATGAGACTTGGAGAATAGAAATAATCAATAGAAGTCGGTCGTTATAGATTCCACACAATTTACGCTACACAAATATCCTATAATAAGGTGACATCTTCAACAACGCTGAAAGCATAATCAGAAACAACAACTCCGGGGTTGCCGATATGCGCATCGTGACTGTCTTGCTACTCAGCATCAAAGATTAGCTAAAATCGGTTACACAGAACAGGATATAACTGCCAAACATTGATTAAGATTCGAGTTCCGCTGTAGCACTCAAGACGGCACGAACATACTGGTACATACTCACGACTTTCTGAAAAGGCACTATAATCTGATTCATATCGTAAGTACTCCAGTGATTTCTCATGCGCATAACACCTATTTGGCGTATTGTGCGTTATGATTCCAACGTGTGCGCAATTTCGCATCGAATAATGTAGGGTTAAACCATACTTGCTTGCATCGCTTGTCCGCAATCCACTTTTAATTCATATATCGCGAGTCAGGTTTTACTGAACGTGCCGTCGCAGTAACCGTTATGGTTGCAAATACAGTATCACACTCGTAGCATAATACGCCGGTTTGCACGATAGGCGACGGCAG